>NC_140968.1:106885386-106907886 GCF_056783735.1 Eptatretus burgeri
TTACTGGTGGAGATTCAACGAGCTCATCCACTAACCCTCCTCCAACAAGAGAAATGCTCATTCATCGAAAGAAGTCAACCTTCTGGTAGTTTTTACTTGTTCCTGCATTTATGTCTTGCATTGATTGCTGGATCTTGAGTGTTGTCTGAGTTCTTCCAAACATTGTTGATGTTTGTTCTTTTCCTTTTCTTTCATACCTCTTTTTAGTCTTTCACAGTTCTACACCAGGTAACGCGCCCGCCTCGCCAATAGGTATCCTGATCAGCCCGTCTCTCCTATCTGATCTGAGCCAACCGGACAAGGTCAAAAACCGAAAAGAGCGACACAATAATGTCAGGCTTACGAAAAACGAAAAAGCACAGTGTCAGAATGAGTCAGTATGTTTTGTCGAGTACTTGTAAAGCTGTTTTTAAAAAGTGTAATTCTGCTAGATGTTTGTGTTGTAAAAGTTTTTAGAACTTGTGAAATTTTTGTTTGTCATGTGACAGGTAAGACTTTTGTTGTTGATTGTGAATGTTTGTTGGGATGTAAATCAAAGTACCTCATTTATCTTCTCACTTGTGGAGATTGTGGATTGCAATATGTTGGTAAAACTTCTCAATATTTACACCAACGTTTGAATGGACATCGGTCTGCTGCATCATCTGGAATTAAGACTTGTTTACCTCCACCACCAAAGGTGAAGGAGGTTGTTGTTTTCAACCCTTTCTGTTTGTTTGTGTGCAGGATATATCAAACCTTTGTGGACGTGTTGGGTGTGTGACGAGGACGAACTTATTCAATGTTGGTGAAGATCTGGATCTGGATCTGGATACGATATTTATTTAATATTTAAGGTGATTCTTCACCATTGACAGGGCCAAAAATGATGTAGTACTGTATAGCATGATATTTCAAAAATGTAATGGGCCCGATATGTCTCCATGCATCAGAGATTACGTGGCGGAGCTATGCGCTCTACCGAGTGCCCTACTAGTTATATAATCGCTTCAATGAAGTTGGGCATGTTTTTAGTCATTGTTCTATTCAAATTATCGATTCGGTTAATGTTCATGATTTGATCATAAAGAGGAGTGTAATGTTGAGCTTGGATGCAAAGAGAACTTTTGTAGCAGGACACGATATGCAATCTATCCTTTGGACCTTAATGACAAGGTACAAGGGACTGGGTCAATTTCTCAAGGTAATGTTTTTGGTAACGAGTATTTTGCTAATCCAATTAGAAGGAGACCCAGAGGTCATGGGCGTCGTAGTCGGTGTCGTATGCTCCAAAAATCGAAATTTCAGGGATAATTGATAAACTTAAAGGTTTTTATGATGGAAAAGTTTTTCCTGATTTTTATGTTCTTCTGAGGTCATGTTCCAAACAAGTCTGAGCTAATATTCTCCAGAGTTTAGCAGGTTCATATGACATGTGCTAGTTTTTGATTGAAGCCTTTTGTAGCAGGGTCCTGCTAAATAATTCTCCTCCCAAAGTTGATAGGATCCACAAGTTCTTAATTTGTGATTTTTTCCAGCAAGCAGGTAGATAGGCTTCAGCTTCATTCTGTTTTTAGGGATACAAGTGGAGAGAGTTTATTACCAGATAAAGTTAGGGAGCAAACCCCACTTAAGGTTTATTTCACTTTTACTAAAACCATAGGACAATCCTTCTTCATTTATGGTAAATTTCTTAAAACTCGTAGTGTAGATATAGTAAAGGACATTTTGGAAACTGACTGTGCATGTTTGTCTTCCCCTTCTTTATATGGTCCTTGTGGACACGTAGTTTCTGGGGATTTGAATATAATTAGTAATCGTGAAATTAGGGATCTCATGAAAATGTGAACCAAATAAATATAGGGAACCAGTAACTCAACCCTGGAGCTGCATTGGGTTTTCAATTGTGGATTCAGTCTCTAATTTTGTTAACAAAATGTGCACCAAGTTTAAGTTATCTGTAAACAGTTATAATGCATGGTTTAACAGAGCTGTGGAATTCCTGGATAATAGAATTAAGTTTTTTAGTAATCGGGGCTTGCTTTCACTGGGTCGGTCCAGTGTTAACTAGTGTTAAACGAGAAGGGCACTCGGTAGAGCGCGTACCTCCGCCATGTCATGCCTGATCCACTAGAACATATCAGGCACATTACATGTTTGAAATATCACCCTATACAGTTCTATGTCATTTTTGGCCCAATCTCTCAATGGTGAAGAATCACTTTATAAATTTAAATAATTCACGTATCCAGATCCAGATTCGGATCTTCACCAAAATCGAACTGAGATTGCTGTGAGATGTGGTGATACCATTTCTGACTTATTTCCAGTTGTTATTGGAGTTTGTCAGTGGTCTGTTGTGGCCCCAACACTTTTCAACACTTGTATGGACTGGATTCTGGGGAGGATGTCAGAGAGATCAAGCTGCGGTGCATCGTTTGGTTATGTCAAGATCTCTGACCTTGATTTCCCAGATGATGCAGTCATCTTTGCGGAGACTGGATATTCTTTTGGGGCCCTCGATGTGCTAAATGAGGGGTCTGAGCCCTTGGGAATATGGGTTTCCTGGATCAAAACTAAGATCCAGGCTTATGTTGACATCATGGATGCTGCTATCTTGTCTGTACCAATTTTTGGTGAGAATTTTGAGGTCACGGAGAGATTCACTTTCCTTGGCAGTGATATTCATGACTCCGCTGGCTATGAGCCAGAAGTCAATAGAAGTCTGAGTTGAGCCTGGGAAGTCATGGATTCACTGGATCATGGGGTGTGACGCTGTCAGCACTTCTGCAGGAGGACGACTGTCTGAGTCTTCGGATCCTTCGTGCTTCCAGTCTTGTTTTATGGATGTGAGACTTGAACTCTGACCCGAATTCTGAGATGAAGACTTAACTCCTTCAGTAGTAGGTCTCTTCGGAGAATCCTTAGCAATCGCTGGTCAGACTTTGTGTCCAATGAGCGGTTGCTGATAGAACCTCAAATGAGATTTGTTGCCTGTATAGTCCGTGAGCGTCAGCTTTGGCTGTATGGTCATGTGGCTCATTTCCGTGACACTGGTCCTGCTCACCAGATTCTCTCAGCGACGGAGCTTCATGGGTGGAGGAGGCCAATGGGCCGACCACGTGCCTCGTGGTTGCAGCAGGCTGATCGGCATCTCAAGGAGATGGGGAGGGGCCAGGCATCTGCCTGGGAGATGGGGAAGGGCCAGGCATTTGCCTAGGGGATGGCGAGATGGAGGCCCCTGGAGTACCGACAGAAAGTGAACACAGCGACGCTCTGCTCTGGCGCATGTTCCCATTCCTGACCTGACCTGAACTGCTGGTCACGATGGCGCAAAGTATATCTCCCGACCCTGCAACCCCGTATGCGGTGGAAAGTCAAGAAATGCAAGCTTTGTGTCAGTGATATCGTTCTGCTGAAGGCACATGCTCACAGGGATGACTGGCCCTGTTGAAGCATATTTGAGACATCACCCAGCGCAAGGAACCAATTAATGCTCGAGAAAAGTTCATATAAAGCGGCACCCTACATATATCGGTTTACACCAGTCAGTACGTTGTTTGATATATTTTTGTTGTCTATGTGTGTGTGTACCTAGAAAATGGAAACGCATAATATTACGTGCTTGTGTGTGATTAACTTGTTTTTTAAAAATTGGGGCCCCTTTTAGGAACTTTTCTATAGCATTACTTGGTTCCTCCTAAGAACCCACAAGGGGAGTACAGCATGCACATGAGATTTTTTTTTGAATGTGTTATTTTCTATTGTCTGGCATTTTCGACAAGCCATGAAATGTCCCTTTCATCCAACATTTCATAAGTCGTGCGCCCTTGCGTTTGATTATTTCACTACCGGAGTCTAAATTTTTCTACGTGCATATTTTTGTGGTTTGCCCCGATGAGCAAAAACTATCAAAACAGCAAAAATGATGGCACTTAGGTGGAATTTGTTTCGAAAGCCATTAATTAGATTATATTGGCAGATGCATATTCCGAGTTTCAGCTCGTTTTAATGTATAGCCTTTGAGATACGAGCGCCAACACATTTCGAGCACACAGACAGACAGACAGACAGACTGATAGACACCAACGTTGATTTTCGAGGGTTTTCGTTGAAAACTCAAGAAGGTGAAAGCTGACGTTACTGAAATTTGCAACATATTACCTCGGAGTACAAAGGATTTACTTCTGAAATTTGCAGCTAATTTCGTCCAGTAGAAGCCAAGATAAATCAATTTTCAGTCCCTGTGTTAAACTTGCATATACAGAAACCGTTCCATATAAAAGGAGGGGGGCACGTCGTGCCTCTCTTGATTAAAGTAAAAAGTGATTAAAACCTCTGTGTCGATAAGCTGCCTGGAGCATTATTTCTTCAAGTAATCTAGATAGGGAGGCCGTTCCAGGATACACATAGGTAATAATTTAATGTGTATGGAGTATGGTTTGGATCCCGGATGAACCTAAGACACCTCAGGTGTGAACGAAAGATTAACAACAACAGCAGTGTGATGATCTTCGTCCTGATGAAGCAGCACTTACATGGAAGAAAGAAAGAAAGGAAGGAAGGAACCTTGCCACAAATTAGTTAAAATTTTTATTCACTGGGTGATAAATTTCTTTGACTGGACGACAATAATGAGCAGATACCTCTGCCAGGCTGAACACATTATGATGGAAACAATCTCGAATAGTGGGGAAATTTGCGGAGACCATCCATTGCCCCCCCCCCCGCCCCCCCCGTCGCTTCGCTCTTTGGGTTCAATCAAAAGACAGCATATTGTACTTCATGAGTAGATATTGCACATCTATGAATCTCAATGAGGATGTAAAATGAAGTAAAACGTGTCAACAAAAGGAGCTTTTATAACACTGTTGTTGTCGTTGATGCTGTCATCATGACTGTGGTTGTTGTTGCTGTTGTGTGCTCCTTCCATGTCCTATAATATATTTTTCTGTTGCTCCGAGCAGTATTACTGTGTATAATTCTGTGTGCTCCTTCCGTGTCCACCCAACTGAACAGTTCTTGCCGTCATACTACTGTTGCACGTTGCAATCGCTGCATGAAAGTTCCAGGTCATGCTTCTTCTTCTTGAGTTCGAGAAAGACAGTTTTGAAAACGAGCATTTGTATGATTTAAATGGACACATACTTTTTGATCCAGTTAAAATTGATTATTAGTTTTGCAATGGTACCGGTTTTTTTTGTTTTTTTTTTACGACAGCAAAATTTTGGATTTTAGAATAAAGCATGATGGAGGAATGGACACACGACACATAGACCCGCTTTCAGGTGGACGGACGTGCGTCACACGGACAGATGCTTCTCCTTTTAGTAATAGATGATGGAAATGCTTATCGTTGTAATATGACGAATGTGAGTCTCAAGTTAGGAAATGAAAAGCTTCAATGAATAGAACAACACACAACATCACTTAGCATGGTCCGTAGCCCAGGCTCCGGCCTTGCTTTAACCAGGCAACCATAATGACTCCATCAGGTCCAGACAGCCATCATGACTCCATTAGGTCCAGACAGCCATCATGACTCCATTAGGTCCAGACAGCCATCATGACTCAATCAGGTCCTGACAGCCATCATGACTCCATCAGGTCCAGACAGCCATCATGACTCCATTAGGTCCTGACAGCCACAATGAATCCATCAGGTCCTGACAGCCACAATGAATCCATCAGGTCCTGATAGCCATCATGACTCCATTAGGTCCAGACAGCCATGATGACTCCATCAGGTCCTGACAGCCACAATGACTCCATTAGGTCCTTACAGCCATAATGACTCCATTAGGTCCAGACAGCCATGATGACTCCATCAGGTCCTGACAGCCACAATGACTCCATTAGGTCCTTACAGCCACAATGACTCCATTAGGTCCTTACAGCCATAATGACTCCATTAGGTCCAGACAGCCATGATGATTCTATCAGGTCCTGACAGCCACAATGACTCCATTAGGTCCTTACAGCCATAATGACTCCATTAGGTCCAGACAGCCATGATGACTCCATCAGGTCCTGACAGCCATAATGACTCCATTAGGTCCAGACAGCCACGATGACTCCATCATTACTGGATTTTACGGAGCGAGTGGCCAGGTGTGCCGGGTTAATGTCGGTTACCACGTAGTTCCATTGAGAAGGTGATGTACTTTTATGGATCCTTTGAACATGGTTGGTTACAAACACATAGAATGGCCAAGACTCGTTAGATATATATATATATATATATATATATATATATATATATATATATATATATATATATATATATATATATATATATATATATATATATATATATCTGAGTACACACAGCTGTCCATGTGGAAAGTGACAGAACTTGTCAGTGATAACATGGACCAATTTGACAGACGGAACAGCGGCACAGAGTTGTAAACGCAGGATTTTTGTCTGTTCAAGATGAATTTATTCCATCCAGACCTCTTACTACATGCATATTCAATTTGGCTTGATTACACGGCCATGGCGGTTGTTTTCCCAACTCGAACGCTCGAGGTGACATGTTCGTAATTTTTATTCGCAGTGAAAATACATGTGGGTGAGAAATTATACTTAGTCATTTGAAATTCCGTTTTAATACTTTGATATTAAATGTGTTTCTAAAATAATCATACTTTCCTTGATTAAACAATTGGGGAGGCCGGAGGGGTGGTCTTGGCCCGTCACCGTTCGAGGAGTGGTCTTGGCCCCGTGTCCTCACTGACAGACTTGACACTCGTCCACATTATATAAGGAGCAGTGTGTGACGAGTGTGACGTGTGTGACGTTTGTGCATGTGAGTTTCACCTATTGGTTGGACAGTTCGCCCGACTCCACCCACAATCTCCATATTACCGCCGCCATGTTGATAAATTCTGTGTAGATCGATTCGGAGGCCTCTTTTGTAAGGCTCATCCTTTTTGAGTGTCTCACACTTTATCTTTACTCGAATTCGGCATCTCATCTCATTTTGTTATTGTGCCGAAGATGGTTTAAGACTTGATTGCAAAAAAAAGGGAGCAAATTCATACGGATATTGACGTTTTAAAAGGTAAAACACTGAGGGCACAGAGTGAGGGGAAGGGAGGAGGAAAGAGTGAGGTGAAGGGAGGGGGACAGAGTGAGAGGAAGGGAGGGGGACAGAGTGAGGAGAAGAGAGGGGCACAGAGTGAGGAGAAGGGAGGGAGGACAGAGTGAGGGGAAGAGAGGAGGAACAGAGTGATGGGAAGGGAGGAGGACAGAATGAGGGGAAGGGAGGAGGATAGAGTGAGGGAATGGAGGGGGACAGAGTGAGGGGAAGGGAGGGAGGACAGAATGAGGTGAATGGAGGGGGACAGAGTGAGGGGAAGGGAGGAGGGACAGAGTGAGGGGAAGTGAGGCAGGACAGAGTGAGGTGAAGGGAGGGGACAGAGTGAGAGGAAGGGAGGGGACAGAATGAGGTGAAGGGAGGAGGACAGAGTGAGGGGAAGAGAGGGGGAAGAGAGGGGGAACAGAGTGATGTGAAGGGAGGGAACAGAGTGATGTGAAGGGAGGGGACAGAGTGATGTGAAGGGAGGGGACAGAGTGATGTGAAGGGAGGGGACAGAGTGAGGGGGAAGAGAGGGGGAACAGAGTGATGTGAAGGGAGGGGACAGAGTGATGTGAAGGGAGGGGACAGAGTGAGGGGAAGAGAGGGGGAAGAGAGGGGGAACAGAGTGATGTGAAGGGAGGGGACAGAGTGATGTGAAGGGAGGGGACAGAGTGATGTGAAGGGAGGGGACAGAGTGAGGGGAAGGGAGGGGGGACAGAGTGAGGGGAAGTGAGGCAGGACAGAGTGAGGGGAAGTGAGGCAGGACAGAGTGAGGTGAAGGGAGGGGGACAGAGTGAGAGGAAGAGAGTGAGAGGGAGGGAGGACAGAGTGAGGTGAGGGGAACGGAGGAGGACAGAGTGAGGGGAAGGGAGGAGGACAGAGTGAGGGGAAGGGAGGAGGACAGAGTGAGGTGAAGGGAGGGAGGACAGAGTCAGGTCAAGGGAGGGGGACAGAGCGAGGTGAAGGGAGGGGACAGAGTGAGGTGAAGGGAAGAGGACAGAGTGAGGGGAAGAGAGTGAGAGGAAGGGAGGGAGGACAGAGTGAGGTGAAGGGAGGGGGACAGAGTGAGGAGAAGATAGGGAGGACAGAGTGAGGTGAAGGGAGGGGGACAGAGTGAGAGGAAGGGATGGGGACAGAGTGAGGTGAAGGGAGGGGGACAGAGTGAGGTGAAGGGAGGGGGACAGAGTGAGGGGAACAGAGGGGGAACGGAGTGAGGTGAAGGGAGGAGGACAGAGTGAGGGGAAGGGAGGAGGACAGAGTGAGGGGAAGGGAGGAGGACAGAGTGAGGGGAAGGGAGGGGGACAGAGTGAGGGGAAGGGAGGGGGACAGAGTGAGGGGAAGGGAGGAGGACAGAGTGAGGGGAAGGGAGGGGGACAGAGTGAGGGGAAGGGAGGAGGACAGAGTGAGGGGAAGGGTGGAGGCTAGAGTGAGGGAATGGAGGGGGACAGGGTGAGGGGAAGGGAGGGAGGACAGAATGAGGTGAATGGAGGGGGACAGAGTGAGGGGAAGGGAGGAGGGACAGAGTGAGGGGAAGTGAGGCAGGACAGAGTGAGGGGAAGTGAGGCAGGACAGAGTGAGGTGAAGGGAGGGGGACAGAGTGAGAGGAAGGGAGGGGGAACAGAGTGAGGTGAAGGGAGGAGGACAGAGTGAGGGGAAGAGAGGGGACACAGAGTGAGGTGAGAGGAAGGGAGGGGGAACAGAGTGAGGTGAAGGGAGGCGAACAGAGTGAGGGGAAGAGAGGGGACACAGAGTGAGGAGAAGGGAGGGAGGACAGAGTGAGGGGAAGAGAGGAGGACAGAATGAGGGGAAGGGAGGACAGAATGAGGGGAAGGGAGGAGGACAGAGTGAGGGGAAGGGAGGGAGGACAGAATGAGGTGAATGGAGGGGGACAGAGTGAGGGGAAGGGAGGAGGGACAGAGTGAGGGGAAGTGAGGCAGGACAGAGTGAGGGGGAGGGAGGGAGGACAGAGTGAGGGGAAGGGAGGGAGGACAGAATGAGGTGAATGGAGGGGGACAGAGTGAGGGGAAGGGAGGAGGGACAGAGTGAGGGGAAGTGAGGCAGGACAGAGTGAGGTGACAGAGTGAGAGGAAGGGAGGGGGACAGAGTGAGGTGAAGGGAGCAGGACAGAGTGAGGTGAAGGGAGGGGGAGAGAGTGAGAGGGAGTGAGGGGAAGAGAGGGGACACAGAGTGAGGAAAAGGGAGGGAGGACAGAGTGAGGGGAAGAGAGGGGGAACAGAGTGAGGGGAAGGGAGGAGGGACAGAGTGAGGGGAAGTGAGGCAGGACAGAGTGAGGTGAAGGGAGGGGACAGAGTGAGGGAAGGGAGGGGGACAGAGTGAGGGGAAGGGAGGGAGGACAGAATGAGGTGAATGGAGGGGGACAGAGTGAGGGGAAGGGAGGAGGGACAGAGTGAGGGGAAGTGAGGCAGGACAGAGTGAGGTGAAGGGAGGGGACAGAGTGAGAGGAAGGGAGGAGGACAGAGTGAGGTGAAGGGAGGAGGACAGAGTGAGGTGAAGGGAGGGGACAGAGTGAGAGGAAGGGAGGGGACAGAATGAGGTGAAGGGAGGAGGACAGAGTGAGGGGAAGAGAGGGGGAAGAGAGGGGGAACAGAGTGATGTGAAGGGAGGGAACAGAGTGATGTGAAGGGAGGGGACAGAGTGATGTGAAGGGAGGGGACAGAGTGATGTGAAGGGAGGGGACAGAGTGATGTGAAGGGAGGGACAGAGTGAGGGGAAGAGAGGGGAAGAGAGGGGGAACAGAGTGATGTGAAGGGAGGGGACAGAGTGATGTGAAGGGAGGGGACAGAGTGAGGGGAAGAGAGGGGGAAGAGAGGGGGAACAGAGTGATGTGAAGGGAGGGGACAGAGTGATGTGAAGGGAGGGGACAGAGTGATGTGAAGGGAGGGGACAGAGTGAGGGGAAGGGAGGGGGACAGAGTGAGGGGAAGTGAGGCAGGACAGAGTGAGGGGAAGTGAGGCAGGACAGAGTGAGGGGAAGTGAGGCAGGACAGAGTGAGGGGAAGTGAGGCAGGACAGAGTGAGGTGAAGGGAGGGGGACAGAGTGAGAGGGAGGGAGGACAGAGTGAGGTGAGGGGAACGGAGGAGGACAGAGGGAGGGGAAGGGAGGTGGACAGAGTGAGGTGAAGGGAGGGAGGGCAGAGGCAGGTCAAGGGAGCGGGGCAGAGCGAGGTGAACGGAGCCGACACAGTGAGGTGAAGGGAAGAGGACAGAGTGAGGGGAAGAGAGTGAGAGGAAGGGAGGGAGGACAGAGTGAGGTGAAGGGAGGGGGACAGAGTGAGGAGAAGATAGGGAGGACAGAGTGAGGTGAAGGGAGGGGGACAGAGTGATGTGAAGGGATGGGGACAGAGTGAGGAGAAGGGAGGGAGGACAGAGTGAGGTGAAGGGAGGGGGACAGAGTGAGGGGAACAGAGGGGGAACGGAGTGAGGTGAAGGGAGGAGGACAGAGTGAGGGGAAGGGAGGAGGACAGAGTGAGGGGAAGGGAGGAGGACAGAGTGAGGGGAAGGGAGGAGGGACAGAGTGAGGGGAAGGGAGGCAGGACAGAGTGAGGTGAAGGGAGGAGGACAGAGTGAGGGGAAGGGAGGAGGACAGAGTGAGGGGAAGGGAGGAGGACAGAGTGAAGGGAAGGGAGGGGGGACAGAGTGAGGGGAAGTGAGGGAGGACAGAGTGAGGGGAAGTGAGGCAGGACAGAGTGAGGTGAAGGGAGGGGGACAGAGTGAGAGGAAGAGAGTGAGAGGGAGGGAGGACAGAGTGAGGAGAAGGGAGGGAGGACAGAGTCAGGTCAAGGGAGGGGGACAGAGTGAGGTGAGGGGAACGGAGGAGGACAGAGTGAGGGGAAGGGAGGAGGACAGAGTGAGGGGAAGGGAGGAGGCCAGAGTGAGGGGAAGGGAGGGGGACAGAGTGAGGGGAAGGGAGGAGGACAGAGTGAGGGGAAGGGAGGAGGACAGAGTGAGGGGAAGGGAGGAGGACAGAGTGAGGGGAAGGGAGGAGGACAGAGTGAGGGGAAGGGTGGAGGACAGAGTGAGGGAAGGGAGGGGACAGAGTGAGGGGAAAGGAGGGAGGACAGAATGAGGTGAAGGGAGGGGGACAGGGTGAATGGAAGGGACAGAATGAGGGGAATAGAGTGAGAGGAAGGGAGGGAGGACAGAGTGAGGGGAAAAGAGCGGGAACAGAGTGAGGGGAAGGGAGGGGTGACAATGGGTGCAAGGGAGGAGGACGGTGAGGGGAAGGCAGGGGGGACTTAGTGAGGAGAGGGGAGGGAAGGGGAACAGAGTGAGGGAAGGGAGGGAGGATAGAGTGAGGTGAAGGGAGGAGGGACAGTAAGGGGAATGGAGTGGGACAGGGAGGAGGACAGAGTAAGGGGAAGGGAGGGGTGACAATGGGTAGAAGGGAGGATGACAGTGAGGGGAAGGGAGGAGAGAGTGAGGGGAAGGGAGGAGAGAGTGAGGGGAAGGGAGGAGAGAGTGAGGGGAATGGAGGGGACAGTGACGAGAATTGGAAATCCGAAATACCCGAGTATGTGAAATGTTCACTTTTGTGCTCAGGTCTATGAAATGTTCACTTTTGTGCTCAGAACATCCAGAGCACTGTTGTAAAACAGGAGAGAACACTAAGTTTGTGGTTATATGCCATAATTGAGAGAAGATACCATCCCCAAGATTAAGCAGAAGAAACAGCAGTACTCGAAACTGTAAGGCCATCTTTACTGATCGACCAGAACAAGTACACAGGTGACCACTCCCCCCACAATCCCCATCACCCCCACAATCCCCATCACCCCCACAATACCCACCAATACCCCATTTCCCCACAATACTCAATGCCACAGACCCCTAACAATTCCCTCCACCACCCCACACACCCCTAGCACCACTCTCCCCTCCATTGGCACAGGACACACCCGACCACAGACACAAATGGCGTCTTGGGAAAGTATTAAACGGGACAATCCCATAACATACAAGACACCTGGTCAGCCTGCAATGATGGGACAAAGAATTAGAATTTGTCGCTCATTTTGTCCACGGTGTCCGAGTGTGCCTGAGCAGTGTCCGTGCTGTGTCATGTCCATGCTGTTGTGCAGTGTCTGTGCTGTGTTTCTGCTGGAGTAATGTAAATGATATATCAATCGATACAAAATCCCTTACAAATCGTCAATTAAACAGAAAAGCAAAACCTCTGTAGTGAACATGTGACCAGCGTTTCATCTTCATTGCCACCTCCATTGTCGCCATCTTCGTCGAAATCACTCGCATATTGCTCGAAATGATTCAGCTCTACAATTCCCCCCAAAGTGTTTCCATCACGAATTTTGTTTTCATCAGTTTCTTAAAAATCCCACTGATCAGTTTCAAAAACAGAATCTTCAGAATTGTTGATGACGGTGGAACCAGTGTCGGAATGCGAGCTCGAAACAAACTGTTTGTCTATGTAATCCGCCATTTGGATCAAGATGGGTTCAAGGTATGACATCACTGGGGAAAATCGACACTCGAGGTTCAATGAATAAACATGAATAAACACGAATGAATAAACATGAAATATTCCAATGGGATGAACCAGAAACACATTGACAAACTTGAAGGGTACTCGGTAGAGCGTATACTTCCACCACGCAATGCCTGATCCACAAGAACATATCGGGCCCAATACATGTTTGAAATATCATGCGAAACAGTACGACATCACTTTTGGCCCTATCAATGGTGAAGAATCACTTTCAAAATGAAATAAATCTAAAATCCACATCCGCATTCGGACCTTCACCAAAACCGAATCAATTTGTCGAGGTCACACACCCAAACTGTCCACCAAGTTTCATCCGGATCCGTCCACAACTTTTTGAGATATCCTGCACACAAACGGACAAACAGACAGACAGACAGGGGTGAAAATATAACCTCCTTCACATTTGGTGGAGGTAGTAACAATACACTCAAAATGGGACGAATCCGGTTCGGAAAACAGGTTTATCGAGGTGGAAACCGAGCGGCTGCAGATGTCACCTTCCACATGGAGAATCCCCGACATGGAAGTCCTATATACTGTATATGAACTGTATACTGTATATTGTAAATACAATGACGTGATTGAACTACTCAACGAAATACAATCCGAAACAAAACAGATAGCACGCACTATGACATCACAATGCTCGAGCTCGTTTGTGTGCGCCGCGTCTCGGTTGGAGGGTGTTTGGTTTCGCGGAAGGGGTTTTGAGAGGCAAGGGGTGGTAGGCATTTATCATTACAAGGAAAGTTTGAGGCCAGCCGTTCATCTTGGGAGACCGAGCTGTTGGGGTTCGAAAGCACATGAAATGCACATTTTTTAAGTACGTGACAAGTGGTGTTCAAGGTGGGATAAAATCATCTCACCGAGGATTCTTGTGTACATTGGGCGACTTGGCAGTTAGTGGGGAAGAATTTCGAGGAGGAAGGTGCTCTAATGAAGGCATTTTAAGATACGTGTGCAGGAGCACATAAAAAATCATCGGAAATGGTGATCGTCGTCAATTACCGGCTCACTCAGAGCTCACACACACGACTGCGTATCATCAGGGTCGACGTCCAACGATACATACGAAGTAGCAAACGTTTTAGTGGAAATCTTTGAATATAGAATCGCCTACAAACGAGGAACCCTTCCATGATTATTGCCGTGGTGAAAGCCATGCCGAGACAACCAGAAATCATGGCCCCGTGGCCCCGTGGCCCCGTGGACCGGCATCGTTCGGCCCATGCGTGATTCCATGTGCTGTGTTATCGCTGTATGAATGATGCTGCCGACGTCGTGAAAAAGAACCACTTGACGTATCGCAAGCGCAGCACCAGGTAATATTACTTATTCCTCGACAGTACCATGTCTACTACCACGACTATTACACTGCCACGCCATTTTGCTGCTCCTCGAGCTTTTCTACAGGATGGCCACAATGTCTTGTCACCCTTTGCAAAAATTGACCTTGCCCTTGTGTGTAGAGCGTTCATGTTTGCACAGCAGCGCTACACAACCACTGATGACATTAACCAAGCAGCGAAACTTCCTTTTAATTGTATCACCCCATAAACGCTCTGGAAAATGTCCCCAGAACGTGGCACAAAATGATTCTGTCATGACAATGATGGAGCATAAACGGGTCCAATGGACACTTAAGGTTTGTGTCGCATGCTGTAAAATCGGCTCCTATAGGGCCGTGGAAATAACACCAGGTGGGTTGACTCGGAGGTCGGCAAAATTAGTAATAGTTTATTGGTAATGGGGGAACTGCATCAGTGGTATTGTTGTGGGCCGGGGGTCGGTGGCGAGGAACGGCTGCCAGGTGGAGCAGTAGAGCCGTCTCCCACCGAACACCCGGAATTGCAGGTCGTAACGTTCGGACAACGCCGAAGGTCACGGGTCTTTTAAGGACCGTGCTTGCCAATTCTCTGACGGCGTGTAGGGTTAATAGCCAAATTTCAATATACCTAAGTACCCACGTCGTCAAATTACCAGGGAAGTCACACCCTCAACGGACTCTGTCGAACCTGGTCGCTCTAGTGAACCCGGTCCAGTGTACCCGAGCGGAATTACCAAAGTCTGTCGGTCCAAACGACAACTTACAGCCCAATTGGCTTACTGGTTCTCAAGCAGGAACCGTGCTGGGTCAATAATAAAAGCACAACAACGATCTGGTACATTGAACAATTGGGGGGTTTATTTATAATGGTGCAGGGGAGCACAAAAAGAGCAGAGTTAAACCGACTATCAAGAAGGAATGCAAGTAATGTACAAGGCACTTAAACAATTGTTACTTATAGACTAGGCCCACAGACACACACGCACACACCCAAAAGAAATGGTGGCCGCGGCCTTTATTTGGCCCTTCAGCTCGGGAGGGAAGGCGAGCTGAGGGAAAGAGTCTGCACTTGCACCTGTCCGCCTTGTGCGGTCTGGTCGAGCTGGCTTGGCGGGACTCGAACCCACTGCCTCAATGCAGCACCAAGCACCAGGGACGAGGGATAGAGCGACGGACGCCAGCCAGAACAAAGGCGGACGAGGCGAGAGACGACGAGGTGACAGGCGATCAAGGCCGAAAAAGCGTCCAGATGGATCAAACGACACCAGGCGAGGCAGACCCAGACAGAATCATCGCCCCGACCATTATTTGTTCCTCTCGTGAGGTGGGAGGGATTTTTTCCTTGGCCACTCGCCTCCTGATTGGACGGTTGCATCGCGCGATTCTCTGGCCGTCCCTCATTGGACAGGCCCAGGGTAGGCGGGGCAACTCCCACCCATCTGGGTGGAGTCTCGATCCGAGGCGATTGCAGCTCCGCCCACCTCCTCACCTAAGACCACGTGCATAATGGCGACCGGGTTGAGTGAGGGACAGTGCCACTGTTGTTGTTGTTGTTGTTGTTGTAAAAAAACCCCTGATTAAAAAATAAACCCACAGCGTACACATGAAATTCCCATTAGACATATGGGATGGGACCCTAACTATAAACACATACTTATCAAAAGAACTGAACTGCGGGGGCTGCTGACTGTCTGTGTGCCAAAGGCTTCCAAATCCGTAACACTACCCCCCCCCCTTCTATAGACTCGTCCCGAGTCGTAAATTTTCGTGTGCCATGCAGGTGTCGGTTCTTCCCCTCGTACATTTTACTTACTGATCCCTGAGTGCGACATTTGTCCATGTCCCAAAAATAAATAACCTAGTACGCTGCGTAACTAAACTATCAGACTCACTCGGACAACTTAAATACATTGCCGGCGCTAAGACAAACACATAGGTGGGTTGCAAAACTTATTTACAATTTCTAATATTTACACTAACCATGGCCCAGGACCTGTTATCTGTGGAAAGAAGGCACAACAAAGGCAACAGTTTATGGCTTGAATGGAGTCTCTGGCACAGGAGAATGGATGGAGATGGGCTGGACACAAAACACAAATGAACGCACGGGCTGCTCAAATGCAGTCCACGTGTATGGTTGCCTGCAGGGCAGTCTTTGCAAACGCACTGAAGGAGATGGTCCTGGCGCACATGGTGAAATGGTTTACACAGGAAAAATGCAACAAGGGCAGCAGGCATGGGGTCAAGGCAAAGGCAGGCAAATAAAGGCATGGCGAATGCGGACCCGCTGATGCAGCACAAACAGGCTGGCATATGAAGCTGGCCGGCCTCTGGTCTGGTCCGTGAGGTTCTGGGGGGAGTGCGGTGGTGCCAGCCGTTCTGAAAAAGGGCTCAGACCTACCCTACTATCTCCCCCCAACCTATCGCCTTTGCCTGTCTCTATCCATACCCACTCCCTTAGTTTGCAACAACAAAATTTAGACTTCCCCCTTTTTATTTCTTTCTATTTAATTATTATTATTTTTTTTCTTTATAATTGCTTGTCCCTAATCCTCTTACTGTCTTTGTCCGGATAACCTATCCTACCTGCCTACTCCCAACCCCTAAAATCCTTCTTGATGGGAATAAGGAAGAGACAGGTGAATCTGTCTCGAGGCCAAATGGAGCCTTAGAATAACCTCCACAGATTTCAGCAATCTTCCCAAAGTGAGGCTAGCGGCCTACGGAGAGCGAAGGGATGGATGGTGCGAAGGGGTTCACATTTTCTATCTGTCCTATCTTTTATTAAACTTTACACTATCCCTGGGGCTTTTCAACATGCCTGTCTCTTTAAACTATCGGTTCTAGAAACCATGATTTCCCGTCGCCTGTGTTGGTGTTCCTTATAAATTTGGGCATGGCCCTCAAATTTACTCTCGTGCCCTTGCACAATTTCGTGGCTGGGCAGCGTGGCTCAAATGGCAGGGACTTCCATCTGCCGAACCCAAACTACGGCACCCCTGGGCAGCAGAGGCTGTCTCCGAGCCTACTTACTCCGTATGAACGTGGGGGATGCCCTTCCTGGCATTGCCCCCATCGATGCCCACGTGGCATTTTGGTGCTCCAGGTCCCGTTCCGCGGGCTGCCCGTGCCCATTACACTACTCGGTCCCTTGGACCATGGCCTACTCTGGCCGACTACTCCAGTGCCCGGGGGGCCCTTGACTCAGTACTCTCCTTTCCACAGCCACACTCCCAGCCGGTCAATGGACTCCTGCACCCTTCCAAGAGGTTTCGTGCCTTCTTCCAACACCAACAACAAAACGACCTCCTTTTGGTAAATTTAACTAACCCACTAACTAACATTACACTGTCAGGGCCCTTTTCAGGGTCGAGGCCACAGCATTTTCGGATGTTTGAGAGGTTCACTTGGGAGCAGGGCCTGCTGACCCACTATCCGATTGCTTGGTGGTTGTCACGGGTCCTGGAAAACCTGTGGCCCAGGGAGGTGCAGTGGAGGGCTATGTCCTTTGTGGATGCCCTTTGTGGATGCACGTACCACTGAAAAAGTTTTTAATGGAACGTTTCAGCTCCTTGTCTTATGAATGACCACAAAGACATCACATGGCAGGTCACCCACGGGTGTCTTCCTTTCCGGGTGTTTCAGTTCCGGAGGAACCTGAACGTGTCTGTTCAGTGTCACGACCCAATGTACAGGGGACGAAACGGTCAGGCATGTCCTGACTCCTGTGGAACTGCTCTGTCGCTAAGGGGGTCTGGTAGCTAGCAGCCAGCCTCCTCGAAAGCTATGTGCCCTGACTGGTGATGAATGGACATGATGTCCTCATGTTCTGTGGGCTCTGTCCATATCCAGCGCCCGCCCGCAAATGGAAGCGGCTCTTGAGGATAGTCAATATCATCAAGACTGTCCAGCGGCAAGCAGAGCCAGAGGATTCTGTTCTAGGGAATAGATGAAACCTGGGCAGATTATGGAGCATGGTCCTGTCCTGCTTCCGGAGGTCCAGGCTAGCTGACAGCCTGCAGGTGACGGGGCACGATTCTGGCCAAAATTATGGGTCAGGTGTGTTGTATAACCCTCCCCAGAGTGGTGAAGTAGGCCAAGCTTTACCATGGTGAAAGGGGGGGGGGGTCCAGCTGTGGGAAGTCCCTTGCACAGGTGCAAGCAGCAGTCATGTGCAGTCACAGTCTCTGACCGAGCTAGCCGCCTGGGCTTGGAAAGGTTGGGGGTGCTCCGACAGGCGGGCTTCCAGGCCCTGTCGAGCTGTGATTTTCATTGGTTCACTCATGCCTCGAGTGCAGCCCTGGGAGCCGTTTGCTTCCTGGTGGTGCCTCACTCTCGGTTGGGCATCTCGCAGGCTCGGCCTTGGGGTGACTGGGGTGGTTGGATTTCCTTTTGTTTGATCTTTGTCTTGATTTTACTTTGATTTGATTTACCTATTCTGTCCTCCATTTTTCCAGAAGGGGACTGGGTTCTTGATGAGTCTTGAGCTTGTTTGCTTCCGACTGCGGTAAGCAGTCTGTTGTTGATTCTGGGAATCAAATGAAATAAAGACTGTCTTAGAAATCTGTTTCGGGTGCCATTCCTTTATTTGGTTTGAGAGGGTTTGGGGGTGGGGGAGTTGGGGTGTTGAGATTTTGGGGATCGGGGCCCCACCCTTTGTTCAGTTACACTCAGGTGTCTGATGTCATGGGTTCGTAGGGCGGGGGGAGGAATACTTTCTTGTCTTGCTTGCTTTGCATGGCATATTCTTTCTTGTTGTCTTTGCTACTTGAGTTTATTTTCAACTCACCTGGAATATAGTTCCATGGAGCTGATGGGATAGCGTGTCGTCCCTCCGTCCGTCGGTCCACAAACACTTGAAACTTCTTCTCTGAAACTACACACACAATTTTGATGAAACTTGACCACAACCTTCATCACCCATAATGTCAACATTTGTTCACGACATAAAAAAAAAAAACACAATCATGGTCAAAGGGGGTTTATCCTGTCTGCTTTGGTTTGATTACAGCCCGACTTGACATCGAACTGGACATCAAACTCTCAGAAATACGAGAGCAAGAGCTGTCCTTAGTCCAAGAGCATTAGGTCAAAATAGGCCCTAACCTGGACATTTTTGGTAACAAGCTGATTTTTTCAGGATAGGTCCAGGAATATGTCTAGAATAACATACTAAAAGTCCTCATAAATCCTCCTTGAGCGTTTTCCGCAATCCAAGATGGCGTCCAAAATGGCCGCCTCTTCTGTTTTTCTCATAACTTTGCAAGCAGGTTTCCCCAAAACACACTTTAAATGTCTACATATATGTTTTGAAGTATGAGGAACTCATTAGAATACATCTTAAGAGACGCTGAAGCACGCAAGTACCAATAAGACCGCTTGAGCTCTTCCAAAAATCCAAAATGGCGTCCAAAATGGCCGCCATATTTACTGTTTTTTGTCATAACTTTACAAGTAGGTTTCCCCAAAACACACTTTAAATGTCTAAATATATGTTTTGAAGTATAATGAACTCGATAGAATACATTTTAAGAGATGTTGAAGCACGCAAGTACCAATAAAACTGTTTGAGCTCTTCCAAAAATCCAAAATGGTGTCCAAAATGGCCGTCATTAACAATTTTATCTCAAAATTGTTTAAATATTTATCATTAATTAATTAACTGTGATATTTCATCCTGAAAATATTCAACAAACATTTCAATTATAAATGTGGTTGCTGTGCATACAGTATTCAAATCAATTTGAATGTTAAAGTCTAGAAGTGTGCCCTTAATCGCTTATGACATTATGAGGGAAACATTGTACCATCAGTTTGATGCTAAACAGACAGGGCGACATAAATTTGCCATATGGTCCATTTTCGTCACCTAAAGCTCGGAAATTGAAAACTTGGTGCTAACCTTTTTTTACCAACAAGATGCAGTTGATGTCTACCTTGAGGTGAGTTCTATTTGAAACATTCCGTTATCATTAAGGAAGTAAAACTATTATTTTTGGTACCCAGACTAAATGCATGATCAAAATTTGTGTCTTCATGCATGTACTACACAGTACTGTGTAATATCACTTGACAGGGAATTTCTGTGGAGTAGTCTATCGTTACACCTAAAACATTGTATTGAATCGTTTTATTTGTTTCATGCAGATGAAAAGAATTATAGTATGATAGAAATCAGAGAGTGTATGACACTCCTTCCTATTGGTACATGTATGCTGTATTTGTATAAAAGGTTCCTTTTTTGTGTGTGTCATGTCATTCCTATGTTGTGATATGCTAGTATACATTCATTATTAATAATAGCAGACATTTTAAAGTGCCTTTTCCATTGGATACAAAGTGCTATGAGATGTCATCCCTGGTTGTCATAGGAGATAAAATATATTACCAGGCTGCGACAGTACAAGTGCAGTGCACATCTAGGGATAACAAAATAAGTTAGTCTTCAAGTCACATATTACATGGCAGTGAATTTCTGTGGAGGAGCCACTATCATCATCATTTTCCTCTCGGGTTTCCTTGCGAGATTTTCTCTGCCCAATACAATTCCTACCAGACATTCTGGCACCCCTCAATGAGTTGATTCATCCGTAATTTAACTTCACAGGTATCAATATGTAAACATGCTATAGAGTACTGTGATTGTGATGTGTTATAGAAATTGCAGAATCATGTGATGGCAATCATGTGATGGCATTGGCACTTGTGTGCTTCTACATCTCTTATAATGTATTCTATTGAGTTCCTTGTACTTCAAAACATATATTTAGACATCTAAAGTGCGTTTTGGGGAAACCTACTTGCAAAGTTAAGAGAAAAACATGAAATGGCGGCCATTTTGGACGCCATCTTGGATTGCGGAAAAGGCTCAAGGAGGATTCATGAGGACTTTTAGTATGTTATTTCACACACATTCCTGGACCTTTCCTGAAAAAATCAGCTTGTTCCCAAAAATGTCCAGGTTAAACCCTAATGCTCTTGGACTACCTTGACAGTCTCACAGCATGTGGAGGCGCACCAGCTCAAAGCATCTCTCGTCTGCTGGGCCCAGGCATTCCCCCCAAAAGAGTTAGTCAGCACTAGACTCCGACCAGCAGAGCACAGAAAAGACTCTCCCTGGTGGGCAGTGCATGGGCCTGCAGCCTGGGACCCCGCTACATCGCACCCCGAATGTTCTGCGAGAATCACTTAAGTGCTCCCGGTGACTCACCCCGGGCTGACCTCTTGGGCCCGGTCCGGTAGTCCACTCCCACACACTCCTCACCAATTGGGCGGCCCTGGGCTCACACCCCATGGGAGCCCGGCCTCAACAAAGCCCTGATGTGCCACTGGCTGCCAAACCAGGCAGGCCTGGGCTTTGCCGACCAACGGCTCCCGCCAGGATTCCGACCTGGCCTGCCCGTCCCAGCCCTGGATGGTAGCAGCCAGCGGGGGGTGGAGGGCCATGGCGGAGTTGGACTTTGCCGATTGGCTCCTGTACTCCTACCTGATCATGCGACTGATCCGCACTCCCCTCGACGGCTGTTTGTTTCCTCCCGTGGACATCAGGCGATATTTGAGATCAAATGAGGACCTGCCGGGCCACAGACCACATCCCAATGATGGTGCAGATCCCACGAAGCGCTAGCGAATATCACCAGGAACCATTGCAGGGCATGCTTCGAGGCAGCCTCAGTGTCTCCACACCTGCCAGAAATCGGCAAGGGGAGTTGATCTCCAAGCGCAAGTCCCTTGGGTACCGGAGTGCCTTCACAGCCTGGAGAACCATGCAGTGGTCTTGGCCAGGTCCAAACCAGGCACCAAATGTTTAGAGGGAGAGGGGAAGAGCTCCCTGCCCCACTCCTTTGCAGGAGTGGGATGGGGAGGGTGGGGGTTGGCTCAACACAACCTTTTGGCAGCACAAGGTTCCAGGTTCCAGGTTCCTTCTGATGACTTCAAATTTGATTTTTGCTTGCTTGGGTTCCTTCAGATTACTCCAATACAGGATTGTACCGATTTGGTCTTCCATTTGATTTGAATTTAATTTCTTAAATTAAAAATTTGCCGCAAGAAGAGTTGGCTCACCCCAAGTCCTTATCAAGACTGTGCGGGGTAAGTATTCTATGAATACCATCTTGTTAATTACATAACACACCAGCATACAAACACCACACAAGTTACACTGCACTAAACAAGTCCTGGCGAGGGTCTGCAATCTCTGATTGCTCTTTTGCTTGTTTTGTTTTCTGGTTCCTTGATTTGTTTTGTTGAATGTGATTTTTGTTTTTCACCTTTTTTCAAAATAAGAAAGGCTTCAGCCATAAAATGAAAAGCTTTGTAATTCTTTTAAATCCGTTTTATGGAAATGTCCTTCAAATGTCTCTGTTTATGTCGACATTGAGATTTTGTAGTACGAAGCATCTTTTTAAATACAAAAATGCCAATGTTGACACAAATTAAAGTGTGAAGTTTAGAGTTCTGTTGTATTTGTTACCTCAAGCCATATTCATGTCATTGAGTGAGTAATCGTGCAATGCTGAGCCATTGTGGAATGCCGAATAATTTTTCAAGACAATGTTATCTCACAAATTTGCAATTTCACAACAGC
>NC_140968.1:106912886-106940386 GCF_056783735.1 Eptatretus burgeri
CGAAAAAATTATTAAACAAGCAGTTATAGACTGGTACTTACGAAATCGTCAGCTTGACCTTGTCTAATAAAACCTGTCTCGAGAGAAGGTAGTGACGCAAACCAGAAGTTTCTGCGATGATTCTGTACCAAACCATCAAAGATCGAATGTTTGACCTCACTGTGACCTTGACCTTTGACCGATTTGGACCAAAATCTAATCAGCACTAGCCATCACTCTCCTGAATCACGTGGTGTAAATTGACATTGGTAGCTTCTTCCGTGATAGAGTTATCATTTTTTGGATATTTGACCTCACTGTGACCTTGACCTTTGACCGATTTTGACCAAAATCGAATCAGCACTGGCCATCACCCTCCTGAATCACGGGTTGTAATTTGACATTGGTAGCTTCTTCCGTTCTCGAGTTATCATGCCTACAAACAAGCACAAACAAGCAGTCATAGACTGGTACTTATGAAATCGTCAACTTGACCTCTGACAAAATCTAATAAAAGCTGTCTCTGGCAAAGGTAGCGACGCAAACCAGAAGTTTCTACGATGATTATGTACCAAACAATCAAAAATCGAATGTTTTGGATGTTTGACCTCACCGTGACCTTGACCTTTGACCGATTTTTACCAAAATCTAATCAGCGCTAGCCATCACCGTCCTGAATCACCTGGTGTAATTTGACATTGGTAGCTTCTTCTGTTCTCGAGTTATCGTGCTTACAAACAAACAAACACACACACACACAAACAAACACACAAACAAGCAGTCATAGACTGGTACTTACGAAATCGTCAACTTGACCTCTGACCTTGTCTAATAAAAGCTGTCTCTAGAGAAGGTAGCGACGCAAACCAGAAGTTTCTATGATGATTCTGTACCAAACCATCAAAAATCGAATGTTTGACCTCACTGTGACTTTGACCTTTGACCAATTTTGACCAAAATGTAATCAGCGCGAGCCACCACCATCCTGAATCATGAGGCGTAATTTGACTTTGGTAGCTTCTTCCGTTCTCGAGTTATAACTTTTTTTGGATGTTTGACCTCACTGTGACCTTGACCTTTGACCAATTTTGACCAAAATCGAATCAGCGCTAGCGAACACCCTCGTGAATCACGTGGTGTAATTTGACATTGGTAGCTTCTTCCGTTCTCGAGTTATCGTGCTTACAAACAAACAAACACACACACAAACAAACACACAAACAAGCAGTCATAGACTGGTACTTAAGAAATCGTCAACTTTACCTCTGACCTTGTCTAATAAAAGCTGTCTCTAGAGAAGGTAGCGACGCAAACCAGAAGTTTATATGATGATTCTGTACCAAACCATCAAAAATCGAATGTTTGACCTCACTGTGACTTTGACCTTTGACCGATTTTGACCAAAATGTAAACAGCGCGAGCCACCACCCTCCTGAATCACGAGGCGTAATTTGACTTTGGTAGCTTCTTCCGTTCTCGAGTTATAACTTTTTTTGGATGTTTGACCTCACTGTGAACTTGACCTTTGACCAATTTTGACCAAAATCGAATCAGCGCTAGCGAACACCCTCGTGAATCACGTGGTGTAATTTGACATTGGTAGCTTCTTCCGTTCTCGAGTTATAACTTTTTTTTGGATGTTTGACCTCACTGTGACCTTGACCTTTGACCGATTTTGACCAATATCTAATCAGCGCTAGCCATCACCCTCCTGAATCACGTGGTGTAATTTGACATTGGTAGCTTCTTCCGTTCTCGAGTTATCATGCCTACAAACAAGCACAAACAAGCAGTCATAGACTGGTACTTATGAAATCGTCAACTTGACCTCTGACAAAATCTAATAAAAGCTGTCTCTGGCAAAGGTAGCGACGCAAACCAGAAGTTTCTACGATGATTCTGTACCAAACAATCAAAAATCGAATGTTTTGGATGTTTGACCTCACCGTGACCTTGACCTTTGACCGATTTTTACCAAAATCTAATCAGCGCTAGCCATCACCTTCCTGAATCATGTGGTCTAATTTGACATTGGTAGTTTCTTCCGTTCTCGAGTTATCTGTACCAAACTATCAAAATCAAATATTTGACCTCACTGTGACCTTGACCTTTGAGCTATTTTTACCAAAATCTAATCAGCACTAGCCATCACCCTCCTGAATCACGTGGTGTAATTTGACATTGGTAGCTCCTTCCGTTCTCGAGTTATCGTGCCTACAAACAAACAAACAAGCAGTCATAGACTGGTACTTACGAAATCGTCAACTTGACCTCTGACCTTGTCTAATAAAAGCTGTCTCCAGAGAAGGTAGCGACGCTAACCAGAATTTTGTACGATGATTCTGCACCAAACCATCAAAAATCGAATGTTTTGGATGTTTGACCTCACTGTGACCTTGACCTTTGACCGATTTTGACCAAAATCTAATCAGCACGAGCCATCACCCTCCTGAATCACGTGGTGTAATTTGATATTGCTCGCTGCTTCCTTTCTCGAGTTATCTGAACCAAACCATCAAAAATCGAATATTTGACCTCACTGTGACCTTGACCTTTAACCGATTTTGACCAAAATCTAATCAGCACTAGCCATCACCCTCCTGAATCACGTGGTGTAATTTGACATTGGTGGCCCCTTCCGTTCTCGAGTTATCGTGCCTACAAACAAACAGACAAACAAGCAGTCATAGACTGGTACTTACGAAATCGTCAACTTGACCTCTGACCTTGTCTAATAAAAGCTGTCTCTGGAGAAGGTAGCGACGCAAACCAGAAGTTTCTACGATGATTCTGTACCAAACCATCAAAAATCGAATGTTTGACCTCACTGTGACCTTGATCGTTGACCGATTTTGACCAAAATCTAATCAGCAGTAGCCATCACCCTCCTGAATCACGTTCTGTAATTTGACATTGGTAACTTCTTCCGTTCTCGAGTTATCTGTACCAAACCATCAAAAATCGAATACTTGACCTCACTGTGAACTTGACCTTTGACCGATTTTGACCAAAATCTAATCAGCACGAGCCATCACCCTCCTGAATCAGGTGGTTTAATTTGACATTGGGAGCTTCTTCCGTTCTCGAGTTATCGTGCCTAGAAACAAACAAACAAACAAACAAGCAGTCATAGACTGGTACTTACGAAATCGTCAACTTGACCTCTGACCTTATCTAATAAAAGCTGTCTCGAGAGAAGGTAGCGAAGCAAACCAGAAGTTTCTATGATGATTCTGTACCAAACCATCAAAAATAGAATGTTTTGGATGTTTGACCTCACTGTGACCTTGACCTTTGACCGATTTTGACCAAAATCTAATCAGCACTGGCCATCACCCTCCTGAATCACGGGTTGTAATTTGACATTGGTAGCTTCTTCCGTTCTCGAGTTATCATGCCTACAAACAAGCACAAACAAGCAGTCATAGACTGGTACTTATGAAATCGTCAACTTGACCTCTGACAAAATCTAATAAAAGCTGTCTCTGGCAAAGGTAGCGACGCAAACCAGAAGTTTCTACGATGATTATGTACCAAACAATCAAAAATCGAATGTTTTGGATGTTTGACCTCACCGTGACCTTGACCTTTGACCGATTTTTACCAAAATCTAATCAGCGCTAGCCATCACCGTCCTGAATCACCTGGTGTAATTTGACATTGGTAGCTTCTTCCGTTCTCGAGTTATCGTGCCTACAAACAAACGAACAAATAAACTATCAAACAAACAGAAACGGAAGGCATCAATATACTTACGAAATCTTTAGATTTCGTAAGTAACAAACAAACAAGCAGTCATAGACTGGTACTTACGAAATCGTCAACTTGACCTCTGACCTTGTCTCATAAAAGTTGTCTCTTGAGAAGGCATCGACACAAACCAGAAGTTTCTACGATGATTCTGTACCAAACCATCAAAAATCGAATGTTTTGGATGTTTGACCTCACTATGACCTTGACCTTTGACCGATTTTGACCAAAATCTAATCAGCACCAGCCATCAGCCTCCTGAATCACGTGGTGTAATTTGACATTGGTAGCTTCTTCCGTTCTCGAGTTATCATGCCTACAAACAAACTAACAAACAAACAAACAAACAGAAACGGAAGGCATCAATATACTTTCGAAATCTTTAGATTTTGTAAGTAACAAACACACAAACAAACACACAAACAAACAAACAGAAACGGAAGTGATCAATATACTTACGAAAGCTTTAGATTTCGTATGTAACAAACAAACAAACAAACAGAGGACGGAAGTCATCAATATACTTACGAAATCTTTGGATTCCGTAAGTAAAAATCAATTCCCAATTTAGTCAAGTACTCTTGGGGAGAATTTGATCAATGGAAACAACCTCAGCGGTGTAGTTCGCTGGGGCTATCTTTTTTTCTTGAAATGATTTTTTTCATCAACCGCTGTCACAACGGATTCACGGGTCGTCAGTGTATACAATATATATATATATATATATATATATATATATATATATATATATATATATATATATATATATATATATATGTATATATGTATATATACACTACCAGTCAAAAGTTTTAGAACACCCCCATTTTTTCAGTTTTTCCTGAAATTTTCGCAGTTTAATGTTTCAACGTGCTCTGAAATTAAAGCATAGAACAAATTAACAATTGCAGATAAAAAATAAATCATGGAATCGTTTTGTTGAACAAAATTTAATCTAAATTTTTGACTCATCAAAGTAGCCACCTTTTGCAGATATAACAGCCGAACATACTCGTGGCATTCTTTCTGCAATAGAAATCAAATATTGTTCGGAAAGTTCTTCCCAACACTATTGCAGAAGTTCCCACAAATGTGTTGTACTTGTTAGTTGCTTTGCTTTCACCCTTCTGTCCAGTTCATCCCAAACCAGCTCGATGGGGTTTAAGTCTGGAGACTGTGCTGGCCATTCCATGATTTGAAGCCTACCGTCTTGTTCTTTTCTTTTCAGGTAGTTTTGACATTGCCTGGAGGTATGTTTTGGGTCGTTATCTTGCTGTAGGATGAACCCCTGACCAACTAGGCGTAGACCAGAGGGTATTGCATGGCGCTGCAAAATGCTGTGGTGGCCCTCTTGGTTCAGGGTGCCAGTCACTCTGTGCAAGTCGCCAACTCTGGATCCAGCAAAAGAGCCCCAGATCATCACGCTTCCTCCTCCATATTTGACAGTTGGTGTCACACACTGAGGAACCATCCTTTCGCCTACTCGACGGCGTACAAAAACCCTGCGTGATGAACCGAAGATTTCAAATTTCGATTCATCGGTCCATAAGACCTTCCAGTTTTCAGTCGTCCACTCGCGGTGCTTATTGGCCCAGGCAAGCCTCTTTTTCTTATTTTGCCATCTTAGCAATGGCTTTGTTACTGCCACTCGCCCTGTCAAACCTGCAGCTCGAAGTCTTCTCTTCACAGTTGTAACTTGCCTGGTGTTGGCTTAGTGGTTAGGGTGGTGGCTTGGGATCCTAAGGTCCTGAGTTCAAGCCCCATTGGGCCGCTGAATTAATACACCAGGAGGTTGACTCAGCCTGTCATCCTTCCGAGGTCAGCAAAATGAGTACCTGTGTTGTGGTAAGGGGGACACTGCATCAGCGGCATAGCCACATCCCAACCAATGATGCAACCAGCAGCCACAGGCTGCACTCGATAGAGAGAGAGTTGAAACTGAGACTTCCTAACTTCGACCAGTGTTAAGCTGTGCTTGAAGCTGCTGTCCTGTGAGCCACCTATCCCACAAGCTGTTGACTCTCAGAAACTTGTCTTCTGATTGTGTTGTGGCTTTGGGTCTGCCAGACCTCTTCCTGTCAGAGTTTCCTCCAGTTTCCAAGTGCCTTTTGATGGTGTAGGAAACTGGCTTGCTTTGCAATTTCTCTAAAGGAAAGACCGATATTTTTAAGGGTTATAATGGTCTGTCTGTCTTCCTTTGTTAATTGTCTTTTTCTCGCCATGATGATAGCAATATACTACTTTCTACAGTGCACCATTGTCCAAATAATGCTTCAGAGGGTATAGCAACACAGTCTGTTCCAACACTGCTTTTATACAGATCGTGGGCTTGTAACTAATCAACAAAAGTTGGGACACCTGTAGGAATTGTTTGCATCAATTTTCAAGGCTTAATTTACTTCCATTGCTGCAGAACAGCTGCAGTTGCTAACCCATTAATTGTTCCCTGAAAAGGGCCTTTTATTAACAACTCTGAAATTTACATTATTTTTCAGTTTTTGGTCACCTAAACTTTTTTTTAACCTCTGGCAGTTTACCGCTTAGCTTTGTACCATTTCAGGTTATTCACTGGACTTGAACTGCTGAGATTTCGGTAAAAACTGGAAAAATGGGGGTGTTCTAAAACTTTTCACCGGTGGGGTATATTCAGTAAAACTGCATGCCTCCGAGGCAATGGCACACAACATACAGAGATCCCAAGGTAGTTATTTCCCTTTTTATTCGTTAGCCCTTTCCATATGTCTCATCAGTAAATGGGAAAGATACGTTGCATAGGGCTCTTTTAGTTCGGTCTTCAATCTTCGGTGCGGTGCATCATTTGGGAATGTCAAGATCTCGGACCTTGATTTCGCAGATGATGCAGTCACCTTTGCGGCGACTTTAGATATCCTTTTGGGGGCCCTCGAGATGCCGAATGAGGAGTCGGAGCCACTGGGATTATGGTTTTCCTGAGTCAAAACTAAGATCCAGGCTATCCTGTCTGTACCAGTTTGTGGTGAGGATGTTGAGGTTGTGGAGAGATCCACTTACCTTGGCAATGATATTCATGTCTCTGCTGGTTGTGAGTCAGAGGTCATTACACGTCTGGGTCAGGCCTGGGGAATCATGGATTCACTGGATCATGGGGTGTGGCGCTGCCGGTACCTGTGCAGGAGGACGAACGTCCTAGTCTTCAGGTCCTTAGTGCTTCCAGTCTTGCTCTATGGATGTGAGACTTGGACTCTGACCAGGGATCTGAGAAGGAAACTTAATTCCTTTGGTACCAGGTTTTTTTGGAGAATCCTTGGCTATTGCTGGTCGGACTTTGTGTCCAACGAGCGGTTGCTGAGAGACTCAAATGAGATTTGTTACCTGCATGGTCCGTGAGCGTCAGCTGCAGCTGTATGGACATGTGGCTTGTTTTCCTGGCGCTGATCCAGCTCACCAAATTCTTTCAGCGAGGGAGTCTCGTAAGTGGAGGAGGCCAATGGGCTGACCACGTGCCTTGTGGTTGCAGCAGGTTGATCGGCATCTCAAGGAGATGGGGATGGGCCAGGCATCTGCCTGGGGGATGGCCAGACATAGGCCCCTGGAGTACCGGTGGAAAGTGGACGCAGCGACGCGCTGCTCTGGTGTGTGCTCCCACACCTGACCTGACCTTCAATCTTCAATCTTTGCATTTCTTCTTCCACTACTTTGTCTCTCTCACACGAAACATGCAAGCAAGCAAGCACGCAAACCAAGAACGATGAAAGGAGCCAAGCAAAGCACACTGCGACCACCTCATTTGCATATGCGTGCCATTTTCCATTTAAAAATGCGCACCAATTCTCAACTGCTGTCTCCCCTGAGACTTTTATTCTGCTCACCATACTGTACCATGCTCACCACAACCACTTCACAAGACTACCAAAAATACCAGCAACAACTTACGTTTTCATTTTCATTACAAACGCGACCGTTACGGACAAATCTATCCCTCCCCGCCAGGACGACTTCGTTGCAAGGAATTTCCACCTCTTAACTACAATGCCACATTAAAATCTCTTCACTACAAATGTCACAATGTACTCCGACTTCTCTACAACCGCTGAAACTGCCACAAAATTTATTGAACATTCGCCGCTGCCTCAAGGAATGCTGAGGAGACAAAGGTCGGGATATTACGGGGCATAACTCGAAACACGAATGTGCGCTGGAGGATATACGGGTAGCACAGGGATTTCCCGAAAATCCCACGTTTGAAAGGAGGCCAGCGCATGTTCAAGGCCAGAGAGCACTTCCGAGAACTATGGCCCCATGTTAAAATTGGAGCTCCGACGCATGACCAGGTCGCCGAGCAACTGAGTCATTTTCGTGTTCTGGGCCTTGTGGGGCATGGCTGTGACCGCTATGGACCAATGGGGAAGCTTGAGTTAACCAAGAGCCTCGTTTCATCCAATTTTTGGCTCCTCCCCTCGCGTATGGCTCATAAAAAGAGCAAACACAGCTCATGCAAGTCATAACTCGCCAGGATGGAGAACTCACCAGACAGGCGTTATGCCAGACACCTGACCTCACTGTGGAAACAGGCGGTGCAAGGAGGACTAGCGTCGGCACTGAGCGAGGGGCACCGCAGGTCAGCATTATCAAGCGTAGGATCACGCATTACTCCTCTGAGCTAGGGGTTCTTTTCATTCTATCAGTGCTCAGTTAGGCTGCATCCCACAGCAACACTTACACATACAGATTCTCACACTATTACGATAGGGTCTTTTCTCTTATACATCTTTTCTCTACCATCTATCTTTCATAGACTGTGGGTGCAAAAGAGCAATCGACATGGGCAAGCCTTACCAAGAACGTTCTTTTTAGAGTGAACCCAAGAGCGAACTCAAGAGGGAACCGTACTGACCTGCACCTCACATTCTTCCTCGTACACCATGCTGCACCCCACGTTGCATTCCACTCGCACCTCTCACTCACGCACCATAGACACCGTCAGTATTTCTCCCTCCCCCTTTCCTAAGCGTATTTGGGATGAGCAAGTCCGCCGACCATGCCATGTGTTGATAGGTCGCTAATCCTCAACTGCTTCTTATCTCTCTGGGCTTTCTCTAATTTTCCTCATTGTGTGTGTGTGTATGTGTGTGTGTGTGTGTGTGTGTGTGTGTGTGTGTGTGTGTGTGTGTGTGTGTGTGTGTGTGTGTGTGTGTGTGTTGTGTGTGTTGGCGCCTGTCGTAGCTTGAGTCGTTTTTGTCTTTTCCTAACTCATTTTTGCCTTTTCCTCCATTGGTCTGGCAAGGTCCACACCCTAACTTAGCCGGGACGTTATTCCCCCAAAATTTGCTATTTATCTGCTGCATACTTGGCAGCTCCACTTGGCTGCACCTGATACGGGAAGTAACTTCAAGTAACGCAAGTAAGCATTGAGGGTGTGATTTCCTGATAAGGAGATAATGTGTTCCTAGGTAAACGGTTGCCAGACGGTGGACCCTGGGTCACGTGGTCAAGTTATTGCCGTTCGCAGCCGATTAGCGACGCCCCGCAACACAAAGTTATTTGTATGTGACATCCTGCGATTCCCGGTGAGTCTGGAGAGGAGCCAGGGACAGCCCCTCCCTCGTGGTTCTCCCACGACCCCAGGGCTGCGACAATATTCTCGTTTTGTATTTTAAATTAATTATCTGAAATTTGTAGAAACTGTTTTTCACTTGGAAGTTGTGGGTTACGATGTGGAAAAAGTCTCATTTATTTAATGTAATTTCATTCCAGGCTAGAAGGCAACAAAAGGTGAAAATTTTGAAAGGGAGTGTCGACTTCCTATCGGAACTCTATGCTTCAACGAGTGGAGTCGATGGCTTAGATCAAGATGTTTTAGTGTACTCAGACTTTAAGTTTTTATTATTACAATTTCCAATTTATCTACATCAATTGATCAAGATAATATGCAGTCCTAATTGATTTAAATAGAAAATCATGTTTTCTATGGAAGAGGCAATTGACATGACGATTGTTTTTACCTCCGCACCAAAAGTGGATGGTGATTTTGTTTTCACACCTGTTCCTCTGTCTGTGAGCAGGATATCTCAAAAGGTTATGGACACATTCGGATGAAACAGTGGACAGGTTTGATGTGTGACAAGAATGAATCAATTCTATTTTCGTGAAGATCCGGATATGGATCGAGAATTGTTTACATCTGAGATGAGTGAGTCATTGTTTACATCTGATATGAGTGAATCATTGTTTACATCTAACGTGAGTGAGTCATTGTTTACATCTAAGGTGAGTGAGTCATTGTTTACATCTGAGATGAGTGAGTCATTGTTTACATCTGAGATGAGTGAGTCATTGTTTACATCTAAGATGAGTGAGTCATTGTTTACATCTGACATGAGTGAGTCATTGTTTACATCTGACATGAGTGAGTCATTGTTTACATCTGACATGAGTGAGTCATTTTTTACATCTGACATGAGTGAGTCATTGTTTACATCTGAGATGAGTGAGTCATTGTTTACATCTGACATGAGTGAGTCATTGTTTACATCTGAGACTAGTCATTTACATTTCATTCGGGAGTTTGCTGCAAGTGTCCTTTGACAGCATAATCATCAATAACTGTTGAGATTGCTGAGTATGATATGATATGATATGATATGATAGTTGTGGTTATGATATGATGGAGGATTTTTTCATAAAATGAAAAAGGTTATTAATGTCGACCAACAACAAGAACATCCTGCGTCAGGGTGGTGACCCATCCAGGACTGTACTCCTTCGCTAAATGAAACTGCCTATGCAGCCCCATGCGCCTCACAGCATGAAAGGAATGGTTATTATTGGTTTGTTTTAACAAGCACCGGTCCAGAATGCTGCCTTGTAGCACACCAGCTTCGAGAGGTAGAACACAGGAGAGAATGCTATGCACAATGACCTATTGTCAGTGCATATGAACAGTAATTGGAGAACCATTCAAGTAGGGGACCATAAAGACCATTGACTCAAGGCTTGAATGCAATCCATACTGCTCGATACTTGAGGTATCAAGACATGTTGAATATCCAGAGAGACTACCCTGACATGTTTAAGATTCATTGTATTCATCCATTTTTGAAATGATATAGCAGCATGTCCAGAGTGAAATAACCATGGTGAAAGCAGAACTGATTATCAGATATCAAAGATAAGACATGATCTGCAGCAATGATAGATAAAATGTTATTTATAATGTGAAGAAGACTGATTGGCATGTATAGGGTGTTTCAAAAAGTGTGATGCAACTTTGAATGTTTATTTACAAAGAAACAGAAACCTCAGGAATGTGAACCAAACATTTCTTGAAAGCTTATGACATGGTATTTTCTATCACTGATTGCTATTGCAGTAAGTCACTGCTTGAGTTAGTGAGAGCCCAAGGTCTGAAATTGGCATCCTTATAATTGATGTTCTCGATGTGTGCCCCTCCACGGTTCAGACAGGCATTGATCCTGACTCCAAAGTTCTGTCCAACTTTCCTGTAGTTCTCATGTGGCACTGCCCGGAGGTAGTCTGGAAATTCCAGGGAACAAATACTATGATAACTCCACCAAACCCTGAAAAGGAAAACAGTATAGGACAAAAAACAAAGAAATGGCAGGAAGTCAAAGTTGTAGCAATATTTTTGAAGCACCCTGGAATCCCTTGTAGTTAAGAGGATTCGCCTTAGCACCTTTCTTGTGAATTGGGGTAATGTTGGAAATTTTCCATGACAAAGGCAGGTGACTATCTAAGAAGCAGTTGCAGAAGGAAAAAGAAGAGATTCTTCAGTAGAAAATAAATAATAAGGTGTTGAAAGTTTATTTAATCGAGTGAAACTGCTGGGAAGCTGTCAAGATTATCCAGAAACTTTTCTTCGTGGGAGAGAAAGTCATATGTTATGGAGAACAGCCTGTAAGATAGTGGGGAGGGAAGTGGAGTGGTGATTATATTGGGCCCAAGAAAGGATGTTTTGGGGACCTTGATCTTTTCTGATATTAAAACAGTGTGTAGGGAGTTAGATTTTTTGAACAAGCAAATTTCACTGCTACTCCAACCTTCAACCATCAGAAGAGACAGAAGAGGAACTTTTTTTTTTTGGAGACAAGGTCAAGGCTCATGGAAGAGCTAGAACACAGAATGGATGAGGACGCAACAAAACAAAAGGAACAGCAGAAAGAGACAGGAAACACCAACAGCAGGCCTGAGGGAGAAAATATATGGAGATGGGTGAACAAAGGATGTCGGTAAGAATGAGGGCTGGGGGGAGGCAAGCAGTGGGTAGTCAAGATGGATACGGAAGCAAACTCTCAGGAAGAAAAAACTGAAATTTGGAAAGAGGTGGGCTTGAGAGGGGTTTAACCATGGTAGAAAATATCATGATTTTGGATTGGAGATCTGAGATGGTGGTGAACAGCTGTCTTGAAGACCTAGAGGGAAAGGTGAGGTTGAACATAATGTTGAAGTTTCTTCCAAAGATGGGGCAAATGAGTGGAGGTGAGCAGTGATTCTGGATGTTGATAGTTTCACCAGAAAGGAGTTGATGGTGGACCGTGTGTCCTGCAGAAACATGGGGCTGCAGGATTATCACTGAAAATACAAGTTATGGGTTTTGATTTATTTTTGCATTTATGTGTCTGACAGAATAGTTTTTTAAATATCTCGTAGGAATTGTAGAAATCTTTAAAATAATTGCAGAAATCTTTAAAATTGAAGAAATGCAGAAAGAATTGCAGAAATCTTTAAAAGCAAGCAGGTTTTTCCACATCCGCTTTATCTAGCTATTAGATATCTTAATTTGGTATATTTTTATGGTTGTTAAATTTTATCTTATTTTCCCAAATGGGTAAAAAGCATTAATTTATATATTTAGAAAATAAATCACCAATTTTTTTTGAAGCTTTTCTAGAAACTGTTTTTTTCTAACGTTCACGTTTAATTTCTAAACAATCCATTATTTTATTTATACAATATATTGTGTTGATATTTCTCTGAAATTGGCAATCGTGAATAATAAATAACATCAATCCTTGAAACATTACCCTGATTTTATCAATCTCTTCTGTTGTAAGAAAAGGTGTATAATCACCCTCATACTTGACATTCATTTCTCTTATTAATCTTGTAAAGTAATTCATTTTTGGTGTAATTTTGAAATAGTTATGCACCTTTATATATTTGTTATTGTCATTACTTTGAACATAATCACAAAATATACATTGTTTATGAGCTTTTGTCTCTGTGTATAGTTGTCTTCTTTCACAAGCCTGTGTTTCAATTCTCTTATTTATCGTAGGGACTATTAGGAAATTCAAGAGGATTTAGCATCTTTTATGTAGTATGTTTTCACTTCAACTAAAATTCATCTTCACTATCACTATTATAATCATGGGTGTTTTCATTATCATCAGTATAAGCATCATCGATAAAACTACTTTCATAACTATAATTTGAAAGCAAGCTCACAGTGTCATAGTCTGTTCAAATAGATATTATACTGTCATCACCATCATAATCCCCAAAATCTTCAACTGTATAGTGATTCATTTATTAAGGAAAAAATAGTTGAAAATTTTATTTTAAGCATAATAATATCAATAAATTTATATTACAATACTTTTAGAAATATTTCAAGAAATATTATAAGAAACACCTTCAATCATGCAAACACACATTCAATTTGTTTCAACTACTATCTCCATTATAACAAAATAAACATAACATTGTGATGTCTGCTCAAAGGACATTAAAAGAAAGAGGTTTTGCATCTCACCTTGAAACACACAAACACAAGAAGAATGAAGAAGGGATACTTGGATACTCACTTGAAAACAATGATGAAGCATTTAAAGGACATACAAAAATAAATACTTTACAGTTTAAAGAATCAGAACCAACATCAATAGCTGAGGCAATTGATATGGTTAAACCAATTATTGAAACTCTAATTTGAAAAACCTTGAGAGAAATCAATACTTTTAAGTTTTACATAGGAGCAACATTTATTATAACAAGAGAAGATGGTGAAAAAATAATTTACATGAGAACAAACCCACCCAACTTTGTTACATAATTTAAAGATTTTATGGCTTGTGATGTTTATTATGAACTTCAAGGATATGAAGTAAATAATGATAACAGAAGGAAGCAGATTTAATGTGAAAAAAAAATCATTTTGTTAGATATACACATCTTGAAATCAGATCCTCTTAATGCCTCTTCCTCTATTGATTTTCCAAGGGAGTTAAAGCTTCAAAAAGTGGTTGTTAATATTCAAAACAAAGATAATAAATGTTTCCTATGGTATTTTTTCACCCACCTACATCCTCCACAATGGAAGTCTGAAAGGCTCAGCCATTATAAGAAATACGAGAATACACTATATGTAAAATATTTTAAATCATTAACATTTAGCATGTCAAATGCCAAATGTTAAAGATTTAAAAGTTTCCCTGTCATTGACAGATATTCCTAAATTTGAGATAATGAATAATCTCTTTGTTTCTGTATATCCATCCATCCATTGGGACCATACTCTGTACAGAGCATTGCTGCTGCTTAAGCAGTCTCCTGGGATATTGGGCACAATCCTGGATGGGTCACCACTCCAATGCAGGATACCAGCAAGCTGGTACTCATTTTGCTGACCTTGGAAGGATGACAGGCTGAGTCAACCCCACCTGGTATTAATTATGACAGGCTGAGTCAAATCATACCTGGTATTAATTATGACAGGCTGAGTCAACCCCACCTGGTATTAATTCAAAGCCAAGTAGGATTTGAAATATGAACTTAGGACCCCAGGTCCAAAGCTCACCACCTGAACCATTAAGCCAACACCAGGCATCGGTAATGCTTTTGGACTAATGGATACGAATAAAGTTCTGATATTAAAAATCTCAGATAACGATTAAAAATGATAAAACATACATTGACCTTCCACATTTTAATTCAGGAGAAAATTCACATTGTGCTTATATTAACAGTTTATCAACATTATTTACCTCTCAAGTAGTCAATATGCCTGGTGTTGGCTTAATGGTTAGGGTGGCAGGCTTTGTATCCTAGGATACTGAGTTCAAACCCCGCTCAGCTGTTGAATTAATACCAGGTGGGGTTAACTCGATCTGTCATCCTTCCGAGGTCGGCAAAATGAGTGCCAGCATGCTGGTATACTGTGTTGGAGTGGCGACCTGTCCAGGATTGTGCCCAATAGCCAAGGAGACTGCTTTAGCAACACCAACGCTCTGCACAGAGTATGGTCCCAATCTCCTCCTCTCTCCTAAGTAGTCAAAAGAGCCAATAGAACATATCCTTGCAAGCGATATCTCATCTTCTTTCACACAAAAGAAAGATTAAATCAACATTCAAAGTACTGTAGTAATCATAAATCAACTGTACTATACCAAAAGCAGGTTCAAATGTAGTATTCAAAGATATAAATAAGTCCATGAAACATCCATTTGTGATATGCTGACATTGAAAGTATCCTTGAAAAGATAGATTGTATCCTTGTGTCATACATAAATAAATAAATATCAAAAACATACTCCTTGTGGTTTTTGTTATATCAAATCATCCATTGGGTAAAAACACAAGAAGTTAGAACTCCACAGAGGAGAAGATGCCTCTCACGAGTTTGTAAAATGACTGGAAAATTTCTTGATACATTCAAGTTTATGTCAAGTCCATTATCTAACTTGGTATCAAAAGTTTTCCCATTCTTCAAACTCATTTCTAAAATCAGGAATAAAATTTAACTGTTGTCACAAAAACGTGTATATCCCGTGGATGATATGAACTCGTTTGAGAGGTTCAAAGAAACACAGCTCCCCTCGAAAGAAAATTTCTATCACGAGTTGAATAAAACTCATATAACTGATAAAGAATATCCCCAAGTGGAAATTATTTGGAAGAAGATTTATATTAAAAAATCTTGAGAAATATCACGATTTGTTTCTCAACACTGATGTGCTCTCATTGGCGGATATCTTTGAGACTTTGAGATCGTTTTTTCATAATAAGAACTCATATGGATTCGACCCCACTCATTATTATACAACCCCAGGATTAGCTTGGAGTTCTCTGCTGAAGATGACAAAACGACTGTTAGAATGAATCGGTGATGTCGATATACTTTTGATGATAGAGAAGACTAAATGATGAGGAATATCACAAGTCTGTTCAAAAAGATTTGCTTAAGCCAACAACAAATGTCTTCCTCAATATGAAACGACAAAAGATAGTCCTTACTTGATGTATTATGATGCTAACAATCTGTATGGATGGGCTATGTCTCAATCTTTATGGGATGGAAAACTCAAATGGGTTAAAGAGAAACATTATGAAAGAGTTTTGCAAAATATTGTTCTCTCTTATCAAAAGGAATTTGATAAAGCAGAAGTTGAGTATTATTTTGAAGTTGATTTTAAATATCTGGAAGGACTCCACAACAAGCATAAAGACCTCCCATATGCTCCTGGTAAAGAAAGACCAATCAAAGAATCCCTTGGTGATTATCAAAAATCATTTTCCACCACAAATTTATATAAAGCAACAGAAATTTTTTCAACTATATCATATGATAAAGAGAATTGTGTTTTACATCAAAGGAATTTAAGACAATATTTATCTGCTGGTTTGAGAACAAAGAAAACTCAGAGTTTTAAAATTTACACAAAGGCATATATTTTGCAGAAGAAGTAAATAAAAAATGCATGAGGAGCTTTTCATGATAAGAGGTATATTTTAGAAAATGGAATTGACGCCCTCCCTTCGAGATATAAGTATTAAGATATTGAAATGTTTAAATATTTAAAAGATAAGATAAACAACGAGAGTTAAGACATATAAGTATCAGTATAAGTGTCTGTTTTTAGATCCTCGTCAGAGGATCTCCAAGTCTAACTCACGTTGTTGTTCTTGTTCTTCTTCTTGTGGACTTTTTAGATCCTCATAGAGGATCTCTAAGTCTTACTCACATTGTTGTTCTTGTGGACTTTTTTGTTTCACAGCCTACAGTTTTCATCGAAACTTCCTGAAACTTGGCGTATATATGTAAAAATACCATACGCAGACAGTAACCATCTCCGATTTAAAAAATTCCTCCAAGAAAAAAAGTTATGACGTCAAAATATCTCCGCTAATAGAAATCGCCTAAAAAATTATCTCCGAAACTAGGCAAGCTTTTTGAATTCTGTTTGCGGGAATCGAACAGGGCATTAGCAGAGATGAATTACCGCACATATGATACATCACTATGACGTCATATCTATTTTTATGACGGCATTCCTATTTTTTGACTTTTTTGTTTTTTGTTTGATTTGTTTCACAGCCTACAGTTTTCATCAAAACTTCCTGAAACTTAGCATATATATGTAAAAATACCCCGCGCAGACAGTAACCATCGGCGATTTTGAAAATTCCTCCGAGAAAAAAAAGTTATGACATCAAAATATCTCCACTAATGGAAATCGCCTAAAAAATTATCTCAAACTAGGCAAGCTTTTTGAATTCTGTTTGAGGGAATCGAAAAGGGCATTAGCAGAGATGAATTACCGCACATATGATACATCACTATGATGTCATATCAATTTTTATGACGTCATTCCTCTTTTTTGACATTTCTTGTTTCACAACACAGAGTTTTCATCAGATCTTCGTGAAACTTGCCATGTATATGCAGAAAGCCCACGCGCAGGCAGTAACCATCTCCGATTTTGGAAATTCTTCCAAGAAAAAAGTTAACATCATAATATCGCCACTAATGGAAATCGCCTATACCATTGAATTTTGTTTGCGGGAATCAAGCCAGGCATTAGTATCAGTAATGGTAATGTTTGCTAATGAGCGGTAATGTTTGCTGATTTCCAAGCAGAAGGCAGATGACATTGAGCAAATGAGAGGGTGAATATGACAGAGAGAGAGAGGGTGAGCAAGAGCAGCAGAGCAGGTTTTTAGGACACGTCGGCTGATGCCGGCGGGACGGGTTGCAGAATCAGAGTTGAGGTTTGAAGCAAACTCTCCACCTTGTCAGGAGAAAAGGACATGGAGTCCAGGAACAGCTGGGTGCGACTGGGTAAGGAGAGTACAGAAAACGATGGGTTTGGGACACAAGATTTGTAAGCAAACAGAGTTTAGGCATTCAGCCTTTTCACCTGCAGTGTCAGCTGTGCAGCCATTTGAGATGAGGGAGGGAGGGAGGGGGAAAATACACCAGAAATGGACTTATCTAGACACCACAAGGATTTAGAGGAGAGAGACAGGTTGGAGAATTCAGACGAGATTAGAAAGATGTTGTTTCCTGGCGCTCCTCAGGGTCGACACTCACTTGTTACGAGCTCTGTGGAAGGAACTGAGATTGCTTTCAGTTGAATTTGCCTTCCATGAGGCAAAGGTGAGTTGTTTTAGGATAATTACCTGGCCAAAAGCTTCAGTGTACAATTGGTGGGAGGAAGTGTAGGACAACTGAAGACGAGAGTGGATAAATCTGTGCACGAGAGAGAGAGAGCATGTTTCTTTGAAAGAATTCCCAAGATGAGTTGATGTCAGAGAAAGTAGAGAAGGGAGACCAGTCGAGAAGTTTGATGGCTGCTTGAAGTCCCTGCCAGTTGGCCTGAGTAAAATTCCAGACTCGATGGCACTGAAGTGGTTCTCTAATAACAGCCAGAGAGATGCTTACTTTGACAAGCACATGGTCAGATGAACGGATTGAAGCAAAGGAAGAACGGCAGATATTTTCAGGGAAATTTGTCAAAATCAGATCCAGAAGAGATGGAGTACCATTGGTTGAGATCCTGGTTGGGAAGTTGACAGATTGAGTCAGTCCCAATGAGTCACAGAAACCTTTCGCTGAAGTGGCATAACAGGTGAGAGAGGTACCCACACCTCGCCAACTGGCCTGATGATATTTGAAGTCACCCCGTATGAGGAAGAGAAAGTTTGGATGAGGAGATAGAAGTTGGTCCACGTTTTCGGCAAGTGAGGTGGAAATGGAGTCATCACTGATTGGTGGATGGTACAAGACACATATAAATATGAGGTAGGAGTGGAGGGGAAGCCAAAGCCAGAGGTATTCCTGGGGGGTATGGGGGAGTGGTGGCAGTGCAAGGAGAGTGAGCACTAGAGTGTTTGATGAAGAGAGCAACTCCGCCACCAGGATGAGGCTCAGGTTTCTCATTCCAGAGGAGCGAGTAACCAGGGAGAGATACTAAGGAGTCAGGGACGTCTTGAGGGAGGAAAGTTTCTGTTAGGCAGATTATGTCTGGTTTGTCAGTGGTAACTTGTATGGAAAGATCTGCCAGGTCTGAGTGAAGGTCCCAGATGTTTGAGGTCCACACTGTTAAGGAAGGTGGAGGGGTTGAGGCTTTGGGTGCAGGGGATTGGAGGGGAGGGGGAGTAGAATATGAGGGAGGAGGGTGGGTTTGTAGGGAGAGATGTTGACAGTGTGTGGGGTGTTACAGTAGAGCTGGGGGAGAGGGCCGGATGAGGAGGGGAAAAGGCTTGGTGATGAGGGGATGAGGCACAGTGGGGAGTAATAAGAGAGAGGACAGAGGGCAATTGAAGATTGGAGGTGGTGAAGGGATGAGATGGAAGAGAGGGGGCAGGGGAAGGAGGCAGCTTTGTGGATGTGACGGGGGGCAACTTTGAAAAGGGGGAGCATGGGGGGAGATTAGAGCGATATCGGTGAGGGGAGAGTTTTTGAGAAAGGTGAGAGGGAAGCTTGGAGGGGGAAGAGTGTGAAGGTTTATTTGAGCGGGAGGTGTGAGAGGGAAGCTTTGAGAGTGATGGGAGATGATGAGAGCAGGCACGGGCAAGGGGCAGGAGGGTGATGGGAGAGATGGACAGAGGGAACAAATGAGGCTTGTTTGTGGTACGGTGAAGAAGGTAGTGGGCAGGGGGAGGTACAAGATTTCAGGGGTTGGGAATAAGGGGAGGTGTGCTGAACGGAAGAAAGGAGCATGTTTGTGGTGATAAGTGTACTGATTGAGAGAGAGTGAGATATCTGTTAGGTAAGAATGGAGCCCACAGATGTTAGAACACCACACACTTTGGAACAACAGAGGAGGAAATGAAACTGATGCAGAAGACAGGGAAGAGGTGCAAAGAGTGGAGTTAGGATGAGGGGCAAGATGGGAGGGGTAAGGAGAGGGGATAACAGGTGAGTGGTTAGGAGGAGGTATATGTAAGGAGGTGGGGTGCATTGGCACTGAAGTTGTAACAAAAGGATGATTGATGGAACACGAAGATTCATTGCAAACTGGGAGTTAAAAATGTTTAAGTCAAAGATGTGATCGAAGACATGACGTGAGGGATGCAATGAAGGAGAATTAAGAGAATGGAGAAAAGAAACGTTGTAACAGTGGGACGTTTTAGACATGTGATGAAGAAGGAGAAGAAGAAGGACGAGGAGGAGAAGGAGGAGAAGAAGAAGAAGGAGGAGGTGGAGAGGAAGAAGAAGAAGAAAAAAATAAGAGAATTATTATGCAACATCAGGAACCAAATGTCAAGATATACATAAGAATTATGTATATACAAATTTTTAGCTCTCACACGAGCCTCGACAAGGTGTACAAAAAAAAAATTATTAATTTTTAAATTGGTTTGGGCGATTTTGACGGACTACCGACGCCTTTTTTACTGGTATATAAAATGATAGAACCAAGCAATAACCAAACCAAAGAGTGGAGAAAATCGCAGCCTTGATATTTACATGGAAAACATCATGAATGTGGTAAATATCAAAAAGGTCTAATTTAAGAGATCACCAAGATGAGTGAAAATGAAGCATATTCCTAACTGACTGAGGGGTTTAAAAAGATTTAATGAATGTCAAGAAATCAATGGAAAAATAATCCACTACAATCTCAAAATGATTTGTGGCTCAGGAGGATCTCGAAGCAGAACTTTGAGAGAGGTTTTTAATTTCATCTCCACTCATCAACAATACTTAAACCAAGAACCAAGTTCCAACATATTGTTTGTCAATTTCCTTGATGGTGATGAGTGTTGAAAATCAAGCTAAAGTATAACATAAACATAAATATAACATATTTATGTATAATATAAACTAAAGTATATCCTAAAGTATAACATAACATGTATAACCTAATGTATATATGTATAACCTTTATGTATAACCTAAAGTATAACATAAACAAATATAAAATGGCTCTCTCTCTTTGATATCAATGTAAAGATGCTGGTATGATAGACAATAAAGAGGTTAGAGTATGGTGAGTCTCTGTCTCTCTCTCTCTCTCTCTCTCTCTCTCTCTCTCTCTCTCTCTCTCTCTCTCTCTCTCTCTCTCTCTCTCTCTCTCTCTCTCTCTCTCTCTCACGCACACACGCACACGCACACGCACACACACACACACGCAGTAAAAGAATGTTGATTTTGAGATAAAAGCTCGACAGGGAGCAAACATGAGTGAGCGACAATGAGTGACACCGAGTGTCTGTCAAGTGGTTGTCTCAGAACCAACATTGTTATCCTACTCGCATGCATCCCAGGAAGGTCAAAATGTATGGTCATAGATGAATCGCATGCATCTCGGCATTGAGCTCAGTCATCTTTACTTGCAGACAAACCAGACGGACAAAGTCAGCCTCAAATGCCCACTTTTGTCTTGGCCTGTGTAATGTGGAGCACTCTGTGACATGAAGACATTGACCTTTGAGCAGAACAAAACACATTTTACAGGAGTGAGACCAAATTAGATTTATAAATCAATGGAAATATCATCAGATGGGAGAAAGCCTCAAGCAAACACAATTTGCCAATTCTGCGGGAAGGAGATCTCCCTGAGAATGAACAACAGGTAGATGAGTCGGTTGTTTATCAGCTCAATGATCAATGAGTGTATCCGCAAAAATACAAACACAACTTTCAACCATTGCAGGGATCATCAGTTTGATATATTCCAGTTATGACCAACGATTTATTACTAACGAAATCTTTAGTTTTCGTAAGTTTATTGATGACTTCCGTCCTCTGTTTGTGTGTTTGTTTGTTTGTTTGTTTGTGCGTGTGTTTGTTTGTAGGCACGATAACTCGAGAACGGAAGAAGCTACCAATGTCAAATTACACCACGTGATTCAGGAGGGTGATGGCTAGCGCTGATTAGATTTTGGTCAAAATCGGTCAAAGGTCAAGGTCACAGTAAGGTCAAACATAATTCCATAAATTCATATGGAGAAATGGAGTATTTTTGCTTCGCTCGACGTTACGAGTTCGTTTTAACTTCGATTTTAATTTTGTCTTCGGTTTTTGCGATCGCTTTGGACGCTTAACACTCGGTTGTCGAAATTCTGGTAAAAATCGGATGTTTTGGAGACGTTTTAAGATTGTATAAAAAATATTTCACTCGCTGTGTTACGGCTCGTCACGTGGTGCAGTGCGCTCGAGCAGACGCGACGTTGAGTCACGTAAAGGTTTTGCGTGTGCGCGCTGACGGTGTTTTCGATAAAGATGTTTAAAAGTCATTTTTTATCCCAATAAAGGTTATTGTTGCATGCCTGACTCGCTAAGCCGTCGGATTATGTAAAGATTGTTGGTGGATGGCCGAATATTACGGTTTTGTGACTTTGATAAAATAATATTAAATAATTGCGTGGAGAAATGGAGATTTTTGCTTCGGTCGATGTTATGAGTTCGTTTTAACTCGGATCACAATTCTGTTTTCACTTTTGGTAACGGTTAAGTATGCTTAACACTCGATTGTCGAAATTCTGGTAAAAATCGGATGTTTTATGAGAGGTTTGGTACAGAATCATCGTAGAAACTTCTGGTTTGCGTCGCTACCTTCTCTAGAGACAGCTTTTATTAGACAAGGTCAGAGGTCAAGTTGACGATTTCGTAAGTACCAGTCTATGACTGCTTGTTTATTTATTTATTTATTTTTGTGTTGAAGGCTCCAGTCATGGACTATAGTCCTAATCGAGGCCAAGCCTTAAATAATAGAACTGCATGAATAAAAAAGTAAGAAAAGAGAGAATAGTGTAAGAGTTTTTGAGAAAGTAAAAAATCTGCTTTTTGAAAGGGGAAGGTCATTAGTGTTTGGGAAGACATGAGAAGGGAAAGGGTTCCAGAATTTGGCAGTGGAGGGGAAGAAACAAACATCGTAATGGGCCACCCTTGAGTTGCCAATGGTCACACAATAATCATGTGAAGTTGTGGCTTGTAGAGTATTCCTTGGTCTCCCTAATGGTGGAGGTACACAAGCAGCAAGTTCTTGCGAGTAGAAACCGAAGTAATATCTGTAGAAAAGAGAAAGAGAGCCGACCTTGTGGCGTAATTTGAGCAGGTCGAGTTTTGAGGTCACATTGGTGTAGTTGACAAGTCGAATAACTTTGGATTCAATTCTGTCCAGTAAGTATGTGGAGCTGGAACCTCCCCAGATGTGAGAGCAGTACTCTATACAAGGATGAATCAATCCTTTACATAGTTGGAGCAACTGTTCAGAGGAGTAGAATCTTCGACATCTGAACAGGACTCCTAATTTCTTCGAGGCAAACTTAGCTATTTGTGTAATGTGTGGATTGCAAGATAAATTTGATGTTGGATTGATACCTAGTAGGTTTATTGTATCACATGGTGTAATTGTAGAGCTTTCAAATGAGATTTGAGAGTAGAGAGGAGAGAGGAGAGATAGAGAGGAGAGAGAGAGAGAGAGAGAGGGAGAGAAAGAGAAATATATACGAGAAGAAATTGAGTTTTAGAAACAATAAACATAAATTGATTTAATCCGATTTATAAATAAGTGTGAAGCAAGTGCTGAGAAAGAAACGAGTACTGATAGCGTTTATGCTGAGAAACGTCATTTTGTTTCAAAATGTTTTACCATGAAGTGTTTGCTGATAAGGAATGCGATCTCATTGTACAAAAACACGTATATCACAAACTAATGTGCATCCTTTTGATGAACAAATCAATGGCCGTATCGTGGAGGCAAATCGTGTTCTGTGAAGGTTTCCAGATCATCCTGTGTGTGTTTGGTTGTTATTCAAATCTGATCCGATTCATTCAACTCAAGAACAAACTAGATGACAATAGTTTAAGTGCATTGTCCTTCTCCAAATAGGGTAATGTGAACACAAGTAGCATCCCTGTATATGTTGTGACAATATTTGTTCTAATTAACTGAACCACTAATTCAAAGGGAATTTATTGTGATGTAGAGAGCATTGTGATGTAAAGGGCATTGTGATGTAGAGGGTATTGTGATGCCAACATTGATTTGCACCCAAAACATGTGTCCAGCACCACACAGTATGTGCCTGTTTTCCCCCTTTGTTGGGGTTTCCATTATCCTTACAAATGCATGCACATCTTGTACCTGCCTACAGACTGAGTCACCATTTGTCTATGATGTTCACCTGGTAGACGGAGTTACACACTTCTTTTCCAAAGCATTTGCTGTGTTTGTGAAAGTTTTTATGGCACGAAAGAGGTTAATCTTGTTTGAATATTTGTGAATCCACTGAGAATAGTAGACGAAGAATGCAAGGATCCGGTGGAGAGACTTCATACTATGAGGGGCAGGTAGCTCTCGCAGGAGGCGGAGATGTTCAGGATCGGGCAGCATTTGACCATCAACTACATTGCCCAGGATGCTGAGTCTGGTGGTCGAAAACATACATTTATATTCATTATAACCAATGTTCTTCCTTTTGGCTGCTTCAAGAAACTGCTTCAGGTTGACATCGTGCTCGGCTTGTGTCAAGCCAGACAGTCAGCTTGTTTTGGGAAGCGAAAGTTCCAGCAAGATTCTCCTCCTTGATAAATAAATCCATAATCTATATATAATGGAGTAAGTCTATATGATAATGTATGTATGTATGTATGTATGTATGTATGTATGTATGTATGTATGTATGTATGTATGTAAATCCGGTGTTCATTCATTGGTTGGAAAGCTGACATGGTGTCACCCACAATTGTAACCTAAAACACTTAGCCTAAAGCACCCAGAGGACCCAAAATAACCCCCCCCCCCAACCGAGGTCCCAAATGATCCTGAGGGCGTAAATGACCCCAAGGACCCAAAAGAACCCAAGGACCTAATGGACCCCAAAGATCCAAAATACCCTGAAGACTGAAAAGATCCCGAAGACCAAATGGACCCCAAAGATCCAAAATACCCTGAAGACTGAAAAGATCCCAAAGACCCAAAATAGCCCAAGGACTTAAAAAGTGGATAGGAGTTCTGGTGTACAAAAGCAATACTTTGTACAATTGAGGATGCCCAGTTGGCGGCTGGCTTTGGAGGTGAACTTTGAAATATGGTTTGCCAAGAAATATCATGAATGTTGGTGAGACCCAGAAGTTTGAAGGCATGCACTTCCTCAAGAGGATGACTGAACTTTTTGCACAGTATTCCATATTGTGTTGGTCAGTACCCCCATCCCTTTGCTTTGCAGACAGCAGCTGCACCTCTCATGATCTGGGAATGATTAGACACTGGACTGGTAAATGGAACCTGTCCTTCAATCCTTAGAAAATCGCAATCCCACCTTTTCACTCTGCAATGCCCATCAAACAAAGTCACATCTATTTCCTTGGTCATTCACTGGAAGAGGTTCAGTCTCTTAAATTTCCGGCGATGACATTTTCTGGGCCAACCACACAGAAAAGCTGGCCTCCAAAACCAGCTGCAGATTGGGCATCCTCCTCCGATCAAAGTCTTCCCTTGGAAAATCATAGTGACTCAGTCTGAAAGGTCATTGTCTGTCGCTTAATGAAGTACTGCTCTCCCTTATGGGCTAGTGCTCCAGCATCACATCTATCTCTCATTGATTACTTGGAATCCAAAAACGATTCCATAGTGTGTGTGTGTGTGTGTGTGTGTGTGTGTGTGTGTGTGTGTGTGTGTGTGTGTGTGTGTGTGTGTGTGTGTGTGTATGTATATATATATATATATATATATATATATATATATATATATATATATATGTGTATATATATGTGTATATGTATATATATATATATATATATATATATATATATATATATATATATATATATATGTATATATATATGTATATATATATGTATATATATGTGTATATATGTATATATATATATATATGTGTATATGTGTATATATATGTATATATATATATATATATATATATATATATATATATATATATATATATATATATATGTATATATATATATATGTGTATATGTGTATATATATATATATATATATATATATATATATATATATATGTATATGTGTATATATATATATGTATATGTGTATATATGTGTATATATATATATATATATATATATATATATATATATATATATATATATATATATATATATATGTATATGTGTATATATACATATATATGTATATGTATATATATATATATATATGTATATGTATATATATACATATATATGTATATATATATGTATATATATATATATATATATATATATATATATATATATATATATATATGTATATCTTCTTCTTCTTTTGGCTGCTCCCGTTAGGGGTCGCCACAGCGGATCATCCGTATGATCCGCATCGTGATTTGGCACATGTTTTACGCCGGATGCCCTTCCTGACGCAGCCCTGGTCGCCTCTTACGACACAGCGATATGGTACACCTATTTTAACCGCTGTATATGTGTATATATATATATATATATATATATATATATATATATATATATATATATATATATATATATATATATATATATATATAAATGTATGTATATGTATATATATGTATATATATGTATATATATATATAAATGTATGTATATGTATATATATGTATATATATGTATATATATATATATATATATATATATATATATATATGTATGTATGTATTTATATATGTGTATATATATGTATATATATATATATATATATGTATATATATATATATGTATATATATATATATATATGTATGTATGCATTTATATATGTGTATATATATATATATATTTATATATGTATATATATATATATATATTTATATATGTATATATATATATATTTATATATGTGTATATATATATATATATATATATATATATATATATATATATATATATATATATATATATATATATATATATATACACACGAGGTCCATCTAAAAAGTAATGGGACTGAGCCTGCTGTGTGCTCCACTTACACAACTTGAATGAATGGGTTGCGTCACAGTCTTTTACAACATTCCAGCAATATATATGATTGGTAATGGTTGACTGCGCTCATTGTGTGATTTTTTTACAGGTCGTGCTTTACACGTTGGCTAGTCTGAGTCGTCGCGCTGTGAGTCATGAGCAGAGAGCCAATCTGATGTTTCTTGGCAAGCTTGGCAAAACACCTTCCGAATCCTTCACAATGCTGCAGCAAGTCTATGGGGAAGAAACGACGTCACGTACACGTGCATTTGAAAAGCGCAATATATTCAAGGAGGGACAGGAGGAGGTTGAAGCCGATCCACGGTTTGGAAGACCTTCAACGAGCAGAACGGTGGACGTCATCGAGTGTGTGAAGCAGATGGTGCACGCAGATCATTGACTCATGGTGCGGATGATTGCTGAGGAACTTTGCATAAACAAGTACACTGTCTGGAGCATCAACATTGAAAATCTCGAAATGCGCAAGGTGTGCACAAAGATGGTCCCCAAGCTGTTGTCTGAGGACCAGAAACAGCAGTCACTGTCTGTTAAGACATTATCGAGCGCCTCGAGGACGATCCAGACCTGCTTTGGAGAGTCATTACTGGTGATGAATCGTGGATATTC
>NC_140968.1:106945386-106970386 GCF_056783735.1 Eptatretus burgeri
GGTAAACAAATCAACTTCCACACAACTGCAACGGAGTGGTTCATCTCTGCACCAACAATTCGGAAATCAGTGGCGGTCTCCATCACATTGGTCGACTAGCCCAAGTTGACTTGACCTCGTCATCGAGAACGTCGAGCCTGATTGGCTTGAATCCTCAGATAATAATTTAATGGCACAGTGATGCTTAACAGCCCAAGTTGGTTGTCCATGCGACCACGATTGTTAGAATATATGAAGCACGACAACTATTCCCTGTGCCCCTGCAATTGGTCACCATTCACTGAAGAATGCTCAGTATGCAGAGCAATTTCGTATCGGCTGGTTAAAAATCCTGAGTTGAGGATGCAGTTTTGCTCACCCTCGTACAATGGAGGCCACATGCATCAAGAAAACCAATCCTATTCTTTGTCGACAGAAATTATTTTTCCGAACTTTAAAACTATTTTGACTAATGGCTTGACTGTGTGACAACTGCACCACAGTCAATGACAATGTTGACAAAGGGCAGAGGAGCTCCTTGTGAGCCAACGGCCATCCATATCTAGTGCCCAACTGTGTCTGCAGACGTCCTCCTGCAGTTGGGTTACTTCTTATTAGGAGGTTGGTGGCAGGATTTGCACTCCGGCCACCGTAAAACCCTTCATTCCGCAAAAAAATCTGAAAACCCACTCCGTGAGAGTACCTCCTGTGCAGCTTCCCTTCGCAGGGCAGCTCACCGGATGACGGGATTGGGGCAAAGCCTTCGGGACCCCCAATCTTTGATGAAAGGAGGGAAACCACGGGGTAACATCCCTGGGTCAGATTGCGGGAGAATGTGTCGGAGTAGTGCTGAGGTGTCGTCCACCAGACGGTGGTCTCCTTGGGTTAACCTGAGATGGTCCCTTCGGGTGGGTGCCTGGAATGTCCTATCCCTAAGAGAGGATGATCACCTGTCTCTGTTATCATCTGAGCTCAAGCGTTTGGACATCGGGATTGCTGCTCTCTCTGAGGTTCGGAGACTGGATTGCGGCGAGATAATGGTGGGTGGTTACACCTACTATTGGTCTGGTCGCTCTGATGGTTACCATACCCAAGGAGTTGCTGTAGCTGTGTCCAATAAGCTGACTCCAATGATAATTGAGGTTACACCGGTCAACGAGTGTATTATGAGATTAAGGATTCGTCACTCCTTAGGTGTCATTTCCCTGGTCTCTGTTTATGCTCCGACTGAGGCGAGTGATCTCACCGTGAAGGATGCATTCTACGCCACGCTCGAGTCTGTGGTTGATCAGTGCCCCAGACGAGATACACTTCTAGTCTTGGGGGATTTCAATGCATCGACTGGAACTGATAGGGATAGTTATGAGACATGTGTTGGTCCCCATGGGTCAGGAACTATGAACCAGAATAGCACTAAGTTCCTTGACTTTGCAAGAATCATGGACTTAGGGTGGCTGGTTCATGGTTTCAGCACCCACAAGCTCATCGCTGGACTTGGTATTCCAATGCTGGCGGTGTGGCAAAGGAGATTGCCCATGTCCTCATTGACGGTCGTTGGAGGATGATCAGAACTGCAGGGTCTACCGGAGTGCTCAGTTCCTCAATGCTGACCACAGGCTTGGTGTAGCAACTCTAAAGCTGCACCTTAAATCCTGGAGAATGGTACCATCCCAGCCTAGGCTGAATGTTGCCAAGCTCAGGGATGAGAGAGTAGCTGAGGAGTTTGTGAACAGGCTGAGTAGACACTTGGGGGGTCTGGGTGCTTTGGGGGGTCCTGAAGAGTTGTGGAGCGCCTTCAAGACCACCGTCCTTGATGTTGCCGGTGGATGTCTTGGAGCTCACCGCAGGGCAAAGAAGAATTTTGTCTCTCAAGGGACACTGGATACTATTGACCAGAGTCGCAGGGCCAGGCTGAATGGCAGAGCTGAGCTGTTCAGGGAGCTGAGGCGTAAAACTGTACGTGCACTGAGGGTGGACAAGGAGGCCTATGTGCGAGGAATCTGTGAGGGGGTAGAGCATCACCTGTGGACAGGTGATTCTCGTCCCGCTTACAGGGGAATTCGTGCATTACGTTCATCCAAGCCCATCCCTCGGAGCACTGCAGTTCGAGCAGAGAGTGGTAGGCTCTTGACAGAGGAGTCTGAAGTGAAGGCCCGCTGGGCCGGTTACTTTGAGAGGTTATACCAGGCTGATCCCCCAGCTGTCGAGTTGGACGTCAAGGGTGTTACAATCCCTGTTGCTGACCCTCGAATCAACCGTGGTCCACCTTCACTTGTGGAAACACGGGCTGCGGTGAACCAGTTGAAATGGGGCAAAGCTCCAGGGATCTGTGGCATCCATGCTGAACTTCTCAAGGCTGGTGGAAATGTTGCACTTGTGTCGTTGCATGCAGTTTTGTGCTCTGCCTGGAACACAGGCATCATCCCAGCTGACTGGAAGAGGGGCCTTGTTGTCCCTCTCTGGAAAGGGAAGGGTGATCGTCAAGACTGCAACAACTACCGAGGGGTGACGCTGCTCTCAGTGCCGGGCAATGTCTTTGCTCGGATAATTCTTGATAGGGTTCGCCACCATCTGCTTGAGCAAAAGCGTCCAGAGCAGTCAGGCTTTACACCAAAGAGGTCAACGATTGACCGTATCCTTGCCCTTCGTGTCCTCACCGAACGCAGACGAGAGTTTCGGCAGGGGCTGCTTGCAGCCTATGTTGATCTCTGTAAAGCGTTCGATTCAGTGAATCGGGATGTCCTCTGGAGGATTCTTGGTCTTCGTGGGGTGCCACCAAAACTGATTGATCTGATGTCTGAACTCTACTCTGGTACTGAGAGTGCTGTGAAGTGTGGTGGTACGATCTCTGACTTATTTCCAGTTGTTACTGGAGTTCGTCAGGGATGTGTACTTGCCCCCACACTTTTCAGCACTTGTATGGACTGGACTTTAGGGAGGATGTCGGAGAGATCAAGTTGCGGTGCATCGTTTGGGAATGTCAAGATCTCAGATCTTGATTTTGCAGATGATGCAGTCATCTTTGCGGAGACTTTAGACATCCTTTTGGGGGCCCTCGAGGTGCTGAATGAGGAGTCAGAGCCGCTGGGATTACGGGTTTCCTGGGTCAAAACTAAGATCCAGGCTTTCGGTGACATCTTGGATGCTGTTGTCCTGTCTGTGTCTGTTTGTGGTGAGGATGTTGAGGTCGTGGAGAGATTCATTTACCTTGGCAGTGATATTCATCTCTCTGCTGGCTGTGAGTCAGAGGTCAATAGACGTCTGGGTCGGGCCTGGGGAGTCATGGATTCACTGGATCATGGGGTGTGGCGCTGCCGGTACCTGTGCGGGAGGACGAAAGTCCGAGTCTTCAGGTCCTTGGTACTTCCAGTCATGCTCTATGGGTGCGAGACTTAGACTCTGACCAAGGATCTGAGACAGAGATGTAATTCCTTTGGTACCAGGTGTCTTCAGAGAATCCTTGGGTATCGCTGGTCGGATTTTGTGTTCAACGAGCGGTTGCTGAGAGAGACTCGGATGAGATTTGTTACCTGCATAGTCCGTGAGTGTCAGTTGCGGCTGTATGGACATGTGGCTCGTTTTCCTGACGCTGATCCTGCTCACCAGATTCTCTCAGCGAGGGAGTCTCATGAGTGGAGGAGGCCAGTGGGCCGACCACATGCCTCATGGTTGCAGCAGGTTGACCATCATCTCAAGGAGATGGGGATGGGCCTGGCATCTGCCTGGGGGATGGCCAGACGGAGGCCCCTGGAGTACCGGCGGAAAGTGGACACAGCGACGCGCTGTTCTGGCACATGCTCCCATACCTGACCTGACCTGAATGTTGAGTCATCATGAAAACCACCCTCCGACCAACTAGCCCTCAGCTAATTCGCATTACATTTCCGCCAGAACTTTGGTGATTCATTTCCACCTCCTCATTAATCATGATGGTTAATTTCCACCTCATCTTTATTCATGATGATTCATTTCTGCCTCGTCATTATTCATGATGGTTCATTTCCACCGCCTCAATATTCATGATGGTTCATTTCCCCCTCCTCATTATTCACGATGGTTCATTTCCAGCTCCTCATTATTCATGATGGTTCATTTCCACCCCCTCATTATTCATGATGATTCATTTCTGCCTCCTCATTATTCATGATGGTTCATTTCCACCGCCTCAATATTCATGATGGTTCATTTCCCCCTCCTCATTATTCACGATGGTTCATTTCCAGCTCCTCATTATTCATGATGGTTCATTTCCACCCCCTCATTATTCATGATGGTTCATTTCCACCTCCTCATTATTCACGATGGTTCATTTCCACCTCAACGTTATTCATGATGGTTCATATCTGCCTCCTCATTATTCATGATGGTTCATTTACACCTCCTCATTATTCATGATTGTGCATTTCCACCTTCTCATTATTTATGAAGGTTCATTTCCACCTCCTCATTATTCATGATGGTTCATTTGCCCCTCCTCATTATTCACGATGGTTCATGTCCCCTCCTCATTTTTCATGATGGTTCATTTCCGCCTCATCATTATTCATGATGGTTCATTTCTGCCTTCTCATAATTCATGATGGCTCATTTCCACCTCCTCATAATTCAGGATGGTTCATTTGCACCTCCTCCTGTTTCATGATGGTTCATTTCTGCATTCTCATAATTCATGATGGTTCATTTCCACCTCCTCAGTATTCACGATGGTTCATTTGCACCTCCTCCTGTTTCATGATGGTTCATTTCCACCTCCTCATTATTCATGATGGTTCATTTCCACCTCCTCATTATTCATGATGGTTCATTTCTGCATTCTCATAATTCATGATGGTTCATTTCCACCTCCTCAGTATTCACGATGGTTCATTTGCACCTCCTTATGTTTCATGATGGTTCATTTCTACCTCCTCATTATTCATAATGGTTCATTTCCTCCTCCTCCTTATTCATGATGGTTCATTTCCACCTCCTCAGTATTCACGATGGTTCATTTGCACCTCCTCCTGTTTCATGATGGTTCATTTCCACCTCCTCATTATTCATGATGGTTCATTTCCACCTCCTCATTATTCATGATGGTTCATTTCTGCATTCTCATAATTCATGATGGTTCATTTCCACCTCCTCAGTATTCACGATGCGCTATGGTTCCACCAATCAGGTTATCCCGTCCTTTCTTTCTCTCAACCAATCAACGTTGAGGACATCACATTGTAATTTTATAAATGAGAGTTTGGTGCTTCTTCATCTGCTTGCGGTTTTATCTCGAGGGGTGCAAGTCGAACAGCTTTGATAATGTCCATTTTATTGAAATGCATATTTAATTTTTGGTGGAACAATCGAATGTTTCTTCAGAAAATGTGAAAAGGAAGAAAATCCATAATTCTTGGGCAAGGCTGGCTGAGGGATGAGGCACCTGTGCCTGCTGTGCATGTTGGAGGTTCGGGTTGGAGGCTCGGGTTGGAGGCTCGGGTTGGAGGAAGATTGAAAGCGGTTTGGCACGGACTCTGGATAAAATTGATCATGCTTGCATCATGGCAAAATGTGTGATTAAGGTGTTTGCTTTAACGTTTCTTTGTGAAAGTGATAAAAAGAGGTGTCAGTTTCTGGTCTCTTCCCTGCCCTGCTGGAAAGGTGTGATCAGCAATTCGAAGGAGAAAGTGGGATCAGGGTTCCTGCACAAACAAGGGTTTACATATTGATTGAAAGCCAATTCGTATGATTCTGCTGAACGATGGAAAGCCACGCTCACGTTCTTCTTGGTCCATACGACCCTAACAGCTGCATCCACTCTGTCTCTTCAAATTTCTGCACCGATGCTCGAATCTGGTCATTTTCCAAACTCACTTCACCTGCCATGTGTTAATTAAATGGTACCACAGGTTCATGGCACCACCTGATGGCTTCCTCTGTAGCCAGAGGCAAAGTCAGAGTGCAATGGATTGCTATCACCAGACTGTCCTTGCCCACATTCCCAAATGATAACTGCTGCTTTCTGCAGCCATTTTTATTCCACTTGGAGCTCATGTTTGTCCTTCGACTGCGACTCACGCACAATATGAGCAATTTATATATTCCATCCACACCAAATGCTGGGATGGCCGTCCTCCTGCCAGACCATGTATCCATCCGACTGATGCAACAGTGACCATTTTATTTGTTAACGTGGAAAGTCAATCTCAGGCTGACATCAACAAACATCTGACATTGGTGGAACATCATCATTATCCACAAAGCCAACCGTCGAAATGTTGAACCAGCGTTGGCGATGTACGTATGACGAATTGCGATGATGCCAACCCAAGCCCGATGTCTGTCCAGCTGTGCCTGCTGGGCTGCACTCCTGCACTCACCCACTCTCCACTCCTATGTCTTTACATTACATGTAGATGTCTTCAAACACTCCGACGTCTACCGTTGGGGACCGAACTCCTGCGACCGCAACAATCAATCGGATCATCGTGGAACTCCTTTTATACTTACGAGTGAAATATGTTGATGTTGCCTGACGGGTCCAGTCTGGCATGTTCTACAAACTCTCCATTTCTGCAGATTGGTGCAAAGTTTAAACTATGCGAGTTGCTGAATTGTACTTCAAGCTAAACTTCCACCATAAGCTTTGGGAAGACAATAGTTAACACGAGAGTGGAGTGTGCACAAAAGCCTCTCACTGCATACATCATGCTCTAAGGGTCTGGCAATTCACGCTGAAGGAAAATTGTGTAATCTGAAGTCGCCCAGTGATGCTCGTCCTTGACACCAAATTGTTATTAAACAGAAATGCCACGTTCTTGCACATGATGCATGCGCAGCATATATCCAGGGCTTTTTCGATTGTTCTGTGCGTGTGCAATCTTGAGCCTATCCGAGCTAAGTCAATACCGCAGTGGCTCACATTACATTTACCTAGATGAGGTTCAGCTTGAGCAGCATCATTGTTAGTGAGCAAACCTGTACTCTTACAGGTTGCACCACAACTCGGGTCACCTACATTGTGCTTGCTAGCTCCGACAAAGGATCCGAGTAACATGTTTTCTCCTTGAGGGGCATGAACAGGGTGCTTGATGAGCAACTGAGTTGATACCTCGAAGTAGATTTGCGGGACAGGTCGTCTTTAGGTGGACAGATGGACACGACGACAGTTTGAAGCAGGCATAAGCGTGTAGGGTGATTGCCAGGAGGGAGTTAAAAGGGAGAGGAGGGAGTCGCAGAAAGGGAAGGGGGAGAAGTGGCTGATGGCAGAGACACTCTCAGGAGACAGGCACTCGTGTTTACAAGGCTGTCCGGGTCTCCAGGAATAGACAATGCTCGGGCGGCCCATGAATTTGCAATGAGACACCGTGGAAGGCCCTCAGCACTTCTCATGACACTTGTGAAGGCGATTCGTGTTTTATCTCTGCCTTGTAACGCACTATGTACTTACATCACGTATCAAGCTCAACTGTTCCTGGTGATGCCTATCAGCCAGGTCACTCACACTTCATAAATTTGCTTTGCCGCAGTAAACCCGCACAGATACTGTGCTCATCATGAGCTAGCTGGTGATCGTTAGCAAAGTTATTGCCAAAAATGCTTGACGTGTTCATCACTGTTGATGATGGTCATAGTTGAGAGGTTATCCATTACTGTGCCAGTGCAGTACAGGAGCAATATTACATCCAAAGGCTTATAATTCCTTCACGGAGAGGAAAATGACAAACAACTCATTGCTCGTTTCGAGTTATTCAAGGTCATATGTATCGTGATAATGCCCATACATGATTCAGGAGTCATATTTTGGGATGAATTGCCAGAGACCCACCATCATGTATTCTGCCATCAAGACTATCGATGTAAACACCAAAGTCTGTTTGGTAAACCGTCACTAACCGCTCACTACCTGATGCACTCTTTTCATCTGCTTGACAAAATCTTTGTTCAGTTCTTATTACTTTTGCACTGTGATTACCACACCACCTAATTTTCTCCACCACAAGTGCTGATGTACACGATATTACATGCCAGCGCAGATGCAGCCTCCACTATAGCAAGCTATCGCTCACGTCTTAACTCTTCTCTTTCGATCCTTGCAATAAACCCATCCTGTTTGACATCATGAATGTCGGTGAAACAGCCAATCATTCCCCTTCAATTTCTCCTGTCTTATCCAAGCAGGTGCAAAGATTTCCACAATATGCAGATACATCCTCCAATTTTTATATTATTACTGGAAGGGGGACCCGGAGTTACCTGGTGCTGTTCTAATCCTTTTGGCATTTTTAAGATATCAAATTTTGTTTTTTTTCCTCTTTGTTTTGTGGGGGGAAAACACCTCCTCACACACAACAATAAACGAGATCGAGGATCATTTAATATTCCTTTTCACATGATTACAAAGGCTTAGGCACGACAGAGCGTGTAAAACAGGCTCCCTTATCTCAAAAACACGAGCAAATACAACCCATCGCTTCGCTGACGGGAATATTAAGGGGGGAGGAGGGAGGGTGGGGGAGAGAAGAGGGGGGGCAAGGGAAGGGAAGTCAGGATGAAGGGAGGGGAAAGAAGCGTGAGGAGGAAGGCAAGGGAAGGCAGTGTGAGGGAAAGGGAAGGCAGTGTGAGGGAAGGGTCTGTCCAGACATAACCACCGTCCGGACACGTCCGGAGATAACCACCATTCAGAAAGGTGCGGAGATAACCACTGTTCAGCTATCTGCAGAGATAACCACCGTCTGGCCATGTATGGAGGTAACCACCAACCAGACATAACCACCGTCCGGATATGTACAGAAATAACCACCATTTGGATACATGCGGAGATAACCACCATTCAAATACCTATGAAGATAACCACCGCTCGGATACGTGCAGAGATAAACCACCATTCGGACACATGTAGAGATAACCACCATTCAGAGAGGTGCGGAGATAACCACTGTTCAGCTAAGTGTGGAGATAACCACCATCTGGCCATGTATGGAGGTAACCACCAACCGGACATAACCACAATCCGGATACATGCAGAGATAACCACCATTTGGAAACATGCGGAGATAACCACCATTAAAATACCTACAGAGATAACCACCACTCGGACACATGTAGCGACAACCATCATTGGGATACATGCGGAGATAATACCGTTCAGATATGTGTGGAGATAACCACCGTTCGGATATGTGCAGAGAGAGAGAGAGAGGGGGGAGGAGGGTTATAGAGGGAGAGGGGAGTGGAGGAGAGGTTGAGGATTGCAGCAGATGTGACATCCAGTTGAGCAGCACACACATTGATGAATTGCTCTGCCTGTGAAACACTGGGATGACAGTTTATAGCTGGGTTGGGATTCAAACCCAGGTTAGACAGTTTAGAACGAATGTGCATACCTCTTGGCTATCCTGCCATGATGTTAACGAAACGTTTCATTCTTTTTAAAATTTTGTTTATATATATATATATATATATATATATATATATATATATATATATATATATATATATATATATATATATATATATATATATATATATATATATATATATACCGAAGTGACATGTTGTATAATGAAAGAATATCACACAAAAAGGGGAAATTGCACATTTTCAGCGAGCCAGCTATCACACGATTGATTGATATGGATGGGTGAAGGTTCTGTTTTGATATCCATGATTTTCGGAGATACTTGGAGACGTTGTGGTGAACAGCTTCACTCAGAACATGATGAAAAAAAAACGAACATGGTGATGGGTTGATCATCATTTGGAAAGGAAGTTTTGGGATGGTAATTTGATTGGTTGGTGATACAGGGAGGAAGTGTGTTGATGGTTTTGTTGATCCTATTGCTGGTGGAATTTGTTCTGACTTTAGGACAGGATTGTTCGGCAGTACTTTGTTGAAGTGTGAGGTACCAGATCTAATCTTACCTGACCTGGAGGAGTCAGGTCAGATTAGATCTGTGAATTGCTACAGGTACGATGTAAACCTGTACTAACCTGTTCCATGCTCGGGTTGACGGCGACCAAACCGTCTCCCCACCAAGTTTCTTGGTGAGGAGGGTGTATGATATGGACACCCAGCGGGATGAAGAATAAAACCTGTTAAAGGATGAAGGAGCTCCTTGTGAGCCAACGGCCATCAATATCTCATGCCCAACTATGTCTGCGGACGTCCTCCTGCAGTTGGGTGACTTCTTGTTCGGAGGTTGGTGGCAGGATTTGCACTCCGGCCACCGTAAAACCCCTCATTCCACAAAACATTCCAAAAGCAAAAAAAACCCTAAAAACCCACTCCATGGGAGAACCTCCTGAGCAGCTTCCCTTCGCAGGTCAGCTCACCGGATGAAGGGATTGGGGCAAAGCCTTTGGGACCACTAATCTTTGATGATAGGAGGAAAACCACGGGGTAACATTCCTGGGTCAGATTGTGGTAGTGTGTGTCGGAGTGGTGCTGAGGTATCGTTCACAAGACGGTGGTCTCCTTGAGTTAACCTGAGGCGGTCCCTTCCGGTGGGTGCCTGAAATGTCCTATCCCTAAGAGAGGATGATCACCTGTCTCTGTTATCATCTGAGCTCAAGCGTTTGGACATCGGGATTGCATCTCTCTCTGAGGTTCGGACACCAGATTGCGGTGAGATAATGGTGGGTGGTTACACCTACTATTGGTCTGGTCTTTCTGATGGTTACCATTCCCAAGAAGTTGCTGTAGCTGTGTCCAATAAGCTGACTCCAATGATAATTGAGGTTACACCGGTCAACGAGTGTATTAAGAGATGAAGGATTCGTCACTCATTGGGTGTCATTTCCCTGGTCCATGAAAATGCTCCGACTGATGCGAGTGATCTCACCATGAAGGATGAATTCTATGCCACGCTCGAGTCTGTGGTTGATCAGTGTCCCAGGCGAGATACTCTTCTAGTCTTAGGAGATTTCAATGCATTGAATGGAACTGATAGGGATGGTTATGAGGCGTGTGTGGGTCCCATGGGTCTGGAACCGTTAAGCAGTGGAGAAATAAGTTCCTGAGACTTTGCAAGAAGTAGTGGATTGAGGGTGGCTGGTTCATGGTTTCAGCACACACGGGCTCAGCGCTGGACTTGGTATTCCAACGCTGGCGGTGTGGCAAAGGAGATTGACCATGCGCTCGTTGATGGTTACTGGAGAATGATTCAGTGTACTGCAGTTAGAGCAGAGGGGTGGTAGGCTCTTGACAGAGGAATCCGAAGTGAAGGCCTGCTGGGCCAGTTACTTTGAGCGGTTGTACCAAGCTGATCCACCAGCTGTCAATTTGGATATCAGGGGTGTTGCAATCCCTATTGCTGACCCTCCATTCAACTGTTGTCCACCTTTGTTTGTGGAAACACATGCTGTGGTGAACCGGTTGAAATGGGGCAAAGCTCCAGGGATCTGCGGCATCCATGCTGAACTTCTCAAGGCTGGCGGAAATGCTGCACTTGTGTCATTAAATGCAGTTTTGTGCTCTGCCTGGAACACAGGCATCATCCCAACTGACTGGAAGAGGGGCCTTGTTGTCCCTCTCTGGAAAGGGAAGGGTGATCGCCAAGACTGCAACAACTACCGAGGGGTGACGCTGCTCTCAGTGCCGGGCAAGGTCTTTGCTCGGATAATTCTCGATCATATTCGCCGCCATCTGCTAGAACACCACTGTCCAGAGCAGTCAGGCTTTACACCAAAGAGGTCAACGATTGACCGTATCCTTGCTCTTCGGGTCCTCACCGAATGCAGACCAGAGTTTCAGCAGGGACTGCTTGCAGCCGATGCTGATCTCTGTAAAGCGTTCGATTCAGTGAATCGGAATGCTCTCTGGAGGATTGTTCATCTTCATGGGGTGCCATCAAAACTGATCAATCTGATGTCTGAACTGTACTCTGGTACTGAGAGCGCTGTGAGATGTGGTGGTACCATCTCTGACATATTTCGAGTTATTGCTGGAGTTTGTCAGGGGTGTGTGCTGGCCCCCACACTTTTCAGCACTTTAATGGACTGGATTCTGGAGAGGATGTCAGAGAGACCAAGCTGCGGTGCATCGTTTGGGAATGTCAAGATCTCTGACCTTGATTACACAGATGATGCAGTTGATGTGGATTTTTTAAAACCCACCTTGTTGTGATCGTTGTCCTCCTGAAGGATTCTAACTGGCCGATTGTGGAATCCTATTTGACTTCAGACAGAGTTTAACGTTTGTCCGATTTGATTATAAAATCCTACAAAAACCCTATCGACACTGATAAAACTGATGTCCACACAAGTCCTTCCTTGTGAAACAATTTATTTCCTAATTATACACCATACACTTCTCACCCTTGTACAATGAACTTCAGAATCCCCATTTGATTGCAATATTATTTGGTTCTATTTCATGTATTCTTACTTTAGTTAACACATAGACCAACCCGATTCAATTCACTTCTACATTACATCAGAGAGTTTTATTCTAACTTGGTACTTGGTCAGTTCCAAGGAGTACGAGCCACTGAAAAACTATACTTCCTCACATGCTCGTACTCCAAACTTTTAGATTTCAAAGCATTTTATACTTCCATGAGAGAGAGGTTGGGGGATATTCACCCAGACTGTAGACGTGTCCTTTAGACGAAAAGCCACTTCGTACATTTTCTAAGCAAAGGTTCATTTATCAGCTCGGTCACTCTGCTCCAGAACAACACATTTCTTATCATTTAGGGCAAAAGTCTTTCGGCCAGAAATGACAGCCAAATCAACTTGCAGCATAAAAGTTACATTTCTGAAACTCCATTTGTTGCAATTTAAAATACATGAATATAAATTTTTCCCCCACACAATCATCTTTGTGGAGGCTCTAGATATCCTTTTGGGGGCCCTTGAGGTGCTGAATCAGGCTCGTATGAGAGCAAACACACATAATCGCACAACAAGGGGAGCAGGAAACAAGAGGTGTGGGAGAGGGAAGGAAAAAACAGTGGGGAACAGAGACATGAGGAGATCTGTGGAAGGGAGAGGGATGGGGCAGTGTATGCAGGTTAAATAAGATGATGTGACAGCGACTGGCAGATCCTTACACAACAGGGAATTTCAGGTCCTTACATGACAGGGACTTTAAGGTCCTTACACGACAGGGACTTTCAGGAAGGAAAGCAGGGAATTTGAAGGACGTGGGTTTGGGGTGGATTAACGGGGGTAGAAAAGATCGAGGATTTGGATGGGCGAAGATAAGAGACGGTGTTGAACAGCTGTTTTGAAGACCTGGAGGGAAGAGTGGGATTGAAGAGAGTGTGGGAGTTTATTCCAAAGGTGGGGGGAAAAAGAATGAAAAAGAGGAATCAGGCTGTGGACGAAAACTTTGTATGTGGTCAGGAGCTCAGGTGGGCCAAGGAAGGACTTTGCACGATGGAGAATGCCCAGTCGGTGAATGGCTTTGGACGCCAGCTTGGAGATGTGGCTTTCTCAGAAAAGATCATGGCAGATGGTGAGACCCAGAAGCTTGAATGAAAGGACTTCTTCAAGAGAATTGTTGAGAAAGTAGATGGGGTTGGGGGGGGGGGTTCCAGATGGTCCTTTCGGAGAGACATAGTGAGAGTGTGAGATTGTCTGGATTGAAAGACATGTTCCACGCGTTGTACCAGTTTATGATTTTACACAGATCTGCATGGAGTGAAGAAGCTGCTGCTTGCCAATCTGAGGGATGACAGATGGTACGGCAGAGAGTGGAGTCATCAGCAAAGAGATATAGAGGATTTTCCAGAGAGTCGGAGAGATCATTGATAAAAACCAGAAAAAGAACAGGGCCCAGAATGCCACCTTGAGGAAATCCAGCCTGGACAGGAAGAGGGGATGAGAGAACTCCATTTAGGGCCACACGTTGGCTGCGACAGGAGAGGAAGTCTGTGAGTCATGAGTGGAGATGACCTTTGATACCATAGGAAGAGATTTTGTTGAGCCGGGCAGGGTGCCACACCGTATTGAAGGCACGCGATATGTCTCGGGAAATGGCTCTGATTTCATGTCTGGCATTGAGGATCTCCATCCATTGTTGGGAGAGCAGAAGCAGCATATCCAGGGTAGAGTGACGTGGTCTGAATCCAGATTGATGATCAGAAATCAGGCCATTGGAGAAGAGGAAGGATTTAATGTCTGAAGCGATGATGGATTCCATAACCTTGCTGATGATTGGGAGAAGGCTGATTGGTCTGTAGTTGCAGGGATCTGTTCTTGCACCTTTTTATGCAGGGCAGTGATGTTTGCTGATTTTCATGCAGATGGAAGATGACCTTGAGCAAATGAGAGGGTGAATAGAACAGAGAGAGGGAGAGCAAGAGCAGAGGAGCAGGTGTTTAGGACACCTGCGTTGATGCTGTCTGGACCGGTTGCAGAATCTGAGTCGAGCTTTGACATCAAGCTCTCCACCTTGTCAGGAGAAAAGGACACAGAGTCCAGGGACAGCTGGGTGCGACTGGGTAAGGTGGGTGCAGAAAGCGATGGGTTTTGGACACAAGATTTGAAAGCAAACACAGAGTTTTGGCATTCAGCCTTTTCAAGTGCAGTGTCATTTGTGTGGCCATTTGAGGTAAGGGGGTGGAGGGCGAACATACACCAGATACAGACTTAACTCGATGCCACCAGTATTTGGAGGAGGGAGGCAGTTTTGAGAGTTCAGATTTGAGATGAGAAAGATGGTTTTCTGGCTAAATTGATTTCTTTGTGAGCCATGTGTTCAGCAGGTCTGCTTCCTCATTCCCTCATTCTCTACCTTCTTCACTCCTCTCCTTTCTACTCAAAATAACCAACAGATAAATTATGTCATTCATGCTGTTCACTCCTTCTGAGCCTATTCAATAAGTCATTCAGTCCTCAAACGATTCGTTCTTTTCTCTCGTCTCCTTTTTCCATCCTCCACTCTCACTCCATCAACTCAGAGCCTTTTAAATGACACTATTAAAATGTTTAATCTTCCTCCACTCTCATTTCCGAGTGTCTTTGCCCCCATGCTGCTTCCTCACTTACTTTCTTTTTCATTCCTGGATCACACGCAAACCCGTGCCACCTCCCATCATGTTCATACAGCGCTGTCTTTATCTGTGCTGTTAATCAAACTTCACACCATCTCAATTCTGATCTTAGTCTTTATCTTTCTGACCTTGGAATTCTCAAAACAAATCCATTTTGTCATGAATGTAGCATTATGTTTGAAAGCTCCTATGACGTCAGTACTTTCACCGAGTTCCTCGCTCCCCAACTCCCTCACCACACCGTACGCCCTCCCCAACATCCTTTGGCTCAAAGGGTTTTTTGTTCAGTCGGACTCCGAAAATGAAATTGCAGAATCCTTGCAAGATTGCAGCTCTACCTAGAACTGCAGACCATTAGAGATTTACGGCTCTTGCATTGGCCTTCTCCTGTGAGTGCGCGTCAATGCAGTCCTCAAGTCCCATCTCTGTACACGTTGTCATCGTGCTGTCTTGGGAACACAAGCTTTGATAGTGAAACCTGTATACGACTCCATCAAACTCACCATAGTCACAGGTGGTGGGTTATGGCAGGAATTTGGAATTTGGATGGGATGCCAGCACACACATGGCCTACTCTCACAAAAGTCACTGTGGGATCTTTAATGTCCACCATAAAATGCTAACAGATGGGATGCCTGTATTACTATCCCTCAGAAGGATGGTTCATTCGTTGATGCAGCGCTCTGCCTGCGAAGCACCATAGTGTCAATTTAGATAAGAGTCAGGAATCAAACCCAGAATAGACCTCTTGAAAGCCAGTGCGCTACGTCTTCGCTACCTTGGCATCCCCTTGCAATATTGTGCAACGTCGGAAGTGCATTGTGACGTTGCGTCGAGTGTGTCTTTCCAAAATGTTTCTTGTGATGTTAGACTATGTTTCACTGAATGAGTTGATCAAAGTGTACATGAATATATTTATTCATTCATATAAATGGAGGACATTCTTTCCTGTGAATGTTGCCGAACCATTATTTCCTTTTGTCGTATTCATTATTTTTAATTGTACTCTTCATGTTTATACAGGCTGAAAAAACAATGACAAAATACAAATGTACAATATTTATAAATGGGACATTAACGAGGAGGGTTATCCAATCACAGCCATTTATTTAATTTGGAATCAAGTTTTGGTTTACCTTTGACAACGAAGCACAGGTTGAAGCACGTCTTGAACACGTTCTGCAAATTTCCCTGAGATCCTCATAATTTTCCAACATACCACACAATGTACCATTTCACGGGTTAAGATCCCTCTGGCTCGATCTGTTAATAACGCTCTCCTGCCTGTCATGCCTTTGACATGAGGCAACCATCTTCTTTCATCACCTAAGGACATCATCACCCACAGTTGGCTTGAAAGGGGCCAGAGTGATGGAAATCTCATCAACCTATGGTACCCAACAAGTGCTCCGCACTTAAGGTCAGTGAACTCGTCATCTCGTGGCATCTTGCTCACAACCTGCTGTATAGGCTGCTGTGCATTGTGGGAAATAATAAACCTTAAAGTTTGGGAGGGGGGGGGATTCCTTTTGAATTTTGGAGAACAATCCCAATATCTTTGGTATTCATGGGTATGTGACACCTGCATGCAGGTAGTTTGGTGGCCTACCTGCCTTCTTGTTAAAATGTGAGTGAATCCTGTTATTCAGAGTGATGGATGTTTTTAGACTCAGGAAAGAGACAGCAACAAATGAACGATCAATGAATGATATGGTGCTGCATGAGGATGTAATGAGACTTCATCATGAAATAACTTCACTGCAGCGTTGGTGTGCATTGCAAAATCTCATTAAAAAAAACCTTTTAGGGAAAGTTATAAATTTGAAATACCTTATACAGTTAGAATACTCATAAATAAGGGTATACAGCTTGTAAATTGGAAGTATAAACTCCACCTGTTGTCTATAGTAAGCACTTTGCATCATTATAACGTGGAATTTTGAGATTACATGAACCCACCTGTCTCATTTACAATTACAACACGACAGTACTCATTTTTAAATGTTTACAATGCAGCAGTTTTTCACAACAATAATGAAAATAATAATAATAATGATGATAGGGCCATTAATATGAAAACACTTCGAGGAATGAATGAGTGGAGGTGAACAGTCATTCCGGATTTGGGGAGTTTCACCAGGAGGGGTGTTACTGGCAGATTGCATGCACACTGCAGAAACCTGAAGGGGTCGGGGAGGAGGGGGAACAGATAGCTAGAGCAGATGGTGCAAGATAAGAAAGGAGGTGGGAGAAAACAGAGACACTGCTGACCTGTCTGTGATGTGAAATTGATAGATCCATAGATTCAGCTTCATCACGGGAAATCACAATGATCTTCAGGGACTTGGTTTGCACAGCATCAAGGCTTCTGGAAGAACATGGAAGTCTTATGACTCACAAATGTACAGGCTAGCCAAAGCCTGGACAACCATTCTGTATTAGGAGTAGGTTGGGGTGAGGATGGAACAGAGAGAGAGAGAGAGAGAGAGAGAGAGAGAGAGAGAGAGAGAGAGAGAGAGAGAGAGAGAGAGAGAGAGAGAGAGAGAATATATTATGCTTTATGGACAACGCGCGCGCGCGCGCGCGCTCACACACACACACACACACACGGTATATATATATATATATATATATATATATATATATATATATATATATATATATATATATATATATATATATATATATATATATATATATATATATATATATATATATATATATTTGTGCTTGGCCAATATCAGCGATTTTTCGGTAATCATCTGATTGGAGTCACACATGATAGACGTTTGTGATTACCGACTACAGTACGTCCTGGATACAACCAAACAATCAGTGGTTTTCATCCTTGTTTTGTGGGAATTTCCATAAACAAATTATAAAATATAGCTTGGGGCTGTTTGATGTCACAACATGGCCGATCACTAGAGTCTGAATCGAGGGGGCTCCTCTCAAGCTTCACCGAAGGCCCTTGCAGACTTTTGCCTGTCATTAAGGAGCTCGAAAGGTTTGTCGACAGTTATGTGCAAGAGTCGAGCGTCGAGAGGTCTCTTTATGAGCTCTCTGCTGACGATCTCAAAGATAAGTTTCCGGTCGTTATTTGTCCCGTTTTAACTGTTTATTTTTCCCACCTACATGTTACTGTGAGTTCCTAGTTCGGTTTTGTTTCAAAAATCGTGCTATTTTGTGAGTTTTGGCGACGTTGTCTTACCGGGTGTTTGAGGCCGAGGCTGAGGCCAACCGGTTCCCCTCAGTGTACGATCGTTTTATTTGTTTTTTCTCCCCATCACCTTCAATTTCTATCTTCCCCACTTTCCTCACGTCCCCCATTTCTCCCAACAAATCTCTCTATTTCTTATCTTAAGAAATAAAAAACCGCCACCTTTCTCCTGATTCTTCTTCTTCTTCTTCTTCTTCTTCTTCTTCTTCTTCTTCTTCTTCTTCTTCTTCTTCTTCTTCTTCTTCTTCTTCTTCTTCTTCTTCTTCTTCTTCTTCTTCTTCACATTCTTCTTCTTCTTCACATTCTTCTTCTTCTTCACATTCTTCTTCACATTCTTCTTCACATTCTTCTTCACATTCTTCTTCACATTCTTCTTCACATTCTTCTTCACATTCTTCTTCACATTCTTCTTCACCTTCTTCTTCACCTTCTTCTTCACCTTCTTCTTCACCTTCTTCTTCACCTTCTTCTTCACATTCTTATTCTTCTTCACATTCTTCTTCTTCTTCACATTCTTCTTCTTCTTCACATTCTTCCTCCACCACCTCTTCTTCTTCCTCGGTATTTTCTACAACACTTCCATGACCTAATCTATTGAAAACTCTCTCAAACATTCATAATAATAACAAAAAAGATATCATATAATGCTTCATCTTCCTCTCTCACACATGTGGTACTCTTTACTGTTTCATAATGCACTACTCTTCTGCTATTTTAACAGACTGCTCTCATTTCAACCTCTCTTTCATTCCTTGCCTAAAAAGTCCAACTGTTACAGCGTTTCTTCTCTCCATTCTCTGAATTCGCCTTTATTGCATCCATCAAGAATTGTGTTAAATCGCATCTCTGACCAAAAACTTTTAAAAACCCCAGTTTGCTATGAATGTTCGCTTTCCATCAACCATTCTTTTTTTCCAACTTCAGTGCCAACTCACCCCTCTCACCCCTCACTCTCACTCTCAAAGCAACCATCCCACCCTTCTCCCTCCAAGCCTCCCTCTCACTTCTCTCAAAAATTTTCCCCTCACCTTTGTCCCACCTTTCACCCCCCTCACTCATCCTTCTCAAAGTTGCCCCCACCCTCATCCACCAAGCTGCCTCCGTCCACTGCCGTCTCACCTCCATCTCTTCGCTCCACCGCCTCAAATCCACAGCCACCTTCTTCCCGCTCTCTTGTCCCCCCTCACCCCCAGCACCACAGAGCCTTTTCTCCTCCTCATCCGGCCCCCTCCACCAGCTATTCTGCAATCCCCCACACCCTTTCAACACCCCCCCTTACCCCCCCCCCCCTCGTCCCTTGTCCTACCCTCACCCCCCCCACCCTCTACATCCAAAGCGTCCTCCCCTACCTCTTCATTAAAAGTGTGGACCTCAAATATCTGGGGCCTTCGCTCAAACCTTTCAGATCTTTCCATACAGGTTCCCACTGACAAACCAAGCATAATCTGCTGAACAGAAACTTTCCTCCCCCAAGACGTGTCTGACTCCCAAGTATCTCTCCCTGGTTACTCCCTCCTCCGGTATGACAGACCTGAGCCTCGTCCTGGTGGAGGAGTTGCTCTCTTCATCAAAGACTCTATTCCTCACTCTCCATGCACCACTCTCACTCCCCAACACCCCCAGGAATACCTCTGGCTACGGCTTCCCCTCCACTCCCACCTCATGTTTATATGTGTCCTGTACCGTCCACCTAACAGTGATGACTCCATCTACACCTCACTATCCGAAAACATGGACCATCTTCTATCTTCTCGTCCAAACTCTCTCTTCCTCTTATGTGGCGACTTCAATTGTCATCATGCCAGTTGACTAGGTGTGGGTACCTCTCTCACCTGTCATGGCACCTCAGCAAAAGCTTTCTGCGACTCATTGGGACTGACTCAATCGGTCAACTTCCCGACCCAGATCTCAACCAATGGTACTCCATCTCTTCTGGATCTGATTTTGACAAATTTCCCTGACAATATCGGCTGCTCTTCCCCTGCTCCAATCGGTTCTTCTGACCACATCCTTGTCAAAGTGGACATCTCTCTGGTTATTATAAGAGAACCACTTCACCGCCGTCGAGTCTGGCATTTCACTCAAGCCGACTGGCAGGGTCTCCAAGCAGCCATCAAACTTCTAGACTGGTATCCTATCGCTACTTTCTCCAACATCAACTCATCCTGGGAATTCTTTCAAAGAAACTTGCACTCCCTCATGCACAGATTTATCCCCTCTCATCTTCAGTTGTCCTACCCTTCCTCCCGCCCTTGGTTTACTGAAGCTTGTGGCGAGGCAGTTGTCCTGAAACAACTTGCCTTTGCCTCATGGAAAGCAGACCCAACTGAGGGCAATCTCAGTTCCTTCCATAAAGCTCGAAACAAGTGTGTATCTACCTTCAGGAGAGCCAGAAAACAACATCTTTCTCTTCTCAAGTCTGTACTCTCAAACCTCTCTCCCTCCTCAAAATCCTGGTGGCGTCTAATCAAATCTGTTTCTGGTGTAGGTTCCCTCTCCATCCCCTCCCTTACCTCAAAGTGGCCGCACTGCTGATACCACACGTGAAAAAGCTGAATGTCTAAACTCGGTGTTGGCAACTAAATCTTATGTCAAAAACCCATCACTTTCTCTACCCACCTTACCTAGTCGCACCCAACTGTCCCTGGACTCTGTATCCTTTTCTCCTGACAAGGTGGAGAGCTTGCTGTCAAACCTCGACTCAGATTCTGCAACCGGTCCAGACGGCATCAGCCCACATGTCCTCAAAGTCTGCTCTTCTGCTCTTGCTCACCCTCTCTCTGTTCTATTCACCCTCTCATTTGCTCAAGGTCAGCTGAAATATGCTTGGAAATCTGCAAACATCACTGCCCTGCATAAAAAGGTGCAAAAACAGATCCCTGCAACAACAGACCAATCAGCCTTCTCCCAATCATCAGCAAGGTTATGGAATCTATCATCGCTTCAGACATGAAATCCTTCCTCTTCTCCAATGGATTGATTTCCAATCATCAATTTGGTTTCAGACCAGGTCACTCTACCTTGGATATGCTGCTTCTGCTCTCCCAACAATAGATGGAAGTCCTCAATGCCAGATAGGAAATCCGAGCCATATCCCTGGACATATCACGTGCTTTTGACACAGTCTGGCACCCTGCCCTACTCACCAAACTCTCTTCCCATGGTATCCAAGGCCATTTCCACTCATGGCTCACAGACTTCCTCTCCTGTCGCAGTCAACTCGTGGCCCTAAATGGAGTTCTTTCATCCCCTCTTCCTGTGCAGGCTGGAGTTCCTCAAGGTAGCGTTCTGGGCCTTGTTCTTTTTCTGGTTTTCATCAATGATCTCTCCGACTCTCTGGAAAATCCTCTATATCTCTTTGCTGATGACTCCACCCTCTGCCGTACCATTGGTCATCCCTCAGACCGGCAAGCAGCAGCTTCTTCGCTCACTGTAGATCTGGATAAAATCACAAACTGGTCCAACACGTGGAACATGTCTTTCAATCCGGACAAATCTCACACTCTATGTCTCTTCGAAAGGACCGTTCAGAAAACCCACACATCCACTTTCTCAACAATCCTCTGGAAGAAGTCCTTTCTTTCAAGCTTCTGGGTCACGCTATCTGCCATGACCTTTCCTGGGAAAGCCACATTTCAAACCTCGCCTCCAAAGTCAGTCGCCGACTGGGAATCCTCCGTCGTGCAAAGTCCTTCCTTGGCCCTCCTGAGCTCCTGACCACAAACAAAGCCTTTGTCCGTAGCCTGATGGAGTACTGCTCTCCCCTCTGGGCTGGTGCTCCTGCCAGTACAATGAAGTTTGATGCTGCTTGGAGACCCTGCCTGTCACCTTGAGTGAAATGCAGACTCGACGGTGCTGGGGTGGTTCTCTATTAACAGCCAGAGAGATGTCCACTTTGACAAGCACGTGGTCAGAAGAACCGATTGGAGCGAAGGAAGAACAGCAGATATTTTATGGGAAATTTGTCAAAATCAGATCCAGAAGAGATGGAGTACGATTGGTTGAGATCCGGGTCGGGAAATTGACCGATTGAGTCAGTCCCAATGAGTTGCAGAAAGCTTTTGCTGAGGTGCCATGACAGGTGAGAAAGGTACCCACACCGAGCCAACTGGCATGATGACAATTGAAGTCACCACATGTGAGTAAGTGAGAGTTCGGCTGAGAGGATACAGGTTGGTCCATGTTTTCGGATCGTGAGGTGTAAATGGAGCCATCACTGTTTGGTGGAAGGTGCAGTACACATTTAAACATGAGGTTGGAGTGGAGGGGAAACCGTAGCCAGAGGTATTCCTGGGGGTGTGGGGAGTGAGGGCAGTGCATGGAGAGTGAGGAATAGAGTCTTTGATGAAGAGAGCAACTCCTCCACCAGGACAAGGCTCAGGTCTGTCATACCGGAGGAGGGAGTAACCAGGGAGAGATACTTGGGAGTCATAGACGTCTTGAGGGAGGAAAGTTTCTGTTAGGCAGATTATGTCCGGTTTGTCAGTGGCAACCTGCATGGAAAGATCTGAAAGGTTTGAGCGAAGGCCCCGGATATTTGAGGTCCACACTGTTAATGAAGAGGGAGGGGAGGAGGCTTTGGGTGCAGTAGATGGGAGGGGAGGGGGAGGGTAGGACAAAGGACGAGGGGGGGGAGGTAAGAAGAGTTGTTGAAAGAGTGTGGGGGTTGCAAAATATCTTGGGGAGGGGCCGGATGAGGAGAAGAAAAGGCTCTGTGGTGCTGTGGGAGAGGGGGGCAAGAGAAGGGGCAGAAGGCAGTTGAGGATTTGAGGAGATGGAGTGATGAGATGGAGGTGAGAGGACAGTGGAAGGAGGCAGCTTTGTGGATGTGAGGAGGGAAACTTTGAGAAGGGTGTGTGAGGGGGGGGTGAATGGTGGGAGAAGCGTGAGTGGGGAGAGGATGGAGAAAGGTGAGGGGGGAGTTTTGGAGAGAGGTGAGAGGGAGACTTGGAGGGAAAAGAGTGTGATGGTTGCTTTGAGAGTGAGGGGTGAGAGGGGTGAGTTGGCACTGAAGTTGGAAAAAAGAATGGTTGATGGAAAGCGAACATTCACAGCAATTGGGGTTTTGAAAAGTTTTAGGTCAGAGATGCGATTAAACATGTTTCTTGATGGATGCAATGAAGGCGAATTTCGAGAATGGAGAGAAGAAACGCTGTTACAATTGGATTTTTTCGGCAAGGTATGAAGGAAAGGTCGAATTGAGAGCTGTTTAAATCCTAGAAGAGTCGTGAATTATGATACAGTAATGAATCGCACATATGTGAAAGAGGAAGATGAAGCATTGTAAGAGATCGTTTTTATTTTTATTATTTTTATTATCAATATTATTATTATTATTATTATTATTATTTTTTTGAGAGAGAGTTATCATCAGATTAGGTAATAGCAAGGTTGCAGAAAAAAATCGTGAGGTGAATCCTGATTCCGATTGGTAAACACAGGGGGTGGAAACAGATCACGTGGCTACGGGGGAAGGACGTGGATTTGGGAGGTGTATAGTCAACAGTGAATTTATTTATTTATTTAAAATAAGGATTGCATAACATTCAGAAAAGGGAGGGTTGAAGTGAAATTGTGGAGGTGTATGGTGAATTTGGAACTGTAAACGCTGAGTGAAGCTGCTGGGTCGATGAAAAGTATCAGGTTGGGGGTGGAGAGAGAAACGTAGTTTCAGGAGGTGTATAGATAGAAAGGATACGAGGAAGATTGTTAATTTTTGATGTATTTTTGGAGAATAGGTGAGATTCGGGAATGGAAGGTTGTAGGAAGAAATAGTGAAGGTAATGGCGAGAGTGGGTCAGCTCAAGTGGAATGAAGATGGTGTGCCAGCAGGAGGAGGAGGAAGAAGAATAAGGAGAAGAGGAGAAGAATAAGGATCGAGACTCGTGGGTATGCAGGAAGAAAGGTAGTTTTATTTTTCTTCCCTCTTTTGAGTTTAAGACAAGAAACGGAATGTTTAATTGGGAGGGATAGGGGCTTTGGGAAAGTGGGGAAAATAGGAATTGAAGGTAATAAGGAGAGAATACAAATAAAAACGATCATACACCTTGAGGGGAAGGATGGGTAGGCCTCAAGCTCCCGGTAAGACAAAGTCGATGAAAACTCACAAAATAGCACGATTTTTGAAACAAAACCGAACTCGAAACACACAGTAACACGTAGGTGAGAAAATAAACAGTTAAAACGGGACAAATAACGACCGAAAACTTAACTTTCACATGTCGGCAGAGAGACCTGTCGTTGCTACAAACCCAGACCCGGACATCAAGTCCACACTGTTTGCAATGTACCCAGCAATTTGTAGCTATGATGAATAGGCATTTGATAATATGAGTGAGGAAAGTGGAAAAAAAAATTGTCGTTCAGAAATCGTTGCAGCCTGTTCCAAGTCAAGTTATGGTTGAGCATGACAAAAAAAAACATGGCAGCTTCATTCCCCAGTGAGGTTACCCAGGAAACGCCTTTTGGCCCCAGAGAGAGCAGTGGCTGAGGATGCACCTGATGAAGAATATAATTCAATAAGGCTGTTAATTATCTTCAAATTTGGTGTTTATTTAACCCAAACATCCAATTTTCAGTCTAGCACTTCCTTGGAGTTTTCTTAGTTTGCATGCAAAGTTTCAGGCTGCTAGGTTTCATGATTTTGAAGTTATGGAGGAGACACACTGACACACACACACACACACACACACACACACACACACACACACACACACACACACACACACACACACACACACACACACACACACACATTTATTAGTATTTGTGTTTGTGTATATATATATATATACAGTATATATGTATATCAAGTGAATGGGTTGAA
>NC_140968.1:106975386-107220386 GCF_056783735.1 Eptatretus burgeri
GACGGGTGGAAAAAATTTAGCTCTGTAATTTGGAAAATATGCTAATACAGCAAATGGGTCTGAAATCGGGTATAAAATATATTTTACTTTGACACTCACAAATAGCAACCATATAACCTTTACAAAGCACAACTGGGTCATATAAAATTAACTCTTGCTTTGGAAACAGTCACAAGGACAAAGGAAAACGTGATCGCTTGTACGCTGCTGAGGTTAAAAGTTAAAACTTTCACCAACCATCATAATCACCATAAGATACGGGATGAAGCTTTGCCACCATGGCACTCATAACCAGGCATGCAGACACACACACACACACACACACACACACACACACACACACACACACACACACACACACACACACACACACACACACACACACACACACACACACACACACACACACACACACACACACACACACACACACACACACACAGTCCCTTGACAGATTTAAATCTACCAATATGTACCATGTCTGTCTGTGCTGTCTACGTACCGCGACTCTACTTTGTAGCAACTGCTGACTGTACATCCCAATCGGGACATGGACTGCACCGCTATTAACTGTAGGGTGCTCTGAAAGTCACTTAAGCACTCATGCAAGAGTTGTAAAGCATGTTCTGTGTCCAGCTGAGTTAGGGTTGGATAGCTGTAAAGCATGTTCGATTACTTATTGTTTTGACACACGAAGCCCCTGAATAAGCACTTCCTTCATTGTACTGCAGGCACATTACTTTGAACAAACTATACTTTGTGCCAAACCCAGGCCCTAAACCCATGGGGCAGACAGCTCAGTACTCGGCCCCAGACAAGGCCACAGGACATGCTGAAATTGGAAATCCTCATGGCGTTGTGCAAGCGTCTGTCTTTGGCAACAAAATCCATCCATCGGGACCATACTCTCTGCAGAGTAGTTGGTGCTGCCTAAATCTTTTGGGATATTCAGCACAACACCGAACAGGTCGCCACTCCGACGCAAGACACTCCAAAGGCTCAATCATCCCAGCAAGCTGGTACTTATTTCGCCGACCTCGGAAGGATGACAGGCTTAGCCAACTCCGGCTTGTATCAATTCAACTGCTGAGCGTGATTTGAACTCAGGACCCTAGAATCCCAAGCCCACCATCCAAGCCAATCAGCCAACACCAGGCAAGCAATAAAATGATCTTTCACAAATGGGAGCACTCAGCTCCCTCCCCTACAACTCCACTGGTAAGGGCCTAGCTGGATGGATATAGCGATCGGCAGGTTGTCCACCCACTCCGAAGGGTCTTCATCTCTATTTTTATTGCTTGCCTGTGCTCCATGGAGAAAGGTGAACGTGAAAGTCGAAATTGAGTTTGTTGGTGCCACGCTTACAACCTCAATTTACCTGAACTCTTATAGAAACCAGTGCCTCGTGGGCTTGTGAATTTACAAAGATATAAATAAAATTGCACCATTTATGAGAGGACACAAATTGAGGAAGCACATCTCTGACAGACGTGTGACCTTTAAAAAAATAAAATAAAATAAAGGGCAATGGTACATGGCAATAGCATAGAGGTGAAGAGTTCCATCCTGCCTTTGGGCCAAAGAAAGACTGTCTGTGTGCAATGTTCCCCCTGAAGATTTAATCAGAGGCCTGCGGCCTGTCAGTATAATGTGTACACGAAGTGGCATTTTGTGCAGGACTGCCTCAGTCTCCCTGCTCGCTGATCTTTCTGAAAGGGCTGTAATGGCCAGGTGCGTGCTGGGCAAGGTGCACTTGTGCTTGCGTGCCTGTTTATCGAAGGTATGAGGACAATATATCGGGTGGAGTTTCAAATCGACCACAAAACGCCCTGATATGCGCTATGGGGTTATCCAAGCTTTGTAACCATGGACACGGTGTAAATGCCTTTAACGTACAATGGTGCATCACATGCCTCGTGGCCGTAAAGGCGATTACGGTGATACATGTAGCACACAGTACTCCGTGAAAGGTCATGATCTGTGAGTGCTGGAGCAGGTCACGTGATGTCGCAGAGTCCTCCGTGAAAGGTCACGACGTGTGAGTGCTGCGCAGGTCACGTGAAGTCGCTCAGTACTCCGTGAAAGGTCATGATCTGCGAGTGTTGTTGCAGGTCACGTGACATCGCTCAGTACTCCGTGAAAGGTCACGTGATGTCGCTCTGAGTACAAGGAAAGCTCAGACAGACATCCGTTCGTTTTCAATGAAAATTTGAAATCTGAAGGGAGAAGGACCATTGACTGGAAGTACAGGTAGAGGTGAGAAAGGGCGCAGCATGAATATATCGAATAAATCATGATTGATGATCGAACCAAGTGGGAGGTAAAATTACTGGAATGGTTTCGGGAACGTTTTGGAATCATTATAGTCCTGAATAATGTATCGATGAATGTGATGATGAAATCGATACTTCACTTGTACACTCAGCCTCCAAACACTCGAATGTGTGCTCCAATATGGCATTGCAGGAGCTCAATGTCAACGTTTGTATTAAAATACGAGAGAGGGAGATGGGAGGTAGAGAGAGGGAGAGAGAATGGGAGAGGGAATGGGAGGTGGAGGGAGGGATATGAGACGGAGGGAGAGAACGAAGCCAAGGAGGAGGGAAGATGAGAAAATGAGGGGAGTCATTGAGGGTGGGAGATGTTTGGAAGGAGTGGAAGGGAGAGTGAGGAGGGAAAGGGAGTGGAAGAAATCGAGACAGAGACGAGGCTGGAGAGGGGGCAAGAGGGAGGGGAGGAATGTAGAGAGGGTGGGAGAGAGGACACGAGGGAGGGAGAGGAAGAGACCCCAGCTGACATGTTGGCATTTCCCCCAAGTTGACAAGCGACCGCTTTTACATCATGTTGCTAACATTGGACCAACTTGGAAATCCGTGTGTGATCATTACGACCTTTGCCATAAACTTTGGCTCAACATTGGTGTGCGACCTGGGGAGGGCGGGAGAGGGGGGAAGGGAATGGGACTGAGAGTGGGGGAAGAGAGGGAGAGGAGGGAAGAGGAGGGAGAGGGGGGGAAGACAGGGGAAGGGGGAAAAAGAGGGGGAATGGGGGAAGAGAGGAGAGGAGGAAGCGGGAAAAATGAGGGGGAATGGGGGAAGAGAGGGGAAGAGGAGGAGGAAGGGGGAAGAGAGGACGAAGAGGAGGGAGAGGGGGAAAAGAGGAGAAAGACAGAGGGAAGGAGAGGGAAAGGGCAGGAAAGGGAGAGGGGGGAAGGAGAGGGAGAGGGGGGAGGAGAAAGATAAAGGGGAGGAGAAAGAGAGAGGGAAGGATATGGAGAGGAGGGACGGAGGAGAAAGAGACAGGCAAGGAGAGGGAGAGGGGGGAGGAGAAAGATAAATGGGAGGAGAAAGAGAGAGGGAAGGATATGGAGAGGAGGGAGGGAGGAGAAAGAGAGAGGGAAGGAGAGGTAACGGAGAGTGAGATGGCGGTGAGGGGGAGCCGAGTTGTTTTACTGAACCACCTTCTGGTGTAAATTGTGTGTATACTGTACGTCACTTCATGATGGTATTTGTAAGTACCAATTATGTGCAAATTAATTTCCTTTTAAAATAAAATACAAATATTTTTTTACTTACGTCACGATTCACTGAACTGCTCTTTCTTATTTATTTATTTTTACTTTCTCACCCACACGAAATCAAAACTGTTCGCACAAAGGATGTGTTTTGAATAGAGCATGGTACACTGACAGTATGGTGTAGAGTATGGTACACAGACAGCATGGTATAGAGCATTGTACACAGACATCGTGGTATAGACATGGTACACAGACAGCATGGTATAGAGTGTGGTACAGCGATAGCATGGTATAGAGCATGGTAAACAGACAGCATGGTACACAGACAGCATGGTTTATAACATGGTACACAGACAGCATGGTATAGAGCATGAACACAGACAGCATGAAATAGAGCATGGAACACAGACAACATGGTATAGAGCATCGTACAGAGACAGCCTGGTATGGAGCATAGTACAGAGCCAGCATGGTATAACGCATGGTATTGCGCATGGTACACAAACAGCATGGAATAGAGCATGGTACAGAGACAGCATGGTAGAAAGACAGCATGGTAGAAAGACAGCATGGTATAGAGCATGGTACAGAGACAGCATGGTATAGAGAGAGCATGGAAAAGAAACAGCATGAAATAGAGCATATTACACAGACAGCGTGGCATCGACTATAGAGCATGGTACAAAGACAGCATGGTATAGAGCATGTGCACAGACAGCATGGTCGAGAGCATAGTACCCAGAAAGCATGATATAGGGCATTGTATACAGACAGCATGGTATAGAGCATGGTACAAAGACAGCATGATATATAGCATGGTATACAGACAGCATGGTATAGAGCATGGTACACAGACAGCATGTTGTAGAGCATGGTACACAGACAGCATGTTGTAGAGCATGGTACACAGACAGCATGTTGTAGAGCATGGTACACAGACAGCATGTTATAGAGCATGGTACATAGACAGCATGATGTATGGCATGGTATACAGACAGCATGGTATAGAGCATGGTACATAGACAGCATGTTATAGAGCATTTACATAGACAGCATGATATATGGCACGGTACACAGACAGCATGTTATAGAGCATGGTACACAGCCAACATGTTATAGAGCATGGTACACAGACAGCATGGTATAGAGCATGGTACACAGACAGCATGGTATAGAGCATGGTACACAGACAGCATGTTATAGGGCATGGTACACAGACAGCATGTTATAGAGCATGCTAGACAGACTGCATGTCATAGAGCATGCTACACAGACAGCATGGTATAGAGCATGGTACACACACAGCATGGTATAGAGCATGGTACAGAGACTGCATGGTATGCAGTATGTTGTGGCACACAGCATAGTATACAGCGTGGTGCACAGACATCATGGAACTCAGACAACATGAGAAAATGCATGGTACACAGAAAACATGAAATATGGAATGTCTAATGTGAGCGTAGATCAGCTCGCTGCACTTGCATCACCAAACGTTGCTATAGAGGGACAGGCTTCTTTTATCAGAAGATAATGACTGCACTTGAGTCGTTGGGTTGTCATGGCAAAAGTAAAATAAAATTTGAAATACATCAACGCCATGGCATTGAAAACATCTCCCTGCCACAATAATAATATCTCCCCGCCACAATATTAAAAACACCCCACTGCCACATTATTAAAAACACCTCAGCCCCACATTATTAAAAACACATCACTTCCACATTATTAAAAACACATCACTTCCACATTATTAAAAACACATCACTTCCACATTATTAAAAACACCTCACTTCCACATTATTAAAAACATCAAACTGCCACATTATTAAAAACACCTCACTTCCACATTATTAAAAACACATCACTTCCACATTATTAAAAACATCTCACTCCATATTGTTAAAAACACATCACTGCCACATTCTTAAAAACACCTCACTTCCACATTATTAAAAACACATCACTTCCACATTATTAAAAACACATCACTTCCACATTATTAAAAACACATCACTTCCACATGATTAAAAAAACATCACTTCCACATTATTAAAAACACCTCACTGCAACATTATTAAAAACACCTCACTGCCACATTATTAAAAACACATCACTTCCACATTATTAAAAACACCTCACTGCCACATTATTAAAAACACATCTTTTCCACATTATTAAAAACACCTCACTGCAACATTATTAAAAACACATCACTTCCACATTATTAAAAACACCTCACTTCCACATTCTTTAAAAAATCTCACTTCCACATTATTAAAAACACCTCACTGCCACATTATTAAAAACATCTCACTGCCACATTATTAAAAACACCTCACTGCAACATTATTAAAAACATCTCACTGCCACATTATTAAAAACATCTCACTGCCACATTATTAAAAACACCTCACTTCCACATTATTAAAAACACATCACTTCCACATTATTAAAAACACCTCACTTCCACATTATTAAAAACACCTCACTGCCACATTATTAAAAACACATCACTTCCACATTATTAAAAACATTTCACTTCCACATTATTAAAAACACCTCACTGCCACATTATTAAAAACATCTCACTGCCACATTATTAAAAACACCTCACTTCCACATTATTAAAAACACATCACTTCCACATTATTAAAAACACCTCACTGCCACATTATTAAAAACATCTCACTGCCACATTATTAAAAACAACTCACTTCCACATTATTAAAAACACATCACTTCCACATTATTAAAAACACCTCACTTCCACATTATTAAAAACACCTCACTGCCACATTATTAAAAACACATCACTTCCACATTATTAAAAACATTTCACTTCCACATTATTAAAAACACATCACTTCCACATTATTAAAAACATTTCACTTCCACATTATTAAAAACACATCACTTCCACATTATTAAAAACATCTCACTTCCACATTATTAAAAACATCTCACTTCCACATTATTAAAAACACATCACTTCCACATTATTAAAAACATATCACTGCCACATTATTAAAAACACATCACTGCCACATTATAAAAAACATCTCACTGCCACATTATTAAAAACACCTCACTTCTACATTATTAAAAACACCTCACTGCCACATTATTAAAAACATCTCACTTCCACATTATTAAAAACACATCACTTCCACATTATTAAAAACACCTCACAGGCCACATTTTTAAAAACATCTCACTTCTACATTATTAAAAACATCTCACTGCCACATTATTAAAAACACCTCACTGACACATTATTAAAAACACATCACTTCCACATTATTAAAAACACATCACTTCCACATTATTAAAAACACATCACTTCCACATTATTAAAAACACATCACTTCCACATTATTAAAAACACATCACTTCCACATTATTAAAAACATCTCACTTCCACATTATTAAAAACACATCATTTCCACATTATTAAAAACACATCACTTCCACATTATTAAAAACACATCACTTCCACATTATTAAAAACACATCACTTCCACATTATTAAAAACACATCACTTCCACATTATTAAAAACATCTCACTTCCACATTATTAAAAACACATCACTTCCACATTATTAAAAACACATCACTTCCACATTATTAAAAACACATCACTTCCACATTATTAAAAACACATCACTTCCACATTATTAAAAACACATCACTTCCACATTATTAAAAACACATCACTTCCACATTATTAAAAACACATCACTTCCACATTATTAAAAACACCTCACTGCAACATTATTAAAAACACATCACTTCCACATTATTAAAAACACATCACTTCCACATTATTAAAAACACATCACTTCCACATTATTAAAAACACATCACTTCCACATTATTAAAAACATCTCACTTCCACATTATTAAAAACACATCACTTCCACATTATTAGAAACACATCACTTCCACATTATTAGAAACACATCACTTCCACATTATTAGAAACACATCACTTCCACATTATTAGAAACACATCACTTCCACATTATTAAAAACACATCACTTCCACATTATTAAAAACACATCACTTCCACATTATTAAAAACACATCACTTCCACATTATTAAAAACACATCACTTCCACATTATTAAAAACACATCACTTCCACATTATTAAAAACACCTCACTTCCACATTATTAAAAACACCTCACTTCCACATTATTAAAAACATCTCACTGCCACATTATTAAAAATATCTCACTGCCACATATTAAACACACATCACTTCCACATTATTAATAACACATCACTGACACATTATTAAAAACACAACACTTCCACATTATTAGAAACACATCACTTCCACATTATTAAAAACGCATCACTTCCACATTATTAAAAACACATCACTTCCACATTATTAAAAACACAACACTTCCACATTATTAAAAACACATCACTGCAACATTATTAAAAACACAACACTTCCACATTATTAAAAACACATCACTTCCACATTATTAAAAACACATCACTGCAACATTATTAAAAACACACTTCCACATTATTAGAAACACATCACTTCCACATTATTAAAAACACATCACTTCCACATTATTAAAAACACCTCACTGACACATTATTAAAAAAAATATCCTCGCCACATTATTAAAAAAATCTCCTTGCCACATTATTAAAAACACCTCACTGCCACATTATTAAAAAAATCTCCTCGCCACATTATTAAAAACACCTCACCGCCACATTATTAAAAACACCTCACCGCCACATTATGTAAAACAGCTCACTGACACGTTATTAAAAACATCTCACTTCCACATTATTAAAAACACCTCACTGACACATTATTAAAAAAAATCTTCTCTCCACATTATTAAAAAAATCTCCTTTCCACATTATTAAAAACACCTCACTGCCACATTATTCAAAAAATCTCCTCGCCACATTATTAAAAAAATCTCCTCGCCACATTATTAAAAACACATCACTTCCACTTTATTAAAAACACCTCACTGACACATTATTAAAAACACATCACTTCCACATTATTAAAAACACCTCACTGACACATTATTAAAAACATCTCACTTCCACATTATTAAAAACACCTCACTGACACATTATTAAAAACACCTCACTGCAACATTATTAAAAACACCTCACTGACACATTATTAAAAACACCTCACTGACACATTATTAAAAACACCTCACTGACACATTATTAAAAACATCTCACTTTCACATTATTAAAAACACCTCACTGACACATTATTAAAAAAAATCTCCTCCCCACATTATTAAAAAAATCTCCTTTCCACATTATAAAAAACACCTCACTGCCACATTATTAAAAACACCTCACTGCCACATTATTAAAAAAATCTCCTCGCCACATTATTGAAAACACCTCACCGCCACATTATTAAAAACACCTCACCGCCACATTATTAAAAACACCTCACCGCCACATTATTAAAAACACCTCACTGCCACATTATTAAAAACACCTCACCGCCACATTATTAAAAACACCTCACTGCCACATTATTAATAAAATCTCCTCGCCACATTATTAATAAAATCTCCTCGCCACATTATTAAAAACACCTCACCGCCACATTATTAAAAACACATCACTTCCACATTATTAAAAACACCTCACCGCCACATTATTTAAAACACCTCACTTCCACATTATTAAAAACACCTCACTTCCACATTATTAAAAACACCTCACTGACACATTATTAAAAACACCTCACTGACACATTATTAAAAATACCTCACTGCAACATTATTAAAAACACCTCACCGCCACATTATTAAAAACACCTCACTGCCACATTATTAATAAAATCTCCTCGCCACATTATTTAAAACACCTCACCGCCACATTATTAAAAACACATCACTTCCACATTATTAAAAACACATCACTTCCACATTATTAAAAACACCTCACTGCCACATTATTAATAAAATCTCCTCGCCACATTATTTAAAACACCTCACCGCCACATTATTAAAAACACCTCACCGCCACATTATTAAAAACACATCACTTCCACATTATTAAAAACACCTCACCGCCACATTATTTAAAACACCTCACTGCCACATTATTAAAAACACCTCACTTCCACATTATTAAAAACACCTCACTGACACATTATTAAAAACACCTCACTGACACATTATTAAAAATACCTCACTGCAACATTATTAAAAACACCTCACTGCCACATTATGAAAAACACCTCACTGCCACATTATGAAAAACACCTCACTGACACATTATTAAAAACAACTCACTGACACATTATTAAAAACACCTCACTGACACATTATTAAAAAAAACCTCACTGACACATTATTAAAAATACCTCACTGCAACATTATTAAAAACACCTCACTGCCACATTATGAAAAACACCTCACTGACACATTATTAAAAACACCTCACTGACACATTATTAAAAACACCTCACTGACATATTATTAAAAACACATCACTGACACATTATTAAAAACACCTCACTCCCACATTATGAAAAAACACCTCACTGACACATTATTAAAAACACCTCACTGACACATTATTAAAAATATCTCACTGACACATTATGAAAAACACCTCACTGACACATTATTAAAAACACGTCACTGACACATTATTAAAAACACCTCACTGACACATTATTGAAAACACCTCACTGACACATTATGAAAAACACCTCACTGACACATTATTAAAAACATCTCACTTCCACATTATTAAAAACACCTCACTGACACATTATTAAAAAAAATATCCTCGCCACATTATTAAAAAAATCTCCTTGCCACATTATTAAAAACACCTCACTGCCACATTATTAAAAACACCTCACTGACACATTATTAAAAAAAATCTTCTCTCCACATTATTAAAAAAATCTCCTTTCCACATTATTAAAAACACCTCACTGCCACATTATTAAAAAAATCTCCTCGCCACATTATTAAAAAAATCTCCTCGCCACATTATTAAAAACACATCACTTCCACTTTATTAAAAACACCTCACTGACACATTATTAAAAACACCTCACTGACACATTATTAAAAACATCTCACTGCCACATTATTAAAAACATCTCACTGCCACATTATTAAAAACATCTCACTGCCACATTATTAAAAATATCTCACTGCCACATTATTAAAAACACCTCACTGCCACATTATTAAAAACACCTCACTGCCACATTATTAAAAATATCTCACTGCCACATTATTAAAAACACATCACTTCCACTTTATTAAAAACACATCACTTCCACATTATTAAAAACACCTCACTGCCACATTATTAAAAACTCCTCACTGCCACATTATTAAAAACATCTTACTGCCACATTATTAAAAACAGCTTGCCGAGTTTCGGAGATAATGGTGTAGGCGATTTCCATTAGTGGCGATATTATGACGTCAACTTTTTTTTTCTATGAAGATTTTCCAAAATCGGAGATGGTTACTGCTGCGCGTGGGCTTTCTGCATATACATGGCAAGTTTCACGAAGACCCGATGAAAACTCAGGGCTGTGAAACAAACAAGCTCGAATGAGCTGAGATCCTCGTCCTCTCAATGATGACGTCATAAAAACAAATATGACGTCATTGTGATGTATCAGGTTTGCGATAAATTATCTGTGCTAATGCCCAGCTTGATTCCCACAAACAAAATTCAAACAGCTTGCCTAGTTTCGGAGATAATGGTATAGGCGATTTCCATTAGTGGCGATATTATGACGTCAACTTTTTTTTCTTGGAAGAATTTCCAAAATCGGAGATGGTTACTGCTGCATGTGGGCTTTCTGCATATACATGGCAAGTCTCATGAAGATCCGATGAAAACTCTTGGTTGTGAAACAAAAAATGTCAAAAAATAGGAATGACTTCATAAAAATTGATATCACGTCAGAGTGATGTATCATATATGCGGCAATTCATCTCTGCTAATGCCCTGTTCGATTCCCGCAACCAGAATTCAAAAAGCTTGCCTAGTTTGAGATAATTTTTTTGGCGACTTCCATTAGTGGAGATATTTTGACATCATAACTTTTTTTCTTGGAGGAATTTTCAAAATCGGAGATGGTTACTGTCTGCGCAGGGTATTTTTACATATATATGCTAAGTTTCAGGAAGTTTCCATGAAAACTGTAGATTGTGAAACAAAAAAGTCCACAAGAACAACAATGTGAGTAAGACTTAGAGATCCTCCACGAGGATCTAAAAACCTTTTCGTTAAGAAATCGTTGAAGCCCGTTCCAAGTCAAGGCATGGTTGAGCAAGCCAAAAAACATGGCGGCTTCAGGCATCATCCAAACTGACTGGAAGAGGGGCCTTGTTGTCCCTCTCTGGAAAGGGAAGGGTAATCGTCAAGACTGCAACAACTACCGAGGGGTGACGCTACTCTCAGTGCTGGGCAAGGTCTTTGCGTGGAATATTCTTGATAGGGTTCACCACCATCTGCTTGAGCACCAGCATGCAGAGCAGTCAGACTTTACACCAAAGAGGTCAACGATTGACCGTATCCTTGCTTTTGGGTCCTCAACGAACACAGACGAGAGTTTCGGCAGGTGCTGCTTGCAGCCTATGTTGATCTCTGTAAAGCGTTCGATTCAGTGAATCGGGTTGCCCTCTGGAGGATTCTTGGTCTTCGTGGAGTGCCACCAAAACTGATCGATCTGATGTCTGAACTATACTCTGGTACTGAGAGTGCTGTGAGATGTGGTGGTACCATCTCTGACTTATTTCCAGTTGTTACTGGAGTTCCTCAGGGGTGTGTACTGGCCCCCACAATTTTCAGCACTTGTTTGGACTGGATTCTGGGGAAGATGTCAAAAAGATCAAGCTGCGGTGCATCATTTGGGAATGTCAAGATCTCTGACCTTGATTTGCAGATGATGCAGTCACCTTTGCGGAGACTCTGGATATCCTTTTGGGGCCCTCGATGTGTTGAATGAGGAGTCGGAGCTGCTGGGATTACGGGTTTCCTGGGTCAAAGATAAGATCCAGGCTTTCAATGACATCCTGGATGCTGCTATCCTGTCTGTACCTGTATGTGGGAAGGCTGTGGAGGTTACGGAGAGATTCACTTCCCTTGGCAGTGATATTCATGTCTCTGCTGGCTGTGAGACAGAGGTCAACAGCCGTCTGGGTCAGGCCTGGGAGTCATGGATTCACTGGATCATGGGTGTGGCGCTGTCGGTACCCGTGCAGGACAAAAGTCTGAGTCTTCAGATGTTGGTGCTTCCAGTCTTGCTCTATGGATGTGAGACTTGGACTCTGACCAGGGATCTGAGACACAGACTTAATTCCTTTGGTACCAGGTCTTTATGGAGAATCCTTGGCTGTCATTGGCCAGACTTTGTGTCCAATGAGCGGTTACTGAGAGAGACCCAAATGAGATTTGTTACCTGCATAGTCTGTGAGTGTCAGCTGCGGCTGTGTGGACATGTGGCTTGTTTTCCTGACGCTAATCCTACTCACCAGATTCTCTCAGCGAGGGAGCCTTGTGAGTGGAAGCGGCCAATGGGTCGACTACGTGCCTTGTGGTTGGAGCAGGTTGATCAGCATGTCACGGAGATGTTGATGGGCCAGTCATCTGTCGGGGGGATGTCCAGACGGAGGCCTCTGGAGTACCGGCGGAAAGTGAACGCAGCGACGCGCTGCTGTGGTGCATGCTCCCATACCTGATCTGACCTTCAAACGCCAGTGAGGTTACCCAGGAAACGCCTTAAGTTCCCTGAGAGTGAGGTGGCTCCTGATGAAGGATAATCATTAAATGAGGCCATTAATTATCTTCAAAAGGGGTGTTTTAATTAATACAAACACCCAATTTTCGATCTTGCACTTCCTTGGAGTTACCTTGGTATTGCTTGCAAAGTTTCAGGCTGATAGGTTTTAAGGTTTTGGAGTTATGGAGGAGAAATAAACACACACACACACACACACACACACACACACACACACACACACACACACACACACACACACACACACACACACACACACATACACACGTATTCATATAGATTAAGTTTGGTTCCAATTGGAGTCAGGCGAGCTGTGTAGTGAGCCAATGGGTGGAAGACACAGCTCGACTAAGCAGGTGTGCTGGCCTTTGGCCGTGTTGTATGTCACGTGATATGTGTTAACCAATGTGGTCACATATAGATGAAAATCCAAAAAAGTGATCTTTGAAGGCTCAGGTGGTAGATGAAAATACCCTGAGCAAAATCCATGGATCGGACTTGGGCTGTGTGACGAATTTGGTCGTTGGTGGTCCAGCGGTCCTTGTAAAAAACGCGAACAGACAGATAGTCAGACATCCAATGAATCTTATTTATTAGATGTGCACACATAGGATGCACTTGAGTAGTTGCTTGCAGTGTGCAAGTGTGCCCCACCAGTATGTGTGTACATATATATATATATATATGTATATATATATATATATATATTGTTACGGAAATGGCCCTTGTTGGACTATTAAATATAGGATTAGCTGAGGTCCCCCATTAAATGCCTGTTTCGCTCGGTTGTTTGGTAAAGTAGACGTTATATGTGTGTCGGGAGTGTAAAAGTCTGTTTTATGTTCGTGCAGTGGTGGTGTGCCAAGGGCCCCCTTTTCTTCCTCCCCTCTACAGCCCCGTCGGCTGAGGTGGTGTGGCCTGGAGAGAGGGTGTGGCTAAAGGGAGGAAGTGACGCGAAGGGGGAGGAATTTTGTCAGTTTCGCTGAGAGAGGCATGCTCATGGAACGACAGAAAAAAACGAGACCTCAGGTTCAGGTGGCGTTTTGGCGGTTTGGAAAACTGCAGGCGGTTGAGAGGCTGCTCGTGTCTCGAAGGAGCGAACGAAGCGAGTGCACGACGGCTTCGTAAAGAGGTTCGGTGTGTGGAAACAGTCACTCTCGCAGCGTGACGTCTTTTGGAGGTGAGCGAACAAAGGAGGGACAGTGTGGAATCTGTCGGTACAAAAAACGGCAGTTCGCTTTGAGAGGCTGCCTGCACGTGGAGTCGATGATCGACTTGTATGGGGAGGTGATCGACAGGTGTGGCCTGCGTCTGGCCGCGGAGCATCCGTACTTACTCACCTCACGGCTCGACACGTTTGTCGATCCGCCTGTGGAGTTCGGCACCTCGACTTGGGCCTTGTCTGGAGAACAGGCCAGGCCTGGATTTGTATGCTGGACCGTGAGAGAGATCGGCTGAGGCCTATCGTCGACCTTACATGGGGTCAGAGTGCGGAGACCGCGTGTGGTGCGAAAGGGGCAAAGGGAGGACGAGCTCCATTTCACCACGTGGCACATTCGAGCGGGAGTTCGAATACGTGGACATCCGCCTGTTGCAAGCGACATTCGTGCTTTTGACACTGTCCTCTCGTCCATGAGACATCACCAAGTACTCTGTCTTGTCTTGCATGCATGCTGTTTGTCTGTCTGTCTTTGTCTGCACGTTGTCTAAGGCATATTTCGGTAGCGACCCCCTCAAAACCTTTAGTCCGTGGTTCCCGAGTTAAGAACGGGTTGAGGATTGTTCATAAAACCATTGTCGTGAATTTTGTATGTGCTGTGTGGCCCTGATGTGCCCCATTGAAATGAATCGTGTCACACCAATAAATCGGATCGATTCGGGTATGAAGTTACACCTTGCATCACTTCGTGTCGCGCCAATAGATCCGCCCGATTCGTTAAAAAAAAAAAGCTGCTGAGGACTGTGATTGCCAACACAGCTCGAATCCCGACACCGCGGAAGCCATTAACAATTGGTGTCCGGAGTGGATTGAGAATCCCTCCGTCGTGAATCCGCAACGGGTTGGTGTCAGGAGTGGGATATTTGGACCAGTGGTGCATTTTGCACCCCGGACATTGGTTATGAAAAAAAAATGGTCCAAATTTGATTTGATTTTATGTTTGAGCAGATCGGAGAGAAAAACTTGCAAATTATAAAGAAAATGGAGCCGTGGGTTTTTGGCGGCGCGGCTCCACCTTGACACGACACGCAACGGGAATTGGAACTACTGAAGAAAGAGGTAAGATCAAGCAATCAGATAAGAGAAAACCTAGAACGGAAGATAAAAAGAGGAGAGGAACATCTGAAGGAAAGGGAGGAAGAATTGTTGGAAAAGTCAAGACAGTTCGAAGAACTACAGGGACAAATGAGTAAAGTAGAGTGGAGTACCCATGAGTTGGAACAAGAGAAGAGCAAACTGAACGGAAGAAAAGAGGAAGAGCAAATTAGTAATTCCTGGGATAGGGAGAACTTGGAAGAAGAATGGAAAACAAAGCTGGAAAAGGAAAAACAGAAACACCAAAACAAAGAGACGGAATTTCAAAATGAGCTGAGGATGTTAAGAGAGGAAAGAAAGAGAACGGAAAATGAAACGTTAAGGAACCACACTGTGCAGATCAAATGGCTAGAAGCCAGACCAAGACTAAAGAAGAGGAAACAAGAAAGAGTAGTGAAGGAACAACGAATGAGACAGGAAAAGCAAATCAACCAAGTGAAAGAAACGACGAGAGTGGAGAAGGAAGAACATGAGAGACAGTGGAAAAGGAAACAAGAAAGAGTAGTGAAAGAACAACGAATGAAACATGAAAGGGAGATCAACCAATTGAAGGAAACAACCAGATTGGAGAATGAGGAACAAGAGAGACAGTGGGCTCAGAAACAAAAAGAACAAGGAATGAAACAAAAAGAAGGACAAGAACAACTAAAGGAGAAAGCAAGGTTGAAGTATGCGGAGATCGTGAAAGAACGATGAATGAAACGGGAAAAGGAGATCGGCCAATTGAAGGAAACGATGAGATTGGAGAATGAAGAGCATGAGAGACAGTGGAGGAAGAAACAAAAAGAAGGACCAGAACGACTTAAGGAGAGAGAAAGGTTGAAGTACGCGGAGATAGTGAAAGAACGATGAATGAAACAGGAAAAGGAAATCAGCCAATTGAAAGAAACGATGAGATTGGAGAATGAAGAACATAAGAGATGGTGGGGTAGAAAACAAAAACAATATGAGTTTGAAATTAACCAACTCAAGGAGAGAGCAAAGTTGGAGTCCACAGAGATGGAAAAACTCCGGAAAGATAACGAACAACTCAAAAAGGCTCAGAGAGGAAGAACGACTCAAATGGAAAAGAAAATGGAGCCAGGAAGTAGAACAGCACAACAATGTGGGATGTGTGACATCACCACAGGGAGTAATGTTAGTGGTGCGGAACTTGATTGACATCACTCGTCGGATGACACCACAATTAGAGCAAACCCTGGTGATTGAGACATTGAGGGAGCATGCGGGGTTGTTGACGAGTGAGATACATTTTGAGCAGGTCCAGCGTGTGGAGCTGACCGCCCCAGAGGAGTATGGCGAACCGATGATGAGCAACCTGCTGGAGAGAAGCGACCGGACAGAGGTGACTCTGGAACAAAGCAGGTATGTGGGTACATGCATACATGGTGCGGACGATGAGCTGAAGGTAGAAATTGAATTTTATGTTAATGAAGAGACTCTGTTTGAGGGGGTGCACGTATGCGTGACCCCTGAAGGTGTGTGTGGAGTGCCTGTGAACGAATGCTGTGAGCCCACAGTCCAGACTACAGCACCGGTATTTGTTGCCGAGGCCGAAGTGTGTGTGGGTACTCACCTGGTGGTCGAGAATGTAGCCGTGGAGTGCGAGGCAGTTGGTCAGTACACAGGCAAGGGTGAAGGTGTGGAATGTCAACACATAACCTTGGAATGTGTGCAGCCTGCTGTGTGTGGGAGTCCTGAGCATGGAATGAGTGGTGACGTAGGAAATAGGTTTGAGGTGCAAGGGGAAATAGAAATGCCACCAGGACAGAACTTGAGCCAGGGGACGGAAACCATAATGGACAGCTCCGCAGGGGTTCTTACAGAGTTGGAGGTGCTGCATCCAGGAGCAGTTTTAGATTGCATTTTAGAAATCCAATTTAGAAATTGGATTTTAATTTCTCCATCAGCCTCACAGGAACTTTGGAGTGGAGTGCAAATGAGTGGCAGGCGGCACTGGGCGTGTGTCACTTGGTCTTCGAACCTTTCTGAGCACACGAGTGGTTTGGCTAGCTGAGTGGGGGTTATCTGTCTTGAGAGAGTTGTGGAGAAGAGGGGGAGGCCGTTCCACCAATCGGGGTTTATCTGATTTCCGTGAACCCTGGAGAAGAGGGGGAGGCCATTCCACCGATTGGGGTTTGCCTGACTTCCGCGAACCCTGGAGAAAAGGAGGGGGTAGATCACAGCCCCCATTGAGGCGTGACCCCTTTGAGCCGTGGCGGAAAGGCGGCAGGGTCATGTAATGGGTAATGAGGGATTTGTTCCCTCACTCCCCTTCCCATGAGCCAAAGAAGCAGGCCATATGGGAATGTAAGAAATTTTGATTGGAAATTGTACCGAAAGGGATTGCAAGATTGAGAGATGACAGAAGGCATAAGAGTGGAACGAGTGGATTTGGGTGATTATTGAAAAAAAGCGGTGGAGACATTACAGGCAGAGCGTTCAACACACCTGAAACAAGTGGATGACAAAGAGTGGCTTGTTTGAGGAAGGATTGAAATGCCTGGTTGGAACCATGCGGTGGTTCCATGGGGCTGGTGAAGAGATTTTGATGTTTCATTTAAACTGTTGGAAATAAACGATTAGGGCAGTATGGAGGAGGCCAACCGACGACGGACGTAGAGACAAATTGATTGGGGTTTGATGAAAAGGTGTACCAGTTAAATTTGATGACCAAGTGGGATCCGAGGGACTGGTGTGTTTTTGTTTTCACATAAACGTGAAAGGTGTTGGATGATGTTATGGGCTGGGTGTGCAGCACTGTGGAATGAATGACTAAAGTGTTTGGGTGAATGGCGTGGTTGTGCAGATGAGGAGAGTGAGTGCGAACAACGTACCCTGTCGGTAGGAGTCTCCTAACCAAGTTAGTGTAGGTTAGGGGGACTTAGAAGATTTAACATGGATTCTGGCTGCTGTTCCATTGTGCAGGCGGACTGCTAGGGGTAGGTGCAGGCTAAGGTATGGGGATACTGGTTGGTAGTGTGACATGGTATGGGACGTTGGTGAGTCGGGAAATAGGGCACCAGGGCTTTGGGGGTTCCTGGCAGATGAAGGCTGTCAGAGGTGCCAGGAGAGCACTGTAGGGTTCAGTGCCAGGAGAGCACAGTGTAGGTGCTATGAGAGCACAGTATGAGTGCTATGGGGGCACAGTGTAGGTGCTATGAGGGCACAGTATGAGTGCTATGGGGGCACAGTGTAGGTGCTATGAGGGCACAGTATCGGGGCTAGAGAGAGCCACCCCTTAGTTAGGAGCGCCAGAAGCACGCTCAGGTGAACCCCGAGGTCGCTGGGTGTCCTCCACCCCCGATTGGAAGCAGGCAAAGAGGCCTAGTTGTAGTCACACTCCCCAGCCAGCGAGTTATGCCTGGCACCACCAAATGGAAAAAGACAAATAAGGGCCTTGCCCAGGTTTAATAAAATGGAAGTGTGCCACGTCGGGAAAAATTGGTCATTAGGATCATTCGAGCCATTGCAGGGTTTGGTTCATTGTGTAGAGCTAAAAGTAAATGGTGAGGTTCGATGGACTCTCCTCCGTACCATTCATGCATGACACCTGGTAAGAGTAGTGTTGATGGGAAAATTTGTTGGCAAGGGCCAGGCTCGGTCACACTCTCCAAGTGCCAGAGAGGCCACCAGTATGTCATGAGCACACATCCACGAAGATAACAGTTGAGTAAGAAACACACCATCCTGTCGGTAAAAAGAGGAAGGAAGAAAAAAAAGAGAGAGAACTTAACCAAAACAAGTCAGGCAAGGAAGGTTAAGGGTACACTCCATCTCACCTGGTCTGAGGTCATCACACCCATTTGCGTCCTCAAGAACGCCTCCAAACTGCATTTGCTTACCATCGATATCACCGTGCCACCATTGCTGTGTCACCTGCTGTCCAATGCAGGGCTTGTTGCCTGCTGCTGCTTGTGAGTAGGCCACTGGGCTGACTGAACTCACCTGGTGAGAGGCCAATAAGGCCACAAAGTGAGGAAACCCCCAGGGGTGAATGGACAATACTGCCGGGAGGGGGCACGAAGGAGCGAACACGTGAAAGAACTTTGAACCTTTGAATGTTCTGCTCCTATGCAAATATTGGTGTTAAAAGTAAAATTGAATGCCCTCCCGTTCAAATCCATAATTAGAATGTTAAGTAGTGTGCATAGAGTGTAAATTTGTTTGTTAGATTGGAGACCCGACCACACTAGGATAGGGACATGTCAATCTCTCTGTGACACTTTGGTTTTTGGAGTTAAGTGCTTCCCATGTTGTGGGTTACAGTAAATGGGAGATCTGTGCTGTACGTTAGACAGGGCCATTGCCATGGGCTGCCCTAGATGGAGGCTCGGGAGAGCCTTGGGTGAAAGGTGGGGGTAGTGTTACCGAAATGGCCCTTATTGGACTACTAAATATAGGATTAGCTCAGATCCCCCATTAAATGCATATTTAGCTAGGTTGGTTGGTAAAATGGACGTTACATGTGTGTCGGGAGGTGAAAGAGGCCGTTTTATTGTTTGTGCGGTGGTGGTGGAACGAGAGCTCCCTCTTCTTCCTCCCCCCATCCCGGACGAGGCCCCGCCCAGTCTGCTGAGAGGGTGTGGCCAAAAAGAGGAAGTGAAACGAGGGGGAGGAGTTTGTCGGCTTCGCTGAGAGAGGCGTGCTCGTGTGTCGGGGCGACCGAACGAAAGAGAAACTGGAGAGAAAGAGTGGAGTGTGTGGAAAACAGTTGGGTTTTCGAGGTGTGCTCGGGGTGGCTTTGAAGCGAGCAAACGAAGGCTTCGTAAAAATGAAAGGTTCAGTGTGTGGAAACAGTCACTCTCGAGGCGTGCTCGTGTTTTCGAAGCGAGCGAACGAAGGAGGCACAGTATTGGATCTGCCGGGAGAGACACTGAACCTGCCTGTACGTCGAGTCTGCATTTTTGGGGTAGTGGCAGAGGCGGCCTGCACGTCGAGTCGGCGATCGACTCTTATGAGGAGGTGATTCTGCCGTGAGAGAGACGGCAGCCGGCTTTGAGAAGCGAGCGTGGAAAAGGAAAGAAAAGGTGATTCTACAGAGAAAGAAACTGAGAGGATGGAGTTGAGAAGTCAGGCTTTGAGGTGGGAAGGCAAGAGAGGAAACGACGGAGCCTCTGACGGTCCCTGCTCACACCAACGGCTCGACACGTTTGCCGATCCACTTGCCGAAGCCCGGCACCTCGATTTGGGCCTTGTCTGGTGAACAGGCCAGGCCTGGATTTGTATGCTGGACTTTGAGAGAAATCAGCTGAGGCCCATCATCGACCTTACGTGGGGTCAGAGCGCGCGGAGACCGCATGCGGTGCAGAAAAGAAAGAGTACGGTGCCGCCATCTTGCCACACGGTGCGTTTGAGTTGGGGGCTCGAATCCATGGACATCCGCTTGTTATGAGCGACATTCGTGTTTTATGACACTTTCCTCTTGTCCATGCGGCATCACCAAGTACTCTGTCTTGTATTGCATGCATGCTGTCTGTCTGTCTGTCTTTGTCTGCACGTTGTTTAAGGCATATCTCGGGAGGGACCCCCCTCGAAACCTGTAGTCCGTAGTTCCCTAGTTAAGAATGGGTTAAAAATTGTTAATAAAAACATTGTCGTGAATGGTTTGCTTGTGTCGTCTTCCCCCATGTTCCCCAATAAATCAGGTTGGTTCATATGAAGTTGCCGCTATGGATGAATTTGTGTCGCGTCGAGGAACGATCCGTTCGATTGGTATATAAAACGAAAATGGTTACAGACTGGCAGAAAACGCTCAGCAACTGACACAACCAGTCTGTAAAGGCCCTGTCACACCTTGACGATTTAGCCAACGTGGCCCTGACGTATGCAAAATTGGGATAAAGTGCCGGCACACGTCGAATACGTTATGGGTAAGTTTGTATACGTTAATAGCATGCTGGCATACGTCATAGTACGTTGGCATACGTCGTAGAATGTTCGTCATAGTTCGCCGAGCTGTTAGACAATTTTCCATGCTTGAAATTTCCCGACGTATGCCAGCGTATGACTCACACGTTCCGCATAAACGCTGGCCATAAGTTGTAGGCATGTTACGCGATCGTTGACACACGTCAACACACGTTACTTCTAAGTTACTCATAAGTCGAAACACGTCGAGGTAATGTTTAGCGTCAGTGTTCCAGACTCCCTGGTTTTTTTTTTGTTTTTGTTTTTTTCTTCGGTATGACGGTCATGGTGACACTTCGATTTCTAGTGTGGTTATAATAGAATATAATAAAAAAGGCTGCCGCTCAACGATTTAAATCATAACCGTCATACCGAAGAAAAAAAAATAAAAACAGGGAGTCTGGAACACTGACGCTAACCATTACCTTGACGTGTTTCGACTTATGAGTAACGTACAAGTAACATATGTCGAAGTGTGTCAACGATCGCGTAGCGTGCCTACAACTTGTGCCAGCGTATGTCGAATGTGTCATACGTCGAGTACGTCGAGAAATTTTCAACATGCTGAAAATTTCTCGACGTATTCGGCATACAATGACATATGCCAGCGTACTACGACGTATGCCAGCGTTCTACGACATATGCCAGCGTGCACTTAACGTATACAAAACTTACCCATAACGTATTCGACGTGTGCCAGCTTGGTTCGGCAAATTTTTCATACGTCTGCATACGCTGGCTAAAACGTCAAGGTGTGACAGCGGCTTCACACTTCGATGTCTAGTGCGGTTATGATTTGAATCGTCGAGCCGGAGCCTATTAATAGCCTACGCCACGTGATCGTCGGTGATACGCTGCCGTGCGCTATGCATACGTTAGACTATCGTTGGGCATAGGTTGTGAACGCCGACAACACGCTCATCATTGGTTGGTATAAGTTGTCTAAATGTGATTAAAACGTTCTGTGAATGTTACTAATACGTTATGCATACGTCCAACACGTTATTATATGCCCAAAAATTAAAAAAAACATCAATAGTTCAGCGTACGCCAGCATTTTACATACATTTTGATACGTTGCCATACGCTGGCGAAAACGTCAAGGTGTGACAGCGGCTTAACCGGGGTTATATTTCCCCAACTGGCAAGGTACAAGGATTAGATTGGTATCGCGATTGAAGACACGTGACCCGAGGCCTGTGCCGAGCCGGCCGGCGTTATAAACCCCGGAGATGGCGGTGGTGAGGGTAGCTCCAAGAGTCGGGCGAGAATCCCGCCACCCTGGACCTGGAACAATATATATATATATATATATATATATATATATATATATATATATATATATATATATATATATATATATATATATATATCTTCTTATTCTTTAGGCTGCTCCCATTAGGGGTTGCCACAGCGGATCTTCCGTTATGATCCGCATAATGATTTGGCACAGGTTTTACGCCAGATGGCCTTCCTGACGCAACCCTGGTCACCTCTTACGACACAGGGATTATATATATATATATATATATATATATATATATATATATATATATATATATATATATATATATATATATATATATATATATATATATATATATATATATATATATATATGTTAGTTGATGTTTGTTGGATTGTTGTGAATATCTCGCTCAGAGAATATTTTGAAGGTAGTTCCTTCTCACCATGAGAGATGTTTATAACACCACTAGACCGATTGTTGGTCACAAAAGCATGCATGAGGGTCCGCACAATGTTTTTCTGCATTTTTGTGATCACCAGACCATATGAATGAATATTCCGATTGATGCCACTCTGGTACCCTTAAAGCATTTTTGTAGAAACCCATTAATATGCAAATTCGCAGGGGCCATTGTTGAAATGACTATTTTTCTTAATAACTCCAAAAGTAAGCATCCAAACAGCCTGATTGAGGTGTTTACGCCCATGCTTTTAGGGTCACTGGTCATGATAAACCCACTTAAAATTTAATAACATTTAAATTTAGCTCATTAATATGCAAATTAGCATAACCCTACCCCCTGAATTTGTCCGCGCTGATCAGCGTTTTTGCAGTACAGTTATACAACAACAACAAAACTGTTTGAAAATAACTTGCGCAGAGCCGTTTATCCCCAGTACAGTTGTGAAGAAATGGCTGACCTCAGAAGATCAACAGCATGAACTGTTTCTGATCAAGTAAGTTGAGGCTTGTAATGTAACGAAAGAAACATGGAGAACTGAGTTTTAAGTAAGAGTAATGTCTTCTCATACAGAAGAATGATCGATATTATTTGCCAGCAAGTTTATTTTATTTTTTTTATTTAACATGATCTGTCTGAAAGCAACTGTGTATTTTATTGATTTTTCAAAGTACACTGGGTGGAACCTGTTTCCTGAGAATTTTTTTGAATACGAACAAAGAAATTTAATGTTTGCTGATGTTTATAATTACCTCTATTGTTACAGGTTGAGGCTCCATCACCATGGGAGAGTTTCTTCAGTCCCTGCGATGCAACTAAAGCTGGAAAACCTCTGGTAACAGTTGGTCCAGACAGAGTTCGAAGTATCATCCGATCAAGCAAAGCAAGACAAGATGGTATACATGAAGAGCTTGAACAGAGATTACAGGCAGACAAATCTATCGAGCTCAAATGCCATAGAGACTGTGTCAAAGTACACATCACACTCACACATAGAAAGACACTTGAAACGAATGAGTAATGTCTGTTTGGAAGAAGCGTCAACGAGCAAAAGAAGGCTCCGTTCAAAGACGACAGTATTTGACTTTAAAGAACATTGCATTTTTTCCGGGGAAAAGTGCATCATGAACTTTGATAAGAAGAATCCTAATCGTTGGCGGCGAGTTCTCCTTTGTAGGACTGCAGATCGTGTTGATCGGACAACTTTCACACAAACTATTCTAGATGTTATCGATTCCCGCCAGGATGAAGAAGGACGCCAGGTCAAGATACGATGAATGGGCGCAATCAGCGATCTTCATGCTGCTGATGCGAGATATCACGATGACTGCAGAAAGTCCTTCATGGCACCCCGTTCTGTTGCAGCAGCAGCAGCACACAGTGGCAGAGAAACTCAGAACATTGAGCCAGCTGTCAGTTCTACCATCCTATCGATGAAAAACGACATGTTGCGCATCTGGAATTCAGTAGAAGTCCACAATATGTACAAGGATCATGGAGGAAAGCTATACTCTCGATGAACGCTGTTATCCAAATTGTTGGATATACTTGGCTCTGAGCTTCTGGTTCTGTCTGGTGAAGGTGTCGCTCATTTTATCTTGTTTCGCAGCAGAGCGTCGACTGCGATAAACTTAGTAGCATCAGATGAAGATGACGCCACTGATGTTTCCATTGAACGAATTGCCAAGAAGGTTGCACGGGAATCTAAGCAGTTGTCGTCCGACCCCAGTTCCGATTAGACTAGAATTAATATAGATGTTGATAGTGAAGCAGTGAGTTCAACCCTTCAATTGCTACTCTCCAAAATATCAGCTAAACTGGACTGCACCCTTCCAGGAGCTCTGATAGGAAACATCATAACGAATATGATCACCAATCGACCAACTACACTCCAAATAGCACTGAGAGTTCTAGTCAGTTGTAAAAGCCTCGTCGAGCAGTTGTACAACTATCGTGTGACCTGTTGCTTTGATGAGTTTCAGCGTTTCAAGGGATCAGCAGCAAAGGCTGCAACTGTTCACTCTGGGATTAGGGGAACCACCAATGCTGAATGTGGCCTCGTTCAGGTTGTTGCTGACAACTTCGACACAAATATCTCATCCCAGAATGGACTCGTTTCAACACATTCTCTTGCAGTACTACTTACCATAAAAGATCGGGAGATATCTTCCACATCTGAAGATGAAGCCATCATCAGACGATTGAGCCATGATGAAATGAAGACACCTGTGTCAGAAGACATTTTGGTTCAAAGGTACAAGGGACCTGAGAAACCAGCGATGCCAGTTGAAGAAGCCACACATGTGGTGTTACCTGTCCACATATTATCTCATCAAGCTATACAACTTAGGAGAGTTCAAGATATGGATTTCTCTTTTCTGAAGCAAATCACTTCTGGTCAGAACACACCAGAGTTTGGTGACTAATACGAAGCTCTGCAGAGAGCAAGGATGATCCATCCAACCTGCAACGATGGCCATTTATACACCACTCATAGATATGGATCCAGCTGATCCGGACACGATGTTGACAGCAATGGAGGAGGGAAAACGCTTGACCGCAGAGTGTGGACAAACTGTAACCATCTTCACAAACGACCAACAGCTGTATCGAGTGGCTGTTAATGTTAAATGGGTTTATCCTGAGTGATTTACCCAGTTCATACCAAGGCTGGGCGGCATGCACACCCTTATGCGTTTCATCGGTTGTGTGGGGAACTTGATGGCTGAAAGTGGGCTAGAAGACGTGATAAAATCTGCCTTTGGAGGTGTTGCTCACATGCTTGGTGGAAAAAAGTTTCCCCAAAACTTCAGGGCCCTGCGATTGGTGACTGAGGAGGTCCTTCGTTCCAGCGTGGCTCAGGCAGGAAAGTCATGAAGACTTAATGGACACTTGAAACCAAAGCAACAAAGAGCATGACCACACAACTATGGGGACAGAACCTTGTGAAGCCTGTATTCATCATGATGGCATTTGTTCATGCTGAGCGTGAAGGAGACTGGCCATTGCATCTTTGGGCTATGAAGGAGATGCTCCCCTACTTCTTTGTGGCTGGACATCACAAGTATGCTAGATATGGGCTTTACGACCTTCGATCGATGGAAAGGCTTCATGGAGACATTCTGGAAATGTTCTTAAAAGGAGATCACGTGATGCGGCACAAGAAGGGCCTATGGAACGGCACATGGTCGGATATGTACATCGAGTCCACGTTCAGGCGCTACGGTCATGGCATACATGGAATCGTTGGCATTACATTGAAGCCTTCTACACTGAAGAAGTGGGCCTATATGTCTGAGGGGCACATAGTCACAGAGGTGACCATTCACAAGGAAGAGAAGCAATCACACATACGATCTGATGCAGAGGACCGAGATAAGATAAGGAGAAAACTCCTGTCCTGTATCGACCCACTTGACCCAAACAAACATGTAAACAGAGTTGTCAACATTGTAACTGGCAGAATTGGACCGGAGAAGGTGAACGCGCCAAGGGCAGTTGACATTGGCCGAACACAGATGCATTCGTATGAAGAAAGCTGGCCAGCAGGATTCAACGCTCCCTTATCTAAACAAGTCATAACTATGGCAGTGACACGGAAAGTCATGCGTGTGGGATCTACTGAGGTTTGTGATCTAAATCTCATCTACTCCAGGGTCATGGGACTCCAGCAAAGTCAAAACATCAAACTATGTAACGTCTTGGAATACGAAGTATTAGAGTATGAAAAGGGGGAGATGAGAATAGCAAAGACCAAGTCGACATTGAAGAAGACTCTCCAAGTGGAAATCTCAACAAGACTGGGTCCACAACCTAAAGTCACCATCTTAGATGGTTGTGCAATCCTCTGGGTTATTCATTGGCCTAACAGGGGAATTGTGCAACACTTTGATGACAACTTCATGAGCTACATCATGGCAAAGGTGGACAAATCAGATGTATATCTGGTATTTGACAGATATCATGATTTCAGCATCAAGAGTGGAACAACATTAGCAAGAGCTGGGCAGCAAGCTCGCAGGTGCCACAGGTTGAACCGTCAGAGTCCACTGCCTCCACAGCTGGTGGATCTGTCAGTAACTGAGAAAAAAGTTCAGCTGATAGAACTGATTTGCCAGAATTTGATTGACATTAGTCAACAGAGAGAGCAGAGCCAAAACAGGCTCGTCATTGAGGGATAGGAGTCTACCACAGTGGAAATACATCACGGAGCCCAAAGGTGTCGCACTGATTTGAAGACTATGCATGAGGAGGCAGATGTCATCATGATTCAGCAAGTCGCTAAAGTTGCCAAAGATGGCGCAAAATGCATCACAGTCATCTGTGATGATACTGGTGTGTTCACCTTGCTTGTGTATCACTTCGCAGAACTTCATCTGCAATGCTGCGTAACAATGGAAGCAACATGTCCTGGCCAATCGTTGATCGACATTGGGGCCACTGCCAGAAAGCATGCCGGGATGGTGCAAGACCTACTAGCTTTACACGCACTGACAGGTTGCGACACCGTTGCCCAGATGTATGGTGGAGGTAAACTGACTGGCAAGAAGACACTCACAGCAGGCCATTCACTTCAAAAACTTGGGAATGTGGATGCATCTATTGACGATGTCATCGCCGAAGCCACTGTGTTCATGGCTGTTTGCTATGGTACCAAGGAGAGAAGCAACATATCTGGTGTTCGCAAAGAGGTGTGGTCTATGAATATGGTGAAACCAAATGCCATGAAAGCACCAGACCGAAAGGCTCTGCCACCAACTACAGAGTCCTTTGAACAAAACATGTGATGCACTCATATCCAGACAGCAATATGGAAGTCAGCCGCTGAGCTGCAGCCACCACCTCTGGATCCCACTCAGTACGGAAGGAAACGTGATGAGGCATCAAGATCATTACTTCCAATTATGCTGCTGCCCAACGTCGCTCTTGCACCACCAGAGATCTTGGATCTAATACTGTTGTGGGCCGGGGGCGAGGACAACCGCTAGACGGAGCAGTTGGGCCGTCTCCACCCGGAATTTAAGGTCATCACCCCGGATAACTCCGGAGTCGACAGGTCGCTTCAAGGACCGTGGTTGCCAATATTTTGATGGTGTGAGGTCGGGTCCACTTGTCTCATTCCAATTCACCTAAGTACCCACGCCGTCTAACTACCGGGGAAGCCACACCCTCGGCCGACTTTGTCCGAACCAAGTCGCTGTTACTGACCTGGATCCGGCATAACCGAGCGGAACTTACCAAAGCTGTGCCAGATCAAATGAACAATTTACGGCACAAACGGCCTTCCTTGTTCTCAAGCCCGAACCATACTGGGCCAATGAAAGAAACGACAGGCAACGAGCTGGTACATTTAACAGGAGATTTATTTTACATTAGGGAGGGAGACACGGAGCAGAGTTATCACGAATATGCAGGAAATGTACAGTGAGCAAAAGCACTGAACAATTTATACTTGTAGGATGGCGCCACCACAGACACAAACACCAAAAGTAAATGGACCCCACCGGGTCTTTATTGCGACCTTCGCAGCCAAGGGGATAGACAGACTGGAGGTCAGAGTTTGGCCGGGTACCTGGCCGCCTCGTGTGGTTACAGCGACTCCAACCCACCACGGTGGGACTCGAACCCACGACCCGGAATCCAACGTTGCCACGAATGATGATCGAGCACCACGGTTCTGGCTGCCACGACCCCCACCACCAGGAGGAACCCTGGAAAAGACCGTAGATGACAATGACTGCAGACCAAAAGGGCAAAGAGCAAAAAGCCCAGACGACGCCGACTACTACGCACACCAAGAGCAATGGCGACCCCTTTCTCCTCCGACAATTCCAATCCAACTCCAGCGAACACTCAGGGAAACCCAGTGATTCTTATCCCTCCCCCGGACGGGGTGGGGTTGACCGGTCCCCTGAGGTAATCTTTGCCCTGATTGGACAGGGTGTCGTGGGGTGATGTGCTGGCCATCCGTGATTGAACAGGGGAACCCCCTCCTTTCCTGGGCGGAGTCGGTGTTCTGAGGTGAGGAAACCTCCGCCCACGTCCGTGGTCGAACGCACGTGAGCAATGGCATCAATGGTGTGAAGAAGTGAAGGATTGATTTGTTGGCTTTGGGTATTGCAAAAATCTAACTGGAAAGAAACTCGCAGCGCACGGACACTTATCAACCCATTAAACATAGGGTAGGGTTCTAACTATTAACACATACTTATCGAAATAACTAAGCTTAGGGACTGCTGTCTGTTTGTGTGCAAATGGCTGCCAGATTCGTAACACTACGGTGTGGATGTTCCTCCGACAAGCAATGCTACACAGCTCAATGCCACTACACAGCAGCCAAGTTACCATGCACAGTATTCTGTACGTGCCATGGAGATACTGGCTGCAGGAATGAGCGCACCAAGACAGCTGCTGCATTTGCCCTTGATGATGACTCTGACACTGAATGAGACACCAAGCACTGAAGTAGCCTTCTTAAGGTTTGCAAACCTGTTATGTATATATATATATATATATATATATATATATATATATATATATATATATATATATATATATATATATATATATATATATATATATATATATATATATTTATATATATATATATATATTTATATATATATATATATATATATATTTATATATATATATATATATATATATATATTTATATATATATATATATATATATATATTTATATATATATATATATATATATATATATATATATATATATATATATATATATATATATATATATATATATATATATATACACACACATTTGATTTACACAGGAATGTCTTATTTTGTTCATGTTGTGAGCTGCCTTTATTGCATACTGTCGAATTGTTGAATCTGTATGAATAATAAAGTGATCTATATTCACAAACACTGAAGTGTTTTTTTTTCTATCTATATGTCTATTTATCTACAGTTTCAATAATGCCAACTGCTCATTTGCATATTAATGAGCTAAATTTCCATGTTACCAATTTTTAAGTGGGTTTATCATGACCAGTGACCCTAAAAACATGGGTCTGGACACCTCAACCAGGCTGTTTGGATGCTTCCTTCTGGAGATATTAAGAAAAATTGTTATTTTGATAATGGTGACCGCTAATTTGCATATTAATGAGCTGAATTTAAATGTTATTAAATTGTAAGTGGGTTTATAATGACCAGCGACCATAAAAACATGGGTTGGACACCTCAACCAGGCTATTTGGATGCTTACTTTTGGAGATATTAAGAAAAATTGTTATTTTGATAATGGTGACCGCTAATTTGCATATTAATGAGCTAAATTTAAATGTTATTAAATTGTAAGTGGGTTTATAATGACCAGCGACCATAAAAACATGGGTTGGACACCTCAACCAGGCTATTTGGATGCTTACTTTTGGAGATATTAAGAAAAATAGTAATTTCGACAATGGCCACCGCTAATTTGCATATTAATGGATTTCTACAAAAATGCTCAAGGGTACCAGAGTGGCATCAATCGGAATATTCATTCAGATGGCCTGGTGATCATAAAAATGCAGAAAAACAATGTGCGGACCCTAATGCAAGGTCATCTTGAAAAATGGTGTTTGACATCCGGAATACACCCGAGGATGTCTTCATTTGGAAACATGTTTATGGGTTTTTCCTGTGGATAAATAATAACCCTTTTGTGTGAATCGTTAAAAATCTGTTTCCATTAACGGGCAGAGTTAAAGGTTGCCAAGTGTGAGCACCTTCATTTTGATGGCCAAGAGTATGTGATTTGTATATCATCTGTGCAGTCACTTCCATAAGTCCATTTTAACCTGATGGATATCGAGCTAAACAATTGTCGATTGAACAATTTGCCATCACGAACTTGCCTGAGATTGTGCAATTGATTTTTGTGTTTTTATGGTGTGCTGGTGAGGGATTAAGCAGTGACATATTTACAGGTGTGTTCAAAAAGGACATTATTCTATGGTACTCGCACCAGGACCCAAATGTGTGCATCTCATATAATGATGGCATGTTTGCCTTGCATGCTAAATCTTCCACCTTTGGCACCTGGCAATATGTCATCCATATATTGTTATTAACACATCAGGTCACCAGCTTTAAGAGTCTTACAATGGTTATTCATTGTTCGGATTTCCGATCTCCAAATGAACCGAAACACAAGTTGGTTTAAATTATTTCAGTCTCCCTTCGATCACTCCTCAATACTCGGCAATTATTGTTTTGTTTATCAAATGTATTTAACACCATTCCTGGGAATAGTGGAAGAGTTGGTGAGAGCTCAAGAGGAGTGGGTAAAGGGGTAATCCAAGGGGCCCAGCTTATCCTTGAGCTCAAGCACATCGATCAAGGCCCACTTGTGGCATTCAGCAATTCCATCTTCACAGATAATCCTGCAATTTGCTCCTTTAGTACGAGTCCTGATGTATTAAGTTGATTTCTCAATGTTGAAAGTGATTTGAGAGCAGTTCTAGAATCGTCTCAACATGTAGAATCTGAATTTACATGTTTTCAGTTCTGAATTTTTCTGGAACTTTGGTTTAGGTGCCGATTTTATACATATGACTACCAAATAAAACAAGGCATCTGATGGGCTGCAAGTTGTAAAAAAAAGAGTAATCGGATGGGCTGCAAATTGTCAAAAGGTCATTGGATTGACTGCAGATTGTCAAAAGGTCATCAGATGGGCTGCAAATTGTCAAAAACGTCATTGGACGGGCTGCAAATTGTCAATAAGTCATCAGATGAGCTACAAATTGTCAAAAGATCATCGGTTGGACTGCAAATTGTCAAAAGTCATCGGACGGGCTGCACAATTGTCAAAAACGTCATTGGACGGGGTACAAATTGTCAAAAGATCATCGGATGGACTGCAAATTGTCAAAAAGTCACCAGATGGGCTGCAGATTGTCAAAAAGTCATCGGATGGACTGCAAATGGTCAAAAACTCATCAGATGGGCTGCAAATTGTAAAAAAAAGGTCATCGGATGGGCTGCAGATTGTCAACAAATCATCGGATGGGCTGCAAATTGTCAAAAGATCATCGGATGGACTGCAAATTGTCAAAAAGTCACCAGATGGGCTGCAGATTGTCAAAAAGTCATCGGATGGACTGCAGATTGTCAAAAAGTCAGCGAATGGGCTGCAAGATGTCAAAAAGTCAGCGAATGGGCTGCAAGATGTCAAAAAGTCACCGGATGGGCTGCAAATGGTCAAAAAGTCATAGGATGGGCTATAAATTATCAAAAGGTCATCAGATGGGCTGCAGATTGTCAAAAGATCATCAGATGGGCTGCAAATTGTCAAAAGATCATCGGATGGGCTGCAGATTGTCAAAAGGTCATCGGATTGGGTGCAAATTTTCAAAAAGTCACCGGATGGGCTGCAAGTTGTCAAAAGGTCATTGTATTGGCTGCAGATTGTTAAAACGTCATCGGATGGGCTGCAAGTTGTCAAAAGGTCATCAGATGGGCTGCAAATTGTCAAAAAGTAATGGGATGGGCTGCAGATTGTTCAAAAGTCATTGGATGGGCTGCAGATTGTCAAAAGATTGTCGGATTGGCTGCAATTTGTCAAAACATCATAGGATTGGCTGCAATTTGTCAAAATGTCATTGGATGCGCTGCAAATTGCCAAAATGTCATTGGATGGGCTGAAATTTGCCAAAAAGTAATCAGATGGGCTGAAAATTGCCAAAACGTGATTGGATGGGATGCACAATTGTCAAAAAGTGATCGGATGGGCTGCACAATTGTCAAGAAATGATCGATGGGCTGCAAAATTGTCAAAAAATGATGCAAGGGCTCCAAATTGTCAAAAATTCATCTGATGGTCTGCAAATTGTCGAAAAGCCCATTCAAAAAAGCTCAATTGTTGGTAACGATGTGTGAGGAACATACAAGTCTTTTAAATACAAACAGCAAATGTGGTTCAGGTGCCCATTTTCTCAATTGGCATCAAGTCCCATGAAAATCTTAAAATTCGATTATAACTGGCCTTCAAATATGTGTAAACATATTGTGTAAACATCTCGCAAATCATTTGAATCACTTTCGGGCCATTTTTTTCCAAGTATAGAATCGGTGCCCAAACAACAATAAATTGCATTGACATTGTTACAGATCTGATTTAGGGGATAAATCGGCTTGGACTACAGTTATTTGTGGTGATGCACAGCTGTTTTGAACACCTGGAGGGAAGAATGAAAATGAAAAGAATGTGGAATTTGGCTCCACAGGCAGGAAAAACGAGGAACAAATGAGTGTCGGTGGGCAGTTATCCTGGATTGAGGTGGTTTCACCGGAAGGCGGTCGGTGATGGACCAAGTGTGCCCTGAAAAAACATGGGCGGTGGGGGGGGGGAGAAGGCTATCACAGAAAGAACAGAGGGTGCAAGACCAGAAAGGATTGGCAGTAGAAGACATGGACAAGTGATAAGCCCATAGACTCGGTTTCATCGTGGAAGATTCCAATAATCTGGAGGGCCTTTGTTTCCATGGCATAAAGCTGACCAAGATGTGAGGCAAGGGAGCCAGCCCAGAGGGGAGAGCAATACTCCATCAAGCTTCAGATGAAGGCCTTGTAGGTGGACAGGAGTTCAGGTGTGCCAAGGAAGGACTTTGAATGACAGAGGATGCCCAGTCGACGTCTGGCTTTGGAGGCCAACTTGAAATGTAGATTTCCCAATAAAGATCATGGCTGACAGTGAAACCCAGGAGTTTGAATGACTGAACTTCTTCAAGAGGATTGTTAAGAAAGTAGATAGGAGAGTTTGCCAGACAGTCCTGTCAGAAAGAGATAGTGAGAATGTCACATTTGTTCGGATTGAAAGACATATTCCAGGTGGTTGACCCGTTTTTGATTATGCCAAGGTCTGAAGAGAGTGAAGAGGCTGTTACCTATCTATCTGAAGGATGAGGGATGTCATGGCAGAGGTGGAGTCATCAGCAAATAGATAAAGAGGATTTCCCAGAGAGTCAGTGAGATCATTGATGAAGATTAGGAATAAGGGCCGAGAACACTGCTTTGGGGTTCTCCAGCCTTGACAAGGAGAGGAGATGAAAGGGATCCATTGAGTACCAAACATTGGCTATGAGAGAAGAGGATGTATGTAAGCCATGTGTGGAGTTGGGCTTGGATTCCATAAGGAGAGAGTTTGGAGAGTAATGCAGAATGCCAGACTATATCAAAAGCATGAGATATGTCCAGAAAGACAGCCCTGATCGCATGTCTGACATTGAGGGCCTCCATCCATTGTTGGGTGAGTAGAAGCAGCATGTTCAAGGCAGAGTGACCTGGTCTGAATCCAAGCTGATGATCTGAGATGAGGTCGTTGGAGAAAATGAAGGATTTCATATCCACTGCGATGATAGATTCCATAACCTTACTGATGATTGGAAATAAGCTGATAGGTCTGATGTAAAAAACAAAATAATCAGGGTCTAAGGGGCAATATGTAGGGTTTGACACCCCTCCCTCCCACCCCCCCCCCCCAAAACTAGTTGTTTGCTCTCATCTCCGAAGCTCCATACATTATTCCGACAAAACTTTACTACAACCTTCATCACCCATGATGTACAAAAGTTTGTTTAGGGCATTAAAAAAAAACATCAGGGTCTAAGTGGTTTTACGGGAGGTTTGATCCCCCAAAATAGGTATTTGCTCTCTTCTCCAAAACTACATACACGATTCCTATGAAACTTAACTACAACATTGATCACCCGTGATGTACCAACGTTTGTTCATGGCATTAAAAAAAACATCAGGGTCTAAGGGGTTTTACAGGGGTTCAAAGAGGGTCTAGGTTTGACCCCCCAAAATTGATATCGTATTTGCTTTCTTCTCCAGAACGTCATACACAAATTTCGAACAAACATGACCACAACCTTCATCACCAATGATGGACTAAAGTTTGTTCATGACATAAAAAAGAGAGTCAAAGCTGGCATAAGGGGCTTTTGACCACCCCCCCCCACCCAAAATAGGTATGTGCTTCCTTCTCTGAAACCACACACACGGTTTTGATGAAACATGACCACAACCTTCATCACCCTTGATGGACTAAAGCTTGGTCACGGCATTAAAAAAAAAGATAATGAAGAGTTTTTCCCCCCAAAATAGGTATTTACTTTCTTCTCTGTTACATATTTTGTTGGTCATCCACACCAACCAGTGGTTTCCTGGTTCTTCCAGGTGAGCCCAGGGGGGTTGTCCCTATTTTTATCTTTAGCACCCTGGTGATATCCCTGAGCATGCAACACTTTTCTCATCCCCCATTCGTCCAATGAAATCAAGTTGTTTTGACGGATTTATTCGCCCTCGTTGGACTTAGTCCGAACGGGGATGATGGATTTGGTCTCGATTTTTGTGGCCATGCGTGCGTCTGCCACCATATCTCAGACATGTATGGACCGATTTCATTCATACTTAGCACAAAGACAAAATATGATGGTACACATATGCACATCATTTTGTTTCGGGATGCGATCAAAGATGGCTGACTGGCGGCCATTTTAGTTGTAAAAAAACAAACTCCGATGTTGAACACGTCTTCAACCATTTGTCTGACATGCATTTACAGTTGTTGTTCAAACTTGGCACACAGATAATGAACGATGGCTTACATCGTAATACAGGTTACACTGATTAATTTTTGAGATCAAATCCAAGATGGCCGACTGGCGGCCATTTTGTAACTTGAGTGTATCCCCCAACCATTTCTCAGACATGCATGGTCAGATTTTGTTCAAACTTGGCACAAGCACAGCACATGATGGCGTACCAGTGCACCTCACTATATTTTGTGATCTGATCAAAGATGGCCGACTGGTAGACTGGTGGCCATTTTAGTTGTCGAGAAACATGGGCTCACCCTTGAACCCCAAACAGCAAAATTACGAAAACAACAGGGGCTATGACATTTTATGTCTATTTTACTTGTTTTATCTGGTGTTGGTGTCATGCAGGCATGATGGGCCAAATGGCCTCCTGCTGAGTCCAGTTTCCTTGTTATGTAGAAAGTTATACATTGACTAGGTAGAACTTGCAGAAGTTAATGCCAACCAAGCTAGTAGTTAGAAACCTGCGTTTTTATAAATGAGGATTGGGAAAAATGGTTTAATTGTGTGTTTGAAAGAAGGAATGTGGAGGAGTACCAAGAGAAAAACTACACATCAGTTATGATAAAGAAAAGGTAGTTTGCAGATTGCTTTGTCCTGAGTATATGTCATTGTCGATTCCTCTTTTGGGAGGATTCGTAGAAGAGTACACAACATGATGAATGTGCATCTCCTAACTCGGATTGTTGTGACTTCAGGTGTGGCCATCATTTACCTCTGGCTGGCCTCAGAGCGCGAACACACTTATTGCCAGTTTATAGAAGGGCTTGTTGTTACTCTCTGGAAACAGCCATTCATGCTGATAAAGCAGGTTGTTTGAGAGGGATGGCATCTCAACAAATCTCTGTGCCAAGCTCTGGAGGATAAGCTCGAAATCTAAGGGCTTGATCCTAATGCACACCTGTCATGGTGTGATATAAGCAGCCCTTTGGACTTTGTTTCATTTCCCACGAAAGATTCATCCTCTATTATTTGGGGAATTCATCTTGAGCATTCACTGTTCTTGAAAGGTCTCTGTTAAAGTTGTAAGTGACAGAGTTATTGTAATGTTCGAGGAATTATTGAACATTTCCGAGGTTAAGACCATCGAAGCTGGTGAATTGTGTATTTCTATGAAAACTTGAGACAATGTTTAGATACAAATCAACGAGTCACAATTGACAATTGTATCAAAATACGTTGTTATTCCATAATGCAAATACACACACACACACACACACACACACACACACACACACACACACGTATGTGCAAAGGGTGATGTGTAAGGCTTGGAATGTTGATTTCCAATTAGAAACTGAATCATTTGTGAAATGTTCATTACTCCAATTCGATGATTGGCTCCAAATGTTTTGGGATCAAATGTGATCTTGAACACTTGATGGGCCACCAGGTCTTCATTTGTGGATGTTTCAACGTCAGTAATCACCCACCAGGTCTTCATTTGTGGATGTTTCAACGTCAGTGATCACCCACCAGGTCTTCATTTGAAGATGTTTCAACGTCAGTGATCACCCACCAGGTCTTCATTTGTGGATGTTTCAATGTCAGTGATCACCCACCAGGTCTTCATTTGTGGATGTTTCAACGTCAGTGATCACCCACCAGGTCTTCATTTGTGGATGTTTCAATGTCAGTGATCACCCACCAGGTCTTCATTTGTGGATGTTTCAACGTCAGTGATCACTCACCAGATCTTCATTTGTGGATGTTTCAACGTCAGTAAACACCCACTAGGTCTTCATTTGTGGATGTTTTAATGTCAGTAATCACCCACCAGGTCTTTGTCTCTGGATGTTTTAATGTCAGTGATCACCCACCAGATCTTCATTTGTGGATGTTTCAACGTCAGTAATCACCCACCAGGTCTTCGTCTCTGGATGTTTTAATGTCAGTAATCACCCACCAGGTCTTCGTCTCTGGATGTTTTAATGTCAGTAATCACCCACCAGGTCTTCGTCTCTGGATGTTTCAAAGTCAGTAATCACCCACCAGGTCTTCGTCTCTGGATGTTTTAATGTCAGTGATCACCCACCAGATCTTCATTTGTGGATGTTTCAACGTCAGTAATCACCCACCAGGTCTTCGTCTCTGGATGTTTCAACGTCAGTAATCACCCACCAGGTCTTCGTCTCTGGATGTTTTAATGTCAGTGATCACCCACCAGATCTTCATTTGTGGATGTTTCAACGTCAGTAATCACCCACCAGGTCTTCGTCTCTGGATGTTTTAATGTCAGTAATCACCCACCAGGTCTTCGTCTCTGGATGTTTCAAAGTCAGTAATCACCCACCAGGTCTTCGTCTCTGGATGTTTTAATGTCAGTGATCACCCACCAGATCTTCATTTGTGGATGTTTCAACATCAGTAATCACCCACCAGGTCTTCGTCTCTGGATGTTTCAACGTCAGTAATCACCCACCAGGTCTTCGTCTCTGGATGTTTTAATGTCAGTGATCACCCACCAGATCTTCATTTGTGGATGTTTCAACATCAGTAATCACCCACCAGGTCTTCGTCTCTGGATGTTTTAATGTCAGTAATCACCCACCAGGTCTTCGTCTCTGGATGTTTCAACATCAGTAATCACCCACCAGGTCTTCGTCTCTGGATGTTTTAATGCCAGTGATCACCCACCAGATCTTCATTTGTGGATGTTTCAACGTCAGTAATCACCCACCAGGTCTTCGTCTCTGGATGTTTTAATGTCAGTAATCACCCACCAGGTCTTCGTCTCTGGATGTTTCAATGTCAGTGATCACCCACCAGGTCTTTGTCTCTGGATGTTTTCATGTCAGTGATCACCCACCAGGTCTTTGTCTCTGGATGTTTCATTGTCAGTGATCACCCACCAGGTCTTCGTTTGCAGATGTTTTAATGTCAGTGATCACCCACCAGATCTTTGTGTCTGGGTGTTTTAATGTCAGTGATCACCCACTAGGTCTTCGTTTGCAGATGTTTTAACGTCAGTAATCACCCACCAGATCTTTGTGTCTGGGTGTTTTAATGTCAGTGATCACCCACTAGGTCTTCGTTTGCAGATGTTTTAATGTCAGTGATCACCCACCAGGTCTTTGTGTCTGGACGTTTTAATGTCAGTGATCACCCACTAGGTCTTCGTTTTTTGCATGTTTTAATGTCAGTGATCACCCACCAGGTCTTTGTCTCTGGATGTTTCATTGTCAGTGATCACCCACCAGGTCTTTGTCTCTGGATGTTTCATTGTCAGTGATCACCCACCAGGTCTTCGTTTTTTTGGATGTTTTAACGTCAGTGATCACCCACTAGGTCTTTGTCTCTGGATGTTTTAATGTCAGTGATCACCCACTAGGTCTTCGTTTTTTGCATGTTTTAATGTCAGTGATCACCCACCAGGTCTTTGTCTCTGGATGTTTCATTGTCAGTGATCACCCACCAGGTCTTCGTTTTTTTGGATGTTTTTACATCAGTGATCACCCACCAGGTCTTTGTCTCTGGATGTTTTGATGTCAGTGATCACCCACCAGGTCTTTGTCGCTGGATCTTTCAACGTCATGTGATCACCCACCAGGTCTTCATTTGTGGATGTTTCAACGTCAGTAATCACCCGCCAGGTCTTCATTTGTGGATGTTTCAACGTAATGTGATCACCCACCAGGTCTTCATTTGTGGATGTTTCAACGTCATGTGATCACCCACCAGTTGAAAGGACAACATTTTAATGAGAGCCTCAGCTCAAGGATTGGAAACACTGTTGTGGCTTTATTCTCACCTGGGCTCTTCATTTTGCTGTAAAGGAGATTCGAAGAGATCATGTAAATCATGCGAGATGGTGATTTCAGGAAGGCAGCAAGAATGGATTGGAAATTTGTGGATGTAAGGAAGGACAAGAGCTTTTGATGTGAGATCCTCACTCGCACTGTACTTGCAATCAATGAACAATAAGAAAATTAATAATATTCTACGGATTGTAAGCGAACCATGTCAATCGAGCGAAGTGTTCTATGACGTTGCTGTGATCGACAATTTCCCATGGACAATCGACGTGCTCCCAAAAGTAGTGAAGGAATGTGTTCATGGAATGGCGTACTGCGTGTTTTTGAGCTGAAAGTTGTTCTCCGTTTACCAAGACCACACCGTGGGACGTTCAAAGATGATGCGGTCATGTAGTCGCCAAATGACGGCCTGAGTGCTGGATTAGAAAGTGCTTTTTGCCACCCGAGGGGAAGGCACAACAGCTCGTGATAAATGGGCACCACCAGGTGCAGCACATGACACTCCCCGAGTCCACCTTGTCCGAGGTCCAAGGACGGCACGTACGGTGCCTCGTCACAAAGCCACTGCTTCATCATGGCCTTTGGCCCCCACATCGTCACTACGTCACAAAGCCACTGCTTCATCATGGCCTTTGGCCCCACATCGTCACTACGTCACAAAGCCACTGCTTCATCATGGCCTTTGGCCCCACATCGTCACGACGTCACAAAGCTACTGCTTCATCATGGCCTTTGGCCCCACATCGTCACTACGTCACAAAGCGACTACTTCATCATGGCCTTTGGCCCCACATCGTCACTACGTCACAAAGCCACTGCTTCATCATGGCCTTTGGCCCCACATCGTCACTACGTCACAATCGCTCCATTTACACCGCAACAGGATCTGATGCCAGGAACACAATTTGAACAATCATGAAGATACGAGAGAATATCTCACAAATGGTGAAAGCGTTTGCTTCGTTCCTCCAATTCTTTCAATCAACACGGTGAATGAATTAGGTTAAACGAAGCCACGTCAGCTGGTGTTGTTCATTCATGGAAACCTTCCCGGTGAAGCTGGGATGAGATTTCACGATGAACTCGTGTGATGGGAAATGGCTCCTGACGACGAAATTGGGGAGATTTTGTGCGGTTTCCATTTTATCGCCAAGAATGACACGGAGATTGGCAGGTACATGAATAGCATGGAGATTGGCAGGTACATGAAGAGCATGGAGATTGGCAGGTACATGAATAGCATGGAGATTGGCAGGTACATGAAGAGCATGGAGATTGGCAGGTACATGAATAGCATGGAGATTGGCAGATACATGAAGAGCATGGAGATTGGCAGATACATGAAGAGCATGGAGATTGGTAGGTACATGAATAGCATGGAGATTGGTAGGTACATGAATAGCATGGAGATTGGCAGATACATGAAGAGCATGGAGATTGGCAGGTATATGATTAGCATGGAGATTGGTAGGTACATGAATAGCATGGAGATTGGCAGGTACATAAAGTGCATGGAGATTGGTAGGTACATGAATAGCATGGAGATTGGCAGGTACATGAAGAGCATGGAGATTGGGAGGTACATGAATAGCATGGAGATTGGTAGGTACATGAATAGCATGGAGATTGGCAGGTACATAAAGTGCATGGAGATTGGTAGGTACATGAATAGCATGGAGATTGGCAGGTACATGAAGAGCATGGAGATTGGCAGGTACATGAATAGCATGGAGATTGGTAGGTACATGAATAGCATGGAGATTGGCAGGTACATAAAGTGCATGGAGATTGGTAGGTACATGAATAGCATGGAGATTGGCAGGTACATGAAGAGCATGGAGATTGGGAGGTACATGAATAGCATGGAGATTGGTAGGTACATGAATAGCATGGAGATTGGCAGGTACATAAAGTGCATGGAGATTGGTAGGTACATGAATAGCATGGAGATTGGCAGGTACATGAAGAGCATGGAGATTGGTAGGTACATGAAGAGAATGGAGATTGGCAGGTACATAAAGTGCATGGAGATTGGCAGGTACATGAATAGCATGGAGATCGGCAGGTAATGAAGAGCATGGAGATTGGCAGGTACATAAAGTGCATGGAGATTGCCAGGCACATGAAGTGCCCGGAGATTACCAGGTACATAAAGCGCACACGGTGATTGGCACATGAAGCGTATGGAGATTGGCAGGCAAATGAAGAGCATGGTGATTGGCAAGCACATGAAGCACACGGAGATTGGCAGGCACATAAGGTGCACAGAGGTTGGCAGCCACATGAAGAGCACAGAGATTAGCAGGCACATGAAGTGCATGGGGATTGGCAGACACATGAAGAACACTAAGATTGGCAGAAACATGAAGTGCATGGTAATTGGCACATGAAGCGCATGGAGATTAACATGAAGCGCATGGAGAGGAACATGAAGTGTGCGGTGATTGGCAGGCACGTGAAGAATATGGTGATTGGCAGGCACATGAAGCACACGGAGATTAACAGGCACATTGAGCGCACGGAGATTTGCAGGCACATGAAGTGCACGGTGATTGGCAGGCACATGAAGAGCAGAGCGATTGACAGGCACATGAAGCACACGGAGATTGACAGGCACATGAAGCGTCGAGATTGGTAGGTGCATGAAGCACACGGAGATTGGCAGGCACATGAAGCGAATGGTGATTGTCAGGCACATGAAGCGAATGGTGATTGTCAGGCACATGAGGTGCATGGAGATTGGCAGGCACATAAAGTGCATGATTGGCAGGCACATGAAGAGCATGGCATGCACATGAAGCGCACGGAGATTGGCAGGAACATGAAGCGCATGATGATTGGCAGGCACATGAAGTGAACGGTGATTGGCAGACACATGACGCGCATGGAGATTGGCAGGTTCATCAAGTGCATGTTGAAGAAGGAAACAGACGGTAAATCAATGAACTCTCTTCCACGTTTATCTCAAAATCCTTGGAAAACGACATTTTGTTGAAATGTTTGTTTCACGGTTAAAATGACGTCACAGTGCACACACGGACAGATTGTGACGTGGAAAGGCACGAGTGTGGTGGTCACATGACTACACTACTTCAATGCGCACAGAATCAACAAACCATGTTTGGTTTAATAAATTGATATAGCTTCAAGAAGTTAACACGTAGTCGGTGTTCTCTTCTTGAATATAAATCTGTTGAAAGGAAGATTCTAATGTTATTTGGACCCTTTTCCCCTCGATTGGCCCCTCTCCTCCCATGACGTCATGTCGACCTAGGTCGAGTTCACAAGTGTCTGGTCTGACATGATGATTGACGTTCTACATGATGATTTTGAGTGTTGTCCTCATCCGAGGATTCTTGGTGAGAAAATGATTTGATAAGTTCACTTTCTGATCATTGTGAAGTGAGTTTTGGCCCATGATCCATGAAACATCTCTCCCTCCATGATGTCATCCATGATCCATGAGAAATCTCTCCCTCCATGACGTCATACATGATCCATGAGAAATCTCTCCCTCCATGATGTCATCCATGATCCATGAGAAATCTCTCCCTCCATGATGTCATCCATGATCCATGAGAAATCTCTCCCTCCATGACGTCATCCATGATCCATGAGAAATCTCTCCCTCCATGACGTCATCCATGATCCATGAGAAATCTCTCCCTCCGTGATGTCGTCCATGATCCATAATAAATCTCTCCCTCCATGACGTCATCCATGATCCATGATAAATCTCTCCCAACATGATGTCATCCATGATCCATGAGAAATCTCTCCCTCCATGATGTCATCCATGATCCATGATAAATCTATCCCTCCATGATGTCATCCATGATCCATGAGAAATCTCTCCCTCCGTGATGTCATCCATGATCCATGAGAAATCTCTCTGTCCATGATCCATGAGAAATCTATTCCTCGATGATGTCATCCATGATCCATGAGAAATCTCTCCCTCCATGACGTCATCCATGATCCATGAGAAATCTCTCCCTCCGTGATGTCATCCATGATCCATGAGAAATCTCTCTGTCCATGATCCATGAGAAATCTATTCCTCGATGATGTCATCCATGATCCATGAGAAATCTCTCCCTCCATGACGTCATCCATGATCCATGAGAAATCTCTCCCTCCACGATGTTCATCCATCATCAATGAGAAATCTCTCCCTCCACGATGTCAACCATGATCCATGAGAAATCTCTCCCTCCACGATGTCATCCATGATCCATGAGAAATCTCTCCCTCCACGATGTCAACCATGATCCATGAGAAATCTCTCCCTCCACGATGTCATCCATGATCCATGAGAAATCTCTCCCTCCACGATGTCAACCATGATCCATGAGAAATCTCTCCCTCCATGATGTCAACCATGATCCATGAGAAATCTCTCCCTCCACGATGTCATCCATGATCCATGAGAAATCTCTCCCTCCACGATGTCAACCATGATCCATGAGAAATCTCTCCCTCCATGATGTCATACATGATCCATGAGAAATCTCTCCCTCCATGATGTCATCCATGATCCATGAGAAATCTCTCCCTCCACGATGTCATACATGATCTATGAGAAATCTCTCCCTCCACGATGTCATCCATGATCCATGAGAAATCTCTTCTTCCATGACGTCATCCACGATCCATGAGAAATCTCTCCCTCCATGACGTCACGGCAGCTCATCTGGAAACTTTCGGGACGGCACGTGACGGGTTTCCTTTTTTCATTGGAACATCTCAAGAACTCATGATTATTAAAAACCAGGTTCAGGTCTTGGTTTATCGCGAACTTGCATTGACCGGCTCGCTGTGCTCGCCTCTCCATACGTCATTACAGAGATTGACGTCACAGATTTGCTGTGTTGTCATGATTTACACCAATCATAGCACAAACATTTATTAACTACAAATTTATTCGACATATCGGTGATGTTATATTTATTTGAAATTGATCTACACTAACAAAAGGGTGTGTGTGTTTGTTTGTGTGTTTGTGTGTGTATGTGTGTGTTTTTGTGTGTACGTGTGTGTGTATGTGTGTACGTGTGTGTGTGTGTGTGTGTGTACGTGTGTGTACGTGTGTGTGTGTGTACGTGTGTGTACGTGTGTGTGTGTGTGTACGTGTGTGTATGTGTGTGTGTGTATGTGTGTGTACGTGTGTGTGTGTGTGTGCGTGTGTGTGTGTGTGCGTGTGTGTGTGTGTGTACGTGTGTGTGTGTGTGTGTGTATGTGTGCGTGTGTACGTGTGTGTATGTGTGTACGTGTGTACGTGTGTACGTGTGTGTACGTGTGTGTGCGTGTGTGTATGTGTGTACGTGTGTACGTGTGTGTACGTGTGTGTACGTGTGTGTGTGTGTGTGTGTGTGTGTGTGTGTGTGTGTGTGTGTGTGTGTGTGTGTGTGTGTGTGTGTGTGTGTGTGTGTGTGTGTGTGTGTGTGTGTGTGTGTATGTGTGTGTGTGTGTGAAGATAATTAACGGCCTTATTTAATTATATCCTTCATGATCCTCGTAACCTCACTGGGGTGTGAAGCCGCCATGTTTTTTTCCTGCTCAACCACGCCTTGACTTGTTTAAAATTTAAATGGCGATTTCAGTTAATACAACGGCGATTTCGATGAAACTTGGTGGGTAGGTTCATACCATGACCAAGTTGTGTGCAAATGAGAACCGTTGCCTAGCAACGGGACTTTGGAATTTTTGAAAAATCATAAAAAATTATTTTTTCAAAAATTGAGCCACGAGCGACTGTGGGCAGTACATTCAGCCATATTGTCAAAAATTTCCAGCCGGATCCTATGAAAACTGTCGGAGAAGATAGACTTTGAATGAACCCTGGTCGAAAACAATAAAAAAAACGAAGTTCGTTATATCTCAGAGACTATGAGTCAGATATACATGAAACTGGTATGGTAGGTTCATGGTATGTCCCAGTTATGTGTGAGAAAGAACCGTTGCTATGCACCCCTCCGTTGCTTAGCAACGGCCAAAAACCTCTAAATGTGGAGGTGTTTTGACGAAAAAATAATTTGCAGCATTATCCTTGAAGCAAGAATCATGAATTTTCTTGTGCTTAATCCTCAGGTCATTCCCCATCGAACGGGCCCATCACATCAGGTTCTATTGGGTAGTCGACTACCCATGTCCGCCTACCGGCTTTTTTGTTTGTTTGTTTCAAAAAGCATAACATATTCTCTGTCTGTCTCTCTCTCTCTCTCTCTCTCTCTCTCTCTCTCTCTCTCTCTCTCTCTCTCTCTCTCTCTCTCTCTCTCTCTCTCTCTCTCTCTCTGTCTCTGTCTCTGTCTCTGTCTCTGTCTCTGTCTCTGTCTCTGTCTCTGTCTCTGTCTCTGTCTCTGTCTCTGTCTCTCGTTCTCTGTCTCTGTCTCTGAGTCTCTCTCTCTGTCTCTGTCTCTGTCTCTCTCTCTGTCTCTCTCTCTCTCTCTCTCTCTCTCTCTCTCTCTCTCTCTGTCTCTCTCTCTCTCTCTCTCTCTCTCTCTCTCTCTGTCTCTGTCTCTGTCTCTCTCTCTCTCTCTCTCTCTCTCTCTCTCTCTCTCTCTCTCTCTCTCTGTCTCTGTCTCTGTCTCTCTCTCTCTCTCTCTCTCTCTCTCTCTCTCTCTCTCTGGCTCTCTCTGGCTCTCTCTCTGGCTCTCTCTCTCTCGCTGTCTCTGGCTCTGTCTCTGTCTCTGGCTCTGTCTCTGTCTCTGGCTCTGTCTCTGTCTCTGTCTCTGTCTCTGTCTCTGTCTCTGTCTCTGTCTCTGTCTCTGTCTCTGTCTCTGTCTCTCTCTCTCTCTCTCTCTCTCTCTCTCTCTCTCTCTCTCTCTCTCTCTCTCTCTCTCTCTCTCTCTCTCTCTCTCTCTCTCTCTCTCTCTCTCTCTCTCTCTCTCTCTCTCTCTCTCTCTCTCTCTCTCTCTCTCTCTCTCTCTCTCTCTCTCTCTTTCTCTCTCTCTCTGTCTCTCTCTCTCTCTCTCTCTCTCTCTCTCTCTCTCTCTCTCTCTCTCTCTCTCTGTCTCTGTCTCTGTCTCTGGCTCTGTCTCTGTCTCTGGCTCTGTCTCTCTCTCTGTCTCTGTCTCTGTCTCTGTCTCTGTCTCTGTCTCTGTCTCTGTCTCTCTCTCTCTCTCTCTCTCTCTCTCTCTCTCTCTCTCTCTCTCTCTCTCTCTCTCTCTCTCTCTCTCTCTCTCTGTATCTGGACAGTGATTATGTCCACGTGGAGTTTGTCTCTAGATGTGTCTGGATGGAAGTTTGTGTCTGGGCGGTGTTTACATCCAGACGGGAGTTCGTCTCCAGACGTGTCTGAGCAGTCTTTGACACTGAATAGCTTGGCTCCAGACACATCCAGGTGGTATTTATGTCTGGGTGGTGTTTGTCTCTGAACGTATCCAGGCGGTGTTTATGTCTGGACAGTGGATCTGTCCAGGCGGAGCTTGTCTCCAGACGTGTCCGGATGGTATTTATCTAAGGACATGTCCAAATGAGAGGTTTCTCTCTGGACGTGTCCATATGGGAGTTCATCTCCGGACGTGTCCTGATGGTATTTATCTAAGGACATGTTCGGATGGGAGTTTGTCTCTGGACAGCTTTGCTCCAGATGCATCCGGTCAGTGTTTGTCTCTGGACGCAAACTGGGCGGTGTTTATGTCTGGACGGGAATTTGTCTCCGGCCGGAGGTGTCCGGGCGGTATTTATGTCTGGACCGGAGTTTGTCTCTGGACCAGTCCGGGCGGTAATTGTCTCCAGATGGCTTGGCTCTGGACGAGTCCAAGCTGTGTTTGTCTATGGTTGGTATTTCTAGTATGACTGGTAGAAAATGTATTTCAGACATTATTTTGTTTCCATCTTCATTGTTTTTATTTGTGGAATCATTTTGATGAAACGGTATGAATTGTAATTGATGCTCCACAACACGTCTGCCTTCCCTGCCTCTCACCTCTCACTGTATTCCCTCCACCTTCTTCCCCTCTTCTTCATTCTTCCTCCCTCCTCTCCATTTCCCTCTCCTTCCTCTCTCTTTCCCCCTCACTCCTTACTATCTCTTTCCCCCTCACTCCTTACTCTCTCATTGCCCTCACTCCTTACTCTCTCTTACCGCTCCCTCGTTCCTCTCTTTCCGCCTCACTCCTTACTCTCTCTCTTTCCCCCTCCCTCCTTCCTCTCTCTCTTTCCCCTCACTCCTTACTCTCTCTTTCCCCCTCCCTCCTTCCTCTCTCTCTTTCCCCCTCCCTCCTTCCTCTCTCTTTCCCCCTCCCTCCTTCCTCTCTCTCTTTCCCCTCACTCCTTACTCTCTCTTTCCCCCTCCCTCCTTCCTCTCTCTCTTTCCCCCTCCCTCCTTCCTCTCTCTTTCCCCCTCCCTCCTTCCTCTCTCTCTTTCCCCCTCACTCCTTACTCTCTCTTTCCCCTCACTCCTTACTCTCTCTTTCCCCTCACTCCTTACTCTCTCTTCCCCCTCCCTCCTTCCTCTCTCTTTCCCCCTCCCTCCTTCCTCTCTCTCTTTCCCCCTCACTCCTTACTCTCTCTTTCCCCTCACTCCTTACTCTCTCTTTCCCCCTCACTCCTTACTCTCTCTTCCCCCCTCCCTCCTTACTCTCTCTTTCCCCCTCACTCCTCACTCTATCTCCCTTCTCCCCCCCCCCCCAAATCACAGTGTTTCCATCAGCGAAGCAACAGGTGGTATTTGTAAGTTTGTAATATGAGAAGGTCCAAGTGCTCTAAATGGTCAAGGGTCTAAGCTGTCTAATCTGTCTGAAGGGTGTAAGGGGTTCAAAGGTTCTTTGGGGACTTTTGGGTCTTCGGGGTCTTCAGTGACTTTTGGGTCTTCGGGGTCTTGGGGAATTAACGTCCAAACAGGACATGATAAATAGGCATTTAGTCTTCACGGACTTATGGATGGCTTCACCGCCTCACCGACTGTGCTTTTCATTTTCATCCACACTACATGGCCAAAAGTATGCGGACACCCCATTCTCATGAGTGGATTTGGCTATTTCAGCCACACCCATTGCTGACAAGAGAGTAGGGGCGAAGTGGGGAGGTGGGGGGGGAAGAGGTTTGGGAGGAGGTAAGCGTAAGGGCATGGGGTTCTGGACTTGCGTCTGGTCGTGGGACTTGTGGAGAAGTGTGGGGTGAGGGGGGGTTGTCGGGCAGTATTGAACAAAATGGGGTACGTTAAAATAGCACGTTAACACAGCACGCAGAGACCACCGGGAGATGAGGGGAAGGGAAGGTGGTGTGATGAGGGGAAGGGAAGGTGGTGTGATGAGGGGAAGGGAAGGTGGTGTGATGAGGGGAAGGGAAGGTGGTGTGATGAGATGAGGGGAAGGGAAGGTGGTGTGAAGGGAAGGGAAGGTGGTGTGATGAGATGAGGGGAAGGAAAGGTGGTGTGATGAGGGGAAGGGAAGGTGGTGTGATGTGATGAGGGGAAGGGAAGGTGGTGTGATGTGATGAGGGGAAGGGAAGGTGGTGTGAGGGGAAGGGAATGGCGACAAAATGTGCCCAAACAGCAACATTTTATTTTTAACCACGGGGTTCTATATAAAACCGGGCAGGAGGATTTGAAATCCACGCTATGTACCTGGCAAAGGCCTACCTGCATGCATGCTCACACATGCAGCCTCCTTTTCACCCCTCAGGTCAGCTCACTCCAAATCAGATTCATATATGCTACACTCTGGCAAAGCAGTTTTAGATTGAAAATGAAATCGTCATTCCTTAACAGAGGGGATGAGGTGGGAGAGAGGAAGGGGAGAGGAAAAGGTAGGTGGGTGGGGGGGGGAGGGGAGAGGGAAGCGGGAAGGGAGACAGAGGGAGAGGGGTGTGAGTGAGAGATGAGGGATGAGAGAGGGGTGGGCAGAGTGCGGGAATTCTGGCAGATGTGACGTCCAGTTTAATGTCCATCCGTGGGATGGCATGCACATTGATTAATCACCCTGCCTGTGAAGAACCGGGATGACAGTTTATAGTTGGGTCAGGATTCAAACCCAGGCAAAACAGCTAAGAGCAAGCGTTCGTATCTCTCGACTATCCAACCGTGATGTGGCGATTCATTGCTTTGTAACAACTGAAAACATTTTTTGTCCATTGTGATCATCTAATTTACTTTGTCTTCCATCCATCCATTCCATTGTAGTTGGGCTCAAAACGCTGAATCAGTGGGAAATGGTGTCCACTTTTTTTTTGAAGACGGTTTCTCGTGTAAAATTTGATGCTGAGTACTATGGTGCTGACCGATTTTTTTTAAAAAGGTTCCCAAAGTGCCCATTTTGGGCCTTAATGGTGCCCAAAACCAGTTTTTGGGCATTTTAGCCAAGTTTATGTACAGGACAATAGTTTTTTTTCTTCATAAAAAGGTTGATTTAGACCTATGATATATGTGTTATGTATTTAAACTCATGAAATATCCCAGGGCCCGTTAATTGGCAAAAAAAGGGCCCATTGGCCCATTATGTGTAAATAGGCATGGGTGCAGGTGTTTATCCAATTTAATTGCCTTTTAAAGACAAATTTGGACCATATCTCTTACCCGGTGTACATGAAGTGGGCCTTGCTTGAAAAAGAGATATTCAGATTGTGGGCCAGGTGCCCATATTTGGCAATGAGACCCATTTTCAATATAAAATGGGTCTATAATTTAGGCTTTGATGTTCAAAGTGAGCCAGATTACAAGTGAATTAGAACAATGAACCTACTGTATTCTATTCCATCTCCTGGGCACTTAAATGGGTGGGCCAAAGTGCCACCAAAGGACCTAAAAAGGGCCCATGTTATAACGCTATGTAATCAACGGTTTTCTGCTTAATGCTATCCATTTTCAAAGGATAGGAAACTGGGAAGGTTTTCTTGAAATTATTGATCTTTCTACCGTGGTGTTTCAGACTAAACCGCCAGAATTATGCAAGAAGTATGAGCTATTTATATATCGACATGCAGAACCTGAAGGAGAGGAATCCCAATGCGTACGCATACTTGTCTAGCGGGGGCTTCACTGGATCCTTGTCTGGCAGAAAGCACACAAAAATCCCGATGGATCAAATAATAGAGATGACAATAAACAGACTATCAAAGGACACGGGAGGACTATCCGGAAAGGCTGAAAATGTTGGCGCTAGTCAGCATTGGATGCGAATCAATCACTGCTTGACAGCCCTGCAACACCATCTAGATACCAAGCTTGGAAGGCATGCTTCATATTGCCATGAAGAGTTCGGAAACAAGAGAAAGGAAAGGGACGACAACAATGTATCGAGTTGTTGATGGTCTGAATACATGGGTTCCGACTTTGTGGGATCCTTCTCAACCTCTTGTGCACCTGAGTACTGGTGAAGTAGCGCCAGATTCAATGTTGAGAAACGTCTCATCCACGAAAGAACGTGGACAAGAAGCCAAAAGAGAATTCCTTGAACGTTTCTCAAAGAGTAAGCAAGATTATACCGCCACAAGAACAAAAACAGAATCACCTGCCAGTGAGAAGTCTGATTTCACGACACAAGACACAAGCTCTACGCCTGAAAAGGGACGATCGAAATACACTGACCCCATTAAACGGCAAGAAGTGATATCTTTCGATAAACTGAAATGCAAAATTCCGAAAGTGTCGGTTGCTGAGGACGAAGGAAAGTCTTTTGCTGCCATATTGACAGAATATGATAGAAAGCAGCTCAATCTGAGGTCAATAATGGAATGGCCCATTACCAGTAAACCCTGGGCTATTTGCAATGAGCAAGGTACCGGTAGAGCTTCTTCGAAATCCCTCTTCCGAAACAACTTGCAAAAACTATCACCACAACCGGCGATGTCCAAGCCTCCAGAGGATATAGAATGTTGTGTCGTCGACGCAATGAGAGTTGTTCGGATAATCCCCATCACAAGACTAGAACCACAAACTTTCTTTTCATGGGCAGTTCACATCGTAAACTACCTGAAGTCTCATCCAGGGAATACTTTGCATCTGGTGTTTGACGACTACAGAGCGGTTCCAGGTCAGACTTACCTTTCTAAAGGTCGTTCAAACAAAGGCAGAGAAAGAAGAATATCTGATCTGAGTCAACAGCTTCCAAAAACTGGCTATTGGAATGGTTTCCTCACCAATGATGGGAACAAACTTCAGCTGTCCAATCTTCTCGCAGATTTCATCGTGTCAGGGAAATCCAGTATCCAGAAGGATACATTTGTCATGAAAGGTGAACAGTGTCTCTTTTTGGCAAGCGATTCGTCTAGCCCTTCAACGCAAATTGAAGAACTGAGATCTTCCCATGGAGAGGCTGATCCCCGAATCGCACACCACGCCGTCTTTGCAGCAAAAAAAGCACAGAGAAACTTGTGTAGTTGTGTAGTTGCAGATTACACGGATGTATATGTTCTGTTGTTGTTCTGCGCTGAACAGTGTGAAGGCAATGTCTATTTTCAGCAAGGTACGTCGTCGTCTAGGGAAGGAATATCATATCACAATATCAAGAGCCTCGCGTCACATCTAGGCAAGGATGTTTGTGGAGCTCTTCCGGCTTTTCATGCCTTGACAGGGAGCGACTATACCCAGCCATTCTACGGGCGTTCAAAGTTCAAAAGCTTTGAAAAAATGAGACAGAATCCTGAATCAATCAGGCTCTTAAGCAGCCTTTCAACACAGACCGCTGATGTTGATCAAGTTGCCGACTTTGTGTTGTACACCGTATGCAATCGACCCAAGAAGGAGCGGACCCCTGGGGAAAGCAGGTATTCGAGGTTGATTTCTGGAAAGGGACACACCAGAAAATTCACTTCATCAAAAAGACTGCCTCCAGATTCTAATTCCTTGGGATTTCACATCAAGCGTGACAACTTCGTTATCTACGGGATGGTGAATTGCCTCACTGGCTCATTTGAGCAACCAGATCCCCTTAACTATGGCTGGAAATTCGAAGATGGTGTCCTTGTTCCTATCTGGTACGAAGGGGATAGTGTGCCACAAATAGACCAGCTGCAAAATAAGCCTGCGCCACAAGTACTCGACTTCACAAACGGACACTGTAACAAAGAGACTGTTAACCTACAGCCCTGTGAAAACGAAGTCCACGAGGAATGAGACATCGCAACAGATGAAGAATCAGATGTAGCAGAGAGTGACTGCAGCTCTGAAGACGAAGATGAATTCCCTGAATGAGGATTTCTTCAGTTCACTTCCTCGATAGACAAAAGATACACAAGGTAATTTAAAAAACATAGAGAAGTTTTAAGAGTAAATTATCCATTAATTCAATGACATTTTTTCTTGTTTTGCTATTTTTCAACTCGACCTGGTATTGATTCAATGGCTGAGCGGGATTTGAACTCGGGATCCTCGGATCCCAAGCTCACCACCCTTATCATTAGGTCAATACCAGGCATGTGTTGCCTTCCCAACTCTGGAGATGTTCCCATGTAGAACCGTACCGCGGTATAGCCATGGAGGCTTGTAGAGATTGAAGCTTGAAGAGTGCTCCAAGTAAGCACGCCAACAAAACGGTCAAAGAAAATTAAAAAAACTAAACTTTTCATTTTTTTTCTACGTATCTATCTATGTCAAAGTGACGGGTTGTATAATGAAAGAAGATCATTCCAAAAAGGGGAAACGTCAAAATAAAATTGCACATTTTCAGCGAGGGAGACACTGCCTGAGGCACTGCATGGCCGAACGCAGGCGATTTGGGCCTGAACTCTGTTCAAGTCGATTGATATATTCAGTGACGGTGCGAATACCAATGCCGTGTGTGGCCTTGGCTTGGAAATGAACAACCAAGCAGCTTGTATAGCATTCGCCAAGTGGCTTAAGCACTCAAGCAAGCACTCCAACAAAACGGTTGATAAGGAACGGCTGGCTTGGCAAGCGATTAGCGATTGCTGATCGGTCATATAAACAACATGTACACGGAGACACCCGGAATGTAAAATATGTCTGAATTAGACAAATCAATACTGCTGGTAAGTTCAATTTTGGAGCTTAAATTTTGTAATTCTTCTTGGTTTAAGAGATTCTTGAGGTTATGGCATGTGCGGAAATGAAATATAGCCACGAATGCTGGCATCTCCGGGCATTTATCAACAATGCATTGGACCCAGCGATTTGTAGCTATAATGAACAGGCATCCGATAATATGAGTAAGGAAAGTGAAATTATTTTTATCAGGATAATCTGTACATATGTATCATGGTACATGTACTTTGTTTTGTTCAAATCCCATAGCCAATGGTATCACATGAACAGGATTTTTAATGTGACCTCTGACCCTTTACCTTTAAGTAACAAATAACCTATCATAGATGGACGCACTGATGTAGGTTTATCCATACTCGTTCCAAGTTTGATTGAAATCCCTTCAGTTGTTCTCAAGTATCACATTTTTACCTGACATGACCTCTGACCTTCAACCTCTTGATGCCAAAATCTAATCAGTTCATCCTTTCATCGTATTATATACTTGTATCAAGTTTTGTCAAAATCCCATCACTTGTTCACAAGTTATCACATTGACAGAATTTTTTTTTACTGAACAGGACCTTTGACCCTTGACCCTTGACCGCATATTCTTCACAGTTTATCTTTACATCGTGATACATACTTGTACCAACTTTGATTAAGATCCTTTCAGCCGCAAGTTATCGCGGTAATGAAAACCTATCACGGCATTGACAACCCGAAAACATAATGCCCCCAGCAACTTCGTCACCGAGGCATAAATATATAGTTTGTTTTTGTTTGTTTTAATTTTTTGGAAGTGAGGAGAGGAAATAGGGTAATGTTGAGGAGATGGACGCAAGATATCCGAGATAGAAGCAAGATCTACACTTTCTATCTGAAGGAAGGCTGTGTCAGGCCTTGTTAAATATGGGGAGAGAGAGAGAGAGAGAGAGAGAGAGAGAGAGAGAGAGAGAGAGAGAGAGAGAGAGAGAGAGAGAGAGAGAGAGAGAGAGAGAGAGAGAGAGAGAGAGAGAGAGAGAGAGAGAGAGAGAGAGAGAGAGAGAGAGAGAGAGAGAGAGAGAGAGAGAGAGAGAGAGAACGAGAAGGGCAGGAAGGTGGGGGAGGGGGGAAGAGACACAGACAGACAGAGAGAGAGGAGGAGGGGGGGGAAGACAGACATAAAGAGAATAAGGGGGGGGGAGACAGAGACAGGGAGCGACGGAGAGAGTTGTCAGGATTGAAAGATGTATTTCAAGTGTTTGACCAGTTCATGATTCAGCTTTGGCTGACCAAGGCACAATCTCGGGTGGCTCCAGATCGAGAATTGTTCGGAATACATTTTTCTACATGTGCACCAATTTTGCTGCTTTTATGCAAATTTGAACAATTGATCTGAAATATCAGACTATCATGAGGGATACTGTCAAATGTTCATTTAAAATCGAGATTCAGTACATCTTTGGGCTTCGCTTCATCGAGGTGAACTGTCCACTCCTCCAGCACCCAGAGAAGCTGCGTAATGTAGAACATGACATTCCTGGTGTGAAGCCATGCTGACAGCCTGTGAGCAGGCCATTTTGTTTCAAATACTCAATTCATGAATCCTCTCCATGATATTCCCAATTATTGATTTGAAGCTTATAGGTTTTCAGCCGTCTGTCTGCTCTCCTTCTGAAACCCTCGTGTGGTGTTAGCTGTCTTCCATGCTTCAGGCAGAATTCCTTCTCCAGTAACTTGTTGAATATCATTCTCAGGGTAGTGCTATTGAGCTGGTTCTTTCTTTCAGCAGTCGAGGATGAAGTCTGTCAGGACCAGTTGACATTTTTCAGCTGGTTCAGCTTCTTCCTGACAATTGCTGCTGATATGACATTCATAGCCAGACCTGGTATGTTGTGTGGCCATGTCATCGCAGGCATTTGACTGATGCCCTCCTCCGTGAAGACACTTCCAAAATAGTTGTTGAATGTTGCAGCCTACTCCTCCTCTGAGTTTACCAGGGTGCTGTCAGCTTTCTCCATATTCCCTTCTCCATTTATCACCTTAGCCTCACTGTTCGAATACATCCAAAATTATTTTGGATTGACCCTGAGGTTATGTGCTAGATCTTCAAATTTGCTGCTCAGCTGAAGAGTAGTCTCTCAGTTTGTTTCTCTGCCAGACATGCTGTCAAAAGTCCATCTAACTACCTGTTTCTTCATCCTTTCCAAAGATGCTTACTTTTCTTTGACTCACGAAGCACTTCCATTGTAACATAGATGTTCTTCCTTCGTCTTTGTTGAGCTTCCTTTTAGAGAGAAACTCTTCAACATGCAGCTCGAGCTCTCTGACAAATTCCCCCCCAAGTTTGTTCACACTTTGTATTCCATTGTTTCTCTTCCCAGTCAAACTCACTTAGTGCACTACTAAAACCATAAGTCTCCTTTATGCTCGTTGAAACAGCTTGCCTTTGTTGTTAGCCAATGGCTCTGTAAATGGAGTGAAACCTCGAGGCAGCAGTGGTCAAAAGGTTCCATGTGTCACTGCGGAAATCATGTCCTTGTTTGTTATTACCAAGTCAAGTACATTTGCACGATGACGTGTGCAATAGAGTGTTGGCTTGGTCACATTCTGATGCAAAACATTAACTTGAATAGAGTCCAGAAATGAGTGCGGTGGGTGATGAGGGGGGCAGTGGTAGTATTTATATTAATCCAATCAATTTCCGAGATAGTCATGTCTCCTAACACAAGTAAATGCATTTCATTGCTTACACTTGCAATTTCTGGAATTTCAAATTTCTTCCTCATCGCTGCGTGGCCATGCTGCGAGACGATTCGAGGGAACCTTCAGGGGAAGGCGAGGTGAGTTTGTCCCACGGTTTGAAGCAACATCTTGGAACGACTCGCAGCATGTGCAGTGGATCGCTCGGCTCGTGCGTCGATGAAAAACACAGCCAACTGAAAGAACCGGTGTGAATTGCAGGATACACTGATCATCGATACGTTGAACACACGTTGAGGCTCCAGGCTACACACCCGGGGCCACAACTGTCTGAGGGTCGCTTAATTATCGATCTGGAGAATGAGCGCCCCGGCTCACCCGGTGTGGGTAGTGACCGGGCCTTGTGGTGCTCGCGATTGGGAGTTCACGGCTCACCTAAATGCAGAATTACAGTGGTGATGTTTGTGCTCGGACGTTGTGCTCATTCTCCCCTCGTTAACCCACGCAAATCACTCCTCCTTCCAAATTTCTAGTTTTCCCTCCCGAGACTTTCCTTCTGCATCCTCTTCTGCCCCCCATTCCTCCCCAAACCCATTGGTTGTCTGCCTCCCCTGTATTGGCCTTCAACTCTGCTGTTGGTGTTTTCTCTCTCTCTCTCTCTCTCTCTATCTCTATCTCTATCTCTATCTCTATCTCTATCTCTATCTCTATCTCTATCTCTATCTCTATCTCTCTCTCTCTATCTCTATCTCTATCTCTATCTCTATCTCTATCTCTATCTCTATCTCTATCTCTATCTCTATCTCTATCTCTCTCTCTCTCTCTCTCTCTATCTCTATCTCTATCTCTATCTCTATCTCTATCTCTATCTCTATCTCTATCTCTATCTCTATCTCTCTCCTTATTCCTTTTGGCCTGTTGCATCCTGATCCTTTCAGTATACGAGTAATAGTTCTTCCATGAGCCTCGACTATGTATACAAAAGAATGTTTCGAGTTGTCTGTGCTGTTGGAAGGGCTCCTATAAATGTATAGCACAAGTCTCGTTTCCTTGCCACTCAAACATAGCGAGCACCAGTGTGCTTCTTCAAATTCCAAGCTCAGCTTTTCCGATGTAGCTTGTTGCGTTGTCCTCATGTGGAAGACAACCCCACTGCTGGTATTTCCTGGTTCAATGTTCGTGATGACATTGTAACCATCGAACCCAACTTCTGTTGTTCCAACTTTCAAACTGTTTTTGGGTATCGCTCAGACTTGCAGTCATATCAGGTGCTATGTATGTGTTTCTCCATTTCCCATTTAGCCTCCAGTTCATGGCTGATGCCGGAATATCCACCTTCTTTGTGGTGCTGTCGAGTTGGATGAGCAGTTCCCTTGGTTTGGTGTTTCTGTTGTGATGTCTCCCACCGAGTCTGACTGCTTTGTTCACATGAATCCCATGTACTCCCAATCCATTTGTGAAGATATCCGTTGCTGTCGCAATATCTTCAGCAACCCTGTCATGAATCCGCCCTTCCTTAGATTTAGGAATGTTGAGCATTAATTACAATGTTATAATGTTGTTTTCCCTCTTTTCCTGCCCACCAGTTCTTGCATGGTTACCATGCCAATAACGCTCTCGGTCGATTTCCTTGTTTCGTCATCTCAGTCGCTTGGTTTTTGGCTTGCGGACAGGTTTGATGGTTGGGTTTAGAGATGACACCTGGTATATTCTTCTTTGTCATTTGAGCGCACAATCTTGTCATTGTTGCGTTCCATCATCAATCATGATCTCCATAGAATTTTGAGCTTCTGACGTGTTTTCGCCAAGTCGTTTGCTAAAATCCTTCTCACTCTTGCTGGTCACATAGCTATCTATCGTGTGCAGCCTTTGGCTGCTGGTTGCATCATTTTCTGGGAGCATGGCTATGCCGCTGATGCAATGCCCTCTATTAACAGTAAGCTGGTACTCATTTCACCGACCTCAGAAGGATGCCAGGCTGAATCAACCCCACCTGATGGGAATTCAACGAAAAAATAGGGGCTCCAACTCAAGATCCTAAGATTTTAAGACAGCCACCATAACGGTTTAGCCAACACCAGGCTCTTACTGGTTACCTGATCGACTATATTCTTGCTCTTGATGGTGGCATTGACTGCTTCCAAATCATTAACCTCAGAGCTTTTGCAAAACCTGTATGCACACTTCACATTCATGAAGAAGGTACACATCTCGGTAATCATAGTTGGACGAGCAATGCTGACTGGATCTCGCATGTTTCACATTCTGCCATGTAACTTACTTCTTCTTGACAGTTGTGACACTCCAGCTTTTCTTATTTTCTCCTTCCATCTTGCCTTACTTCCGTGGATGATTTCACAATAGAATCGGATCCCGACTCCTTATCTTCGGGGAGCCAAGTTGCTTGCGTGGCCTTTCCGCCGGTCGATTTGCAGATGGTCTGCTTCGTATTGGCCATGATGACAGGAAAGCTTTTCTATTCAAAAGATAAGGCATCATTCGCTTTCTAAAAATAAGCCAAAGTTTGAAAACGAGAATTCCCGACTTTTTCCTTTTTTTCTCTCTCCAATCACCCATTGGGGGAGTGGGGGGGGGGGGGTCAGGCCTCTACTTTGCCTGAGGCGCTATCCTCGGGCCGACTCCTGAAACAATGCATGTTTATGAAAGTCAATCAAAATTACAAGCTTCTACAAATCGGTTTACAATGACACGGGGAACAGAAAAAAAACCACACTGAGGAGCAGGTAGCCAACTACAGCAACATGTCAACATGAACTAACATGTTACTGTTTTCTCCATCATACATTGTGTGTTTGTGTGCATAACATGTTACTGTTGTACGAGCAGTAGCCTTGCATATGGCATGAGAGATTTTTACATGAAAGACTAGAACGGGAACTCGGTATAGCGCACACCTCCGCGACGCTGAACAGTTTACATTATGGATTCCAATGAGAGGCTGGATCTCAATCAAATTCCAATCAGTTATTCCTTGTCACACACCCAACCTGTCCACCAAGTTTCCTCTGAATCCGTCCACAACTTTTAAAGGAATCATGTTCTCAGACAAACAAACAAATGAATGAAAAATCACTCGTAGAGTAATACTTGGCAAAACAGAACAAAGTAAGATCTTTCTTGGGAAATGATCTTTCCTCTCCTTTCCTGAAAAATGATCTGCCATGATCTTTCCTGGGAAAGCCACATCTCAAAGCTGGCTTCCAAAGCCAGTCGCTGACTGGGCATCTGCGTCGTGCAAAGTCCTTCCTTGGCACACCTGAGCTTCTAACCACTTACAAAGCCTTCATCCGCAGCCTGATGGAGTACTGCCCTCCCCTCTGGGCTGATGCTCCCACCTCTCGCATTTCTCATCTTCACACTGTGGAAACCAAGGCATTTAGGATCATTGGTATCTCACGTGATGAGGCTGAATCTCTGGGCCTCTCACTCTCTTACCGCAGGCAGGTAGGTGGTCTTTCTGTCTTCGACCATCTCCTCTCCAGCCTTGCCCCCCCCCCCGCTCTGTCTGTGATCTGTTTCCCCCTCCCATATTTCTGCAGGGGGCTCAAGGTCCGCCAGCAACGCCCTTCTAGGAAAACTACCAAAATCAAGAATCACTGCTCACCTTCACTCTTTCATTCCTCTTTTTTTCCTGCCTCTGGAACAAACACACACTCTCTTCAATCCCAATCTGCCCTCCAGATCTTCAAAACAGCTGTTCCCCACCATCTCTTATCTTCCCCCATCCAAATCCTCGATCTTTTCTGCCCCCGTTAATCCACCCCAAACCCACGTCCTTCAAATTCCCTGCTTTCCTTCCTGAAATTCCCTGTTGTGTCCATCTTGGATACCCCATGTACCTCGCCCCATCCCTCTCCCTTCCACAGATCTCCTGATATCTCTGTTTCCAACTGTTTTGTGCTTCCCTCTCTCTCCCCTTTTGTCTCCTGCTCACTTTGCCATACATTCTGTGTTTTAGCTCTGATACGAAGCTCGACAATGTATCGAAGAAAAAAAAGTAGAACAGCACTCTGTAGAGTGCATACCTCCGTCAGGCTGTTGAGTTTACATTTTGTATCCCACTGATGGGCTGGATCTTAATCAAAAAACGAATCCGCTTGTTCTCGTTGCCGAACCAACTGATCCACCTAGTTTTGTCCTAACTCGTCCACAACTTTGAAATATCATGATTATATATATATATATTTGTAATCATATAATATATATACATATAATATATATATATATATATTTGTAATCATATAATATATATACATATAATATATATATATATATTTGTAATCATATAATATGTGTATATACATATATGTATATATTTGTATACATATATGTATTTATACATATATTTGTATACATATGAGGTGTATTCAAAAAGTATCCAACCTTAATTTTTCGTGCATAAACAAATGAAGCTAGGGAGGCGTGGTTTGGTGCACGTATGTTGTTGATTCTAATCCGTATGCGTGAATATTTTCCCGCCTGCAGAAGCTGTCAGTCTCTGACAGACCGCCGATGAGTGAGGAAGTGTAAGTGAGCACCGTCAGATTTTCGTTTTTGACATAATGACAGATCACTGTGGTCTCATCGCCAGTGATCACTGTGTTGAAGTTCTGATCGCTGTTCACAGTCTCCAGCATGTCCTGTGCGATCTCCAAACACAGTTGCTTCTTCTCGATCGTTAGCAACTTTGGCACGAACTTTGCTGAGATTCTTCTTAAGCCCAAATCCTCAGTTACAATGGAATGAACGGATCCAATGCTGATACCCGCCTCGTCTGCAAGTTCTCTGATCGTGATTCGACGATCCTGCATCAGCAGGGTCCTCACTTGGTCAATGACGATCTCATTTCGGGATGTTGAGGGCCTACCAGAACGTGCTTCACTTTCCACTGAAGTGCGACCATCTTTGACGCGGTTCTACCACTCTTTTTTCTGTGTGGTGCCCATTGCTTCATTCCCAAATGCCTGTTGAATCTTGTGGATCGTTTCCACTTGGGAATCGCCAAGCTTTACACAAAATTTGATGCAGTAGCGTTGTTCAAGTTTTTCCGTCATTTTGTCAAAAACGAAAATCCGACGGCGCTCACTTACACTTCCTCACTCATCAGCCGTCTGTCGGCGACTGACAGCTTCTGCAGGCGGGAAAATATTCACGCATACGGATTAGGATCGCCTACATACGTGCACCAAACCACGCCTCCCTAGCTTCATTTGTTTACGCATGAAAAATTAAGGTTGGATACTTTTTGAACACACCTCTTATATGTGTATATATGTACATATATATATGTGTATGTATTTATTTATATATATATATATATATATATATATATATATATATATATATATATATATATATATATATATATATATATGTGTGTGTGTATTTATTTATTTATATATATATATATATATATATATTTATATGTGTGTGTATATGTATATATATATATATATATATATATATGTATATATATATGTATATATATATATATATATATATATATATATATATATATATATATATATATATATATATACACATAAATAGGGTGAAAAACTATATCACTCAATTTTAGAAATTAGGCCTATGTTGACCTTTTGACCTCAAAATTATGGGTGTTTGAATTCAGTGGTGTGATATGCAAATCCTCTTCAAATTTCAAGTCAGTTGGATGAAAATTGATAATTTTAGAAATTTTGCCAATGTTGACCTTTTGACTTCAAAATGAATAAGCTTCTTCCTCATGAAGAACTCTACTGGGTGATGAAGTTTTGTGAAGATCGGTTTGAAATTGTGTTCTGTAGGCAATTGACAGACAAACAAACAGACAGACAGAATAACGCACAAGACCAACCATGAATCCATTATACTTGGAAAATCTTCGATTTTTGCAAAGTAACAAACAAACAAATCAACATGTTTTGAAAAAAAAATGTTTTTGCCAAGTAACAGACAGACAGAGGTGAAAACATGACTACGTCCATCTTGTGTGGTGGAGTTAACGACAATGGGAGAAACAGACAAATGAACACGGTATCTTGTTTTAACGTAAGAGAACAGTACGAGTTACGAAGCAAAGTGGGAACACAACCTGATACAGCCTTTTGTTTGAATTTGTTGTCGAGAGGGAACGTCATGCTAAGTTTTGAAACAAATAGATTTGGCCAATTGTGGTTTTGAGTTGGAATCATGTCGAGACTTTTCAATGTTCGAATTATCATCGCAGTCATTAAACACATTACCATGATAACATGGTGCAGAGGTAGAACACTTACCTTTGAGTTGTCTTGTCTGGTTTTGATTCCCAACCCGACTGTGAAGTGTGCCGTCCCTTGGATGTACATTAAGCTGGGTGTCCTGTTCGGTTGCATAAGGTGGTGGATGTGAAAGCGCATGATGTCCTTCATGAACAGTTAGGGGAGTATCTGTGGTACCATGAACAAATTACAAATTCCTGTCTCGTCTGCAGGTCATAAGTGGTGTGGGCTTCTCGGATATTTCTTCACACCAGTTTATACCACTTAGCATCTCGGAGTGTGGTTGTTGTGTGGGCAACAGCTCTGACACTCGAAGCAAATGCACACAACCACGAGTTTGCATCATATGTGAACTGCACTCTTCATGTATAGAGGGTAACCATAACATAACGTTTGAATGGGGTTCAATTATAAATTTGGCTAATTGGCCATATCATTACTGAGGCGTAGATTTGCTGCTAAAGCGCTGCGGTTGCTTATTGATCGCAGGGATTTGGAATTTGACATGGGTGCAAGCACCCAATGCCCTTGCGAAAAGTCACTGTGGGATTTTAAAAATGTCAACTAGCAAATGGGACACCCAGCTTAACATCTCTCCTAGTAATGGCGCACTCATTGATGCATCATCCGGCCTGCGAAGCATCATGATGAGTCTTCATCTTCAGGTCGGGAATCGAACCCCGACTTTACAGCTCAACGTAGAGTATGCTCTCTCTGACGTCTTGTCAAATTAACTTGATGCCTCAACTTATCTCAGGCTTTTCCTCAGAAAAAAAATCCAACCCGAAGATTTGCGCATTCGAGGCAAAGTCAAGGGTATCACTAAAGGTCGAATTGTAAATACTGAGCGACTCATCTGTGGGTTCTTGCAGCGCAAAACTGCCAATCGGTCTGAGGGCACTGTATTTGGACCAGAAAAGTGTCCGGTCTATCTTAAGCTGTCAGGGAGAGGTAAAATCTCTCAAAAGTTTCAGAAACAGGTGAAATTGACCGTTTCACCTGTTGTTGAAACGAGAGTGATTTTTTACGACACACAAACTGCTCCCCTCAGTCCAGAAAGATGTGCTCCCTACCATAAAACTGAACAATGTTATTTATGAATTTCAGTGCCGGTGTGATGCCAGGTACGTAGGTCGCACATCACTCAGATTGGAGGATCGGATCAAGCAGCACATTCCATTGGCAATCCGGAACAACTTGGAGACTGGTCATACACAGCCATCCTGTACATGGAACAAGTCAACAAGAATGTCTGCTCAGAGTGATTCTGCCATTGGTCAGCACCTCCTGAACAATCCTGAATGTGAATGTGCCCAGGACGACCATGCTGAAGGTTCCAGATTGTGGCACGTGCGCGTACTGAAGCACATTTAAGTGTTCTTGAAGCCACATTTATACACACACGAGCTCCTGTTCTTTGCAAACAAAAAGAGGATGTACAAACACTGCATCTGTTCTGACCTGGATCAACAGAAAAATGGGAGGTCACGGGTTCCCTCGGTGCCTCAAGGCCGTGATGTGTCTGTTCGTGTCAGTAACAGTCCAAAGAACCAATCCCCAACTGTCTGAACAAATAAATTGTTTCATTTTGTGTCTGCATGTCCGGTATTCTTGCGTGTGTCCTGACGAGCTGCAAGACGAAAAGCTTTGAAGATCTCTGTTCTTTCTGCTATTTTCAAATTTTGTACAACCAAACATATTCAAATACATATGTGTTCAAGAGCAAATTCCATCAGCATAGAGACCGCGCTTACCACTGCCCGTACTCGCTCCACCCTCCCTCCTGCCCACACTCGCTCCACCCTCGCTACTGCCCGCACTCGCTCCTGCCCGCACTCACTCCACCCTCACTCCTGCCTGCACTAGCTCTGCCCTCGCTTCTGCCCATACTCGCTCCACCCTCACTCCTGCCCACACTCACTCCACCCTCACTCCTGCCTGCACTAGCTCTGCCCTCGCTTCTGCCCACACTCACTCCACCCTCGCTCCTGCCCCACTCGCTCCTACCCCACTCGCTCCACCCTCGCTCCTGCCCCACTCGCTCCACCCTCGCTCCTGTCCCCATTTGCTCACCCTCGCTCCATCCTCGCTCCTGCCCGCACTCACTCCTGCCCGCACTCACTCCTGCCCCCACTCACTCCACACTCACATCTGCCCACACTCGCATCTGCCCACACTCGCTCCTGCCCACACTCGCTCCTGCCCCCACTCGCTCTTGCCCCCACTCGCTCCTGCCCCCACTTGCCCCCACTCGCTCCACCCTAGCCCCTGCCCGCACTCACTCAACCCTCACCCCTGCTGGAACTCGCTCCACCCTCATCACTACCACCAGGAGGCTAAAATATAATTGAAATGTTCTGAAATTTATGTATTTTTTGTGTTGTTATTTTTAAAAAAATTTTTTTTATCATTACCAGTGATATTATTATTGGTAGTATTATTTTTATCATTATTATTGGGTGTGGGGTGGGTGAGGGCGGTTTTAGGGTGAAGAATATACAACACCAATCGCAAACCATCCCTTGATGAGACCGTCTCAGACACCGCACTCAGCACAGAATCACCCAGTCATACTCAAAATACCTAAAAGTCCTGCCAACATCCCTTTACACTTCTAGATTCAATACTTCCAGGTACCTATCTAATGCCAATTTAAACTTATTTACCATTTGTGCTCCCATGACATTTCCAGGGAGACCATTCCATGCATTAACTACTCTCTTGGTAAAAGACCCCTTACCTGCCTTACTACTGTCAAAAGTCTTGTCCAATCACTGTCTATTCTGTTGGGCACTATTCTGTACTTATTTTGTATTATATATATATATATATATATATATATATATATATATATATATATATATATATATATATATGTATGTATCCTTCATTATCTTCAACCTCTCTATATCCCCTCATCATCACCACCTTTCTAATGTGTAAAATTCTGTCCCCAATTCAAACTTAACAATTTCAGATTTACCCTCGCCAGAGGAGAGGGAATTTTTTTTTTAAATGCAAGTCATGATCTAGGCTCATAGAATAGCTCAGGCACAGAACAGATCAGGACACACCATAACAAAGGGAACAGTAGGAGAAAGGGGAAACGCCAAAAGCAGAGCAGTGGGAGAGGGTAGATGGAGATGAACAAACAAGGGATGCAGGTAACGATGAGGGTTGGGAGAGAACTCAAGGAGTACACAAGATGGATAGATAAGGAAATTTTTTTAGCAGAGATGGGGGTGTTTTAAGGGATGTAGAAAAAGATCATTGCTTTGGATGAGGGATGTCCTGAGATGACGGTGAACATCTGTCTTGAAGAGAAGAGAAGAATGAGGTCAAAGGGAGTGTGGCAGGTGGTTCCACAGACGGGAAAAGAGAGGAATAAATCGGTGGAGGTGAGCAGTGGTTCTGGATGCAGTTTCACGAGGAGGAGGTTGCTGGTGGACTGTGTGTGTCTTGCACATACTTGGGGGGGGGGCAGAGAGGGAAGAGGATGCAAAACCAGAAATGTGGCGGAAGAAGACAGAGAGACAACAGACCTGTTGGGGATAGAAAAGTGATTGGCTCTTCGACTCATCTCCATCGCAAGAGATACCAATGAGCCTAAAAGGCTTGGTTTCCATAGCATGAAGTCGAGAAAGGTGAGAGGCAGGAGCACCAGCAAAGAGGGGAAAGCAGTACTCCATCAGGCTACGGATGAAAGTCTTGTAGGTGGATAGGAACTCAGATGTGCCATGAAACGACTTTGCATGGTGGATGTCCAGTCAGCGTCTGGCTTTGGAGGCCAATTTTGAAATGTGGTTTGCCTAAGGGAGATTCTGGCTGAAAGTGAGACCCAAGAGTTTAAGTGACTGAACCTCTTCTAGATGGTTGTTGAGAAAGTAGATGGGAGGGTTTGTGGTACAGTCATTTCGGGAGAGATAGTGAAAGTGAGGCATTTCTCAGGATTGAAAGACATCTTCCAAGCATTTGACCAGTTTGTGATTTTGTCAAGGTCTGAGGAGAGGGAAGAGGCTGCTGCTTGTCTGTCAGAAGGATGAGGGATGTCACGGCAGAGGGTGGAGTTATCAGCAAAGAGATAGAGGATTTTCCAGAGTCAGTGAAGTCATTGATGAAGATTAGGAAAAATATGTGACTCAGAACACCGCCTTGGGGTACTCCAACCTTGACAGGGAGAGGATATGAAAGGGTCTTATTGCGAGCCACATGTTGGCAAAAAAAGGGAAGGAAGTCAGTAATCCAAGAGTATAGTTTGCCTTGAATTCCATAGGCAGACAGTTTGGAGGACAAATCAGGATGTCAGACGATTGGAAACTTGAGATATGTCCATCGAGACAATCTTGATATTCCAAGCAGATTGAAGATGACCAATGGTCAATGACAGGGTGAAAAGGACAGAAAGAGGAAGCGCAAGAGCAGGTTTTTAGGACGTGTGAGCTGATGCCGTCTGGTCCAGTTGCAGAGTCAGAGTCGAGGGTTGCCAGAAGCTTTTCCCTTTTCTCAAGTGCAAAAGACATATAATTCAGGAGCAGTTGGGTACAACTGGGAAGGGTGGGTACGGAGAGAAAGCCAGAGAGGGGTTAGGAAATTGCATTTAGGTCCGCTGTTTGTCTGTTTGTATGGAAGGTTGTAGGAAGAAATTGTGAAGGCTATGGTGTGAGTGGGTCAGATCAAATAGAAGAAAGATGTTGTGCCGGCAGAACTAGGAAGAAAAAGAAGAAGAAGAAGAAGAAGAAGAAGAAGAAGAAGAAGAAGAAGAAGAAGAAGAAGAAGAAGAAGAAGAAGAAGAAGAAGAAGAAGAAGAAGAAGAAGAAGAAGAAGAAGAAGAAGAAGAATACGAAGAAGAAGAAGAAGAAGAAGAAGAAGAAGAAGAAGAAGAAGAAGAAGAAGAAGAAGAAGAAGAAGAAGAAGAAGAAGAAGAAGAAGAAGAAGAAGAAGAAGAAGAAGGATCGGCACTCGTGGGTATGACTGGAGAAAGGGTTGTTGTGTTTTTGTTACTTTTTAAATTTAAGACAAGAAACAATATGTAGTTGGGAGGGATAGATGGGGGCGTTGGGAAAAGTGGGTCAACAACAAATAAAACGATCGTACACCTCGACGGGAAGGACGAGTAGGCCTCGAGGAACACGGAAAGGCAAGGTCGACGAAAACGCAAAATAGCACGATTTTATAAAACAAAACTGAACGAGGAACACACAGTGAACAAGTAGGTGAGAAAATAAACAGTTTAAACGTGACAAATAACGACCGGAAACTTAACTTTGAGAAAGTCGGCAGGGACCCCTGAGAGAAGCTGCCGTTGCTTCAAACCCAGAACCGGAAGTCAGGTTATGGATGGATTCACACAGAACTTGGTGGACATGTTGGTTGTGTGACAAGAATGGATATATTCAATTTTGGTGAAGATCCGAATCCGGATCCGGATCTGAGATTTAAAAAAAAGTGATTCTTCACCATTGAGCGATGGGGTAAAAACTATGTATGGCATGCTATCTGAAAAAGTTGTGCACGAATTATGGAAAAACTATGTGTATGAGTTGATTAGGTGACAACAACAAGCCGATTCGATTTTGGTTAAGGTCCGGATTCAGATCTGACCTATCAGTGGTTTACAAATTGCAAACTGTTCAGCCTGGCGGAGGTACGTGCTCTACCGAGTACCGTTCGTATGAGTGATTTTTTTTTTCATTTGTTTGTTTGTCCACACAGAACTTTTGTGTTTTTCTCTACAACCGCTTGGCGGATTGAGACAAAATTTTCACCATCAGAGCAAACTATTCATGTACAATGTTTGAATGATAATTACGATGTCGTATGTCACGTGGTGTGATAGCCATGTTGGTAAAACAGAAAAAAAATTTGGGCCTCTGTATTTGAAACCGCACCAAGGAAAAAATTGAAATTTGGCACACGGCTAGTCCTTCTTATGGGGAATAAGTTTGATTTTTTTTTGACATCATAGGTGCTTTCGTTATGACGTCATAATTGCGTATGAATGCTACATCTGATCAGTATGAAAATTATTGAGGGTCATCTCGGGATAGAATGGTCCACAGAAAAAAAAAAAAACGGTGATCATGTCATTGGTCGTGTGAATCGGCAGCCATATTGTTTTTTGGGCTTTTTTTATTCTTTCAAAAGTCTTCCTCTCTGAGATGGCTGAATAGATCGAGGTAAAACTTTACAGGTATGACCGCCCATACCTGAGGAACAAAAGGTACACACATATGACATCACAGGTCACATAGTTTGGCAATTATATTGGATTTACCCAAAATTCCATAAAAATCTTCTTCAAAACATCTGGAGAGAATGAAGGTAAACTTCACACAAATGTTCCCCAAGCTTTGGGGATACTAGGGTATTTACAAATAATTAAGTCACATGGTCTGTCATCCATATTCGATTGAACGAAAGTTTTAAAAAACTTCTTTCTCTTGAACTGCTTAATTAATCAAAGTAAAACTTCACAATTTTGATCTAGTAGTGATGGGGAATAAACGTTTTAAATTTCAACAGAGCTTTTGACTGCTCTGCTCGGGTTAGGGTTCGAGCAGTCTGTTTTGATCGCTCTGAGGTCAAAATTTCAAGTCAATCGGATGAAAATTGAGGATTTTAGAAAAAACACCTTAGTTGTTGACTGTGGGCCTATGTTGACCTTTTGGTCGATGTTGACCTCAAGAATAATTGGTTATTTGAATTCAGTGATCTGAAATATAAATTCTCTTCAAATTTCATGTAAATCAGATGAAAATTGATGATTTTAGAAATACCACCTTTGTTGTTGACCTTTTGGTCCATGTTGACCTTAAAAATAATTGGTGGTTGAATTCAGTGACCTGATATGCAAATCCTCTTCAAATTTCAAGTCAATGGCATGAAAATTGAGGATATTAGAAATACCGCCTTAGTTGTGGACCTCGGGCCTATGTTGACCTTTTGGTCCATGTTGCCTCAAAAATAATTGGTGGTTGAATTCAGTGACCTGAAATAAAAATCCTCTTCAAATTTCAAGTCAATTGGATAAATGTTGAGGATTTAAGAAATACCGTCTTAGTTCTTGACTTTGGGCCTATGTTGACCTTTTGGTCGATGTTGACCTCAAAAATAATAGGCAAGTTGAATTCAGTGACCTAAAATATAAATCCTTTTCAAATTTCAAGTGAATCGGATGAAAATTGAGGATTATATTCTGTTTATCCGTCTGTTTATCGCCTACAGGTCACAATTTTAAACCAATCTTCACGAAACTTCACCACATGGTAGAGTTTGTCATAAGGAAGAAGGCTATTGATTTTTTGGTTAAAAGGTCAACATAGGCCAAAGGTCAACTTATGTGGTGTTTCTAAAATCCTCTAATTGACTTGAAAATTGAAGAGGATTTATATTTCAGGTCACTGAATTCAACCACCAATTATTTTTGAGGCAACATGGACCAAAAGGTCAACATAGGCCTGAGGTCCACAACTAAGGCAGTATTTCTAATACCCTCAATTTTCATGCCATTGACTTGAAATTTGAAGAGGATTTGCATATCAGGTCACTGAATTCAACCACTAGTTATTTTTGAGGTCCACATCGGTCAAAAGGTCAACATAGGCCGGATTTCTGAAACTGTCATTTTTTCATCCAATTCACTTGAAATTTGAAGAGGAGTTGCACATTTGGTCATTGAATTCAACCATCAATTATTTTTGAGGTCAACATGGACCAAGAGGTCAACATTGGACCAAGGTCAAACAACTAAGGTTGTATTTCTAAAATCCTCAACTTTCATCCAATTGACTTGAAATTGGAAGAGGATTTATATTTCAGGTCACTGAATTCAACCAGTAACTTATTTTGGAGGTCAAAATCGACCAAAAGGTCAACCACAGTCCATGGTCAACAACTAAGGTGGTAGTTCTAAAAGCCTCAATTTTCATCCCATTCACTTGAAATTTGAAGAGGATTTATATTTCAGTTCACTGAATTCAACTAACCAATTATTATTGCAGTCAACATCGGCCAAGAGGTCAACATAGGCCGAATTTCTAAAATTGTCAATAGTAATTCGATTCACTTGAAATTTGAAGAGGATTTGCATATTTGGTCATTGAATTTAACCACCATTTATTTTTGAGGTCAAATTTGTTTTTTTGGATTTTGCAAGTGTCGTGCTCTGCATGACGTATTCTTCTTGTCTGATTGTTTGATTTTCTGTTTATTTGTCTGTTTGTTTGTGTGTAGCATATCACAAAAACGTTTTTGGACTAATCCGGGTGAAATTTGGTGGGCAAGTTCGTGGTGTGACAAGGTGGAACTGATTAGATTTTGGTGAAGATCTGGATCCGGATCAGACTACGAGAATTTGTTTAATGATTCTTCAGCATTGAAAAACAGGGCCAAAAATTATATGTAGCACAATATCTCGAAAAGTTGTGGACGGATTCGGACGAAACTTGATGGACACGTTGGATGTGCGACAAGGAAGAATTGATTCAATTTTGGTGAAGATACAAATCCGGGTACGATAATTTTAAGTGATTCTTCTCAATTGATAGGGCTAAACTGATATATATATATATATATATATATATATATATATATATATATATATATATATATATATATATATATATATATATATATATATATATATAGATATATATTGTTGTGGTTGACCAAATTCGCAAACCACCATTCAGGTCCCTTAGGTGAGATATCTCTGTAAGTATATGTGTAGTTAGGCCCAAACCCGTTGTCTAGAGGGAATAAATGTCATTCACTCGGGCTGCGACTCTTCAGGATAGCCGTTTTTCTTTTACTATCTTTATTTTGGACCAGCCGCCATTATTACCACCACCAACCACGTCTCAACAGCCATCACACAACAACCACCAACCACAACGCCGCTTCACAACAACAACCACCAACCACAACGCCGCTTCACAACAACCACCAACCACAACGCCGCTTCACAACAACAACCACCAACCACAACGCCGCTTCACCACAACCGCCACGACCTTTACCGTCACAACTCGCCACCATCGCATCCACACCATCTCGCGCCACTCGTGGGCACCGATACTGGACTCGTGCAGGGCGCGCACCGAGCAGCGTATTCAAAAACATCACGGACTTTCCGCAGAAAAACGGATCAAAAACGACTCACGCCCACTTCTGTTCCGTCCTATCGGTGAGCAAGGGGCGATTTGGCCCCGCCTCCAGGGCGTTGGAGGGCGGTCGCTATATGCAAATTCATGGATCAAAAAGCATTCACGCCCACTTTTCCTCGGTCCAATGGGGAGCCAGTTAGAGGTGAAGGGTCAGAGGCAAAGGGTCAAGGGTGAAAGAGCGAAGCCACGGGGCTTATATAAACGGCTGCGTTCGTCAGTAAAGACAGTTGCGAGGAGTTCAAGAGAGTCGTCGGTGGAGCTGGAAAGAAGTGGGAGAAGTCAAGAGTGAAGAGTTGGGACGAGCCAAGAGAGGAGACGGAGAGGGCGAGTAGACGGAGCTGTGGAGAGGTGACGGCGGCGAAGGCGGACGAGGGGGTGCTCGCGTCGGTGCCGGGAGCTGCAGAGGGAGAGGCCAGCAACGCGACCGAGGTCGAGGAGGAGACGCTCGCCGCGGGACCCGAGACAGGGTGATATCCTCCTTCCCCCGAGCATCAGCAACCCCCTCCTGTTTCCCCCCGCGCTGAGATAGTGCGACAAAGGGGGCCCCTTTCCCACCCCCTACCAGACACTGTCCGCGAGGCCCGCGGAGTTGAGGCACCACCGCCACTTCGCGTCTCATCATCAGACGGGTAGGCCCGACCCGGTCTCGGCCCCAGGCCCGCCTCATCCTTGAGGGTGGTTCTTTTTCTTTTGTTTTGGGTACATGTGTTGTCGGCGCCGTCTGTGAAGTAAAATTGTATAAGTGTTGCCGTGTGCTCGGTAGTCGGATAGATCTGCATTGTTGCATTTGCTTTTTGTGTAATATTGCATTTTCTTCTTCTTTTACATGTGCTTTTGGTGGAATTGTATATGTGTGCTTTCCGTTCATCGCGAAATAAATGTGCTTCATGTTGAACTGTTTTCCCGCTTCGCTTCGTCTTTTCTTTCATTGAATCTCCATCTTGCTTCACGTAAAGGGTTGGTCGTGGGCTAAAATGCCCGATAATTAATCGAACCGTCGAGGCCGACGAATAACACCGCTCAGTTATCCCGATAGTACGGAACGGGTCGCTTAAAGTGGCCCGTGTCCGAAGTCGACCTGCGGCGAGGTGCGATCGCCCGGTCTACCCTCCGTGTGGGTACTTAGGTAGGTCGAATTTGGCGAGCAACCCTATCCCACGCAGGGGCCGATTGGCACGATCGTGGTGAGACCGAAAGGTCCACCCGTGACTGGTTCCCGGCGTTAGTCCGAGAGGGTCACGACTGGATTGTCCGTCCGGTGGGCGACGTGCCGCGATTCGAGTTACGTGGCCGTCAGCACGCCGGCGGGCGCGAATCAGCAACACTGGTGTCAGGTCGTGCGATATAAACCCATCGCCCTCCTCACGGCACTGGTAACGGAGAACGGGAAAACGGGCTCTCCTGTCTCCAATTAAATTCACGGGAATCGGCCCAGGGGTGAGAGGAGCGACCCCCGATTCCCTTCAAATTACGAGCGAGCTAAATTAACCCTTTAAGAGAAGCAAGATGGCGTCTCAAGGCGAGCGGGAGCCGGGGGTATTAGAAATGGATGTAGAATGTGTAGAATCCATGGTCCAGGATGAAATCCCCGTGCAGGAAATGTTGGTTGTACAGGAAAACGAACTCGCCCAACTGAACCCAGAGCCCGAAATGGGTGCGGCAGCGGCCGCGGTGTATGACACCTCCCCTCCCCCTCTCCACCAAAACCCTTCCCCAACCCCTGCCGAAACGGCTCACCCAAGCACACCCGACATGGCCCAGCTAATCACCATGCTGGCAAAGATGAATGCGGATGCGCAACAAATGAATGCGGAAATGACAGCGAAGATAAATGCGAACATGAACGAAAAGATGGATACAAATGAAATGAAAAACGAAATGAAAGGAATGAACAAGCAAATAAACGGAATGGAAGCAAACATGAAGGAAGAAACGAAAAAGCTGCGGGGTGAGACGCAGAACATGGGCCGATGCCTGCAGGCGGGCATGAAGGCCGTTAGCAGGGAGCTAAAAATGGCGACTCCACGTGTGGGAGCGAACGAGCTGGGAGGGGGTGCAACGGCTGACAGGCCCGCGGTGGAGGCGGGTGAAAAAATAATTCGGGGGGCGTGTTGGGCAAGGGTCGTGACGATGACTGAAAGGGAAAAATTAAATGGGGAGACCAAAACGTGTGAGACGAGACACGAGGTGATGACAAAGGAAATAAAGATAGTTGAGACAAGGGTGGTAAAGGGTGAAGAGGTGACTGAGTTAGCAGAGACACGGGAGATGGGAACGATAGAGGAGAGACTGCATGATAATGACGGGGTTAGAGACGCACACACACACAGAAGACGATGTGGAGGACGATGGGGGTGAGCTGGTGGACTGGGTGGAGGCCCGGTGCGAGCAGCTGGATGGCCTCCTCCAGGAACGAGGGGAGGGAGTATGCCCCCTTGAGGCGAGTCACGACCAGGTGAGTTCGGTCGTGCTTTGCGAGGTTGAGGGGAGGAGTGCTGCGAACGGGTGCACGGAGAGCTTGGGGGGTATAGAGGCCCCGGAGACCCTTGTGGGGACACGAATCCCCAGTGTGGTTGTCCCTGTGTGTGTGGTGCAAGGCGTGAGTGCGTCCCCGTGTGTGGAAGCGACCCCGTGTGTGAGTGGTGTGGTGGCGATGGTGCCAGAGTACGTGCTTCCCAGCACGCCGTGTGTGGATGAGGCACCGTGTGTGGAAGAGGCCGTGTGTGTGGATGAAACGGCCAGTGTGGATGAGGCACCGCGGTTGAGTGCCCCCGCGTGTGAGTGAGGGACGGTGTGTGGATGAGGAACCGCGGGTGAGTGCCCCCGCGTGTGTGGGTGAGGCACCGTGTGTGAGTGAGGCCGTGTGTGTGGATGAAACGGCCAGTGTGGATGGGGCACCGCGGGTGAGTGCCCCCGCGTGTGTGGGTGAGGCACCGTGTGTGAGTGAGGCCGTGTGTGTGGATGAAACGGCCAGTGTGGATGAGGCACCGCGGGTGAGTGCCCCCGGGTGTGTGAGTGAGGCACGGTGTGTGGATGAGGCACCGCGGGTGAGTACCCCGCATGCGTGAGTGAACGGCTGTGTGGAAGGCCGCGAGTGAATGGAGCACCACGTGTGAGTGGTATGGTTTATGCAAGGGAGACCGTGTGTGTGAGAGAGCGGTATGTGAGGGAGATGTCGGTTGGCATGGGGGAGCACGCAGCCGCGTCTCCCGGTGTGAATGTAATGGTGAGGTGTGTTAGCGTCGTGACACGCGGGAGTGCGTGTGTTGAATGGCGACGACGACGGCGACAGAAGAAAGAAAGCCGAGTAGCGGCTGTAGTTGTTTCGGGGACCGTGCCGGGTTCACCCAGCAGTGAGCACGCGGTCCGTGCTGTGCAACGCACGAGGCCCCCACGTGCTCGCTTGCGAGAGTGAAGTCCCGGTCCGGAAACGCACGCGGTGGATTTGCCCATCCCGCGGACGGACAAAGTTTAGGCAGGATTACGGATTTGGACCGGACGGGTTCTCCACGCGATCGTGTGTGTTAAGCTCCAACGGGCAAAGCACATGTGTTCGCGTGGGGAACCCCTCGAGACGTGGGGCTTGTGTTTTTTTTTTTTTATGCGCACGGTGACGTCATGGCTGCACGTGAGGTTGGAATCCGGCAGGAGGGGTATCCCTGCCGGATGGTACCGTCCAAGGAGGGACGAGGAACACGTGCAGCTGCATGACGTCACGGGCAGGTGTAAAGTGCGCGAGCTGCGAGTTGCCGCGCTGGTGCTGCGCATGGAAAAAAAAATAAAAAAAAAGGAAAAACAAGCCTCACTTTCGGGTGCACAGGATTCCTGGGCAAGGGGTGGAAGACCCCCTTACCTGGGCACAGGATGGAAACTAGTTAGGGGGAAGGGTTAGCTTAGCTGGACCGACTTCATGGGGCAGGGGTAAGTCCTCATGGAGTCCGTGGAATGGATTAGGTAGAGGGATTTAGTGAGCTTTAGGTTGGGAAATAAAATGATTTATTTGGAGACAGTGACAGACTTGTGAGTGTGTAGAGGGGACGTAGCTTAGCTACGTAGGTTAAATGGAACGTGCTATAGTTTAAGGGACGACGTGGGAGCACGAGTTAGGGGATGTAGTTTGGAGGATGGCAGAGTTCAGCGGTGTGTGTGTTGAAAAGTTGTGAGGTGAGTACATGATGAGTGAGTGAGGCCAGCGGGTCTGTGTGAGTGGAGCGAATGGGGAATGCATGGTGCGATGAGTGATTGGGGGGAGGAGTGACTCACGCCCAAGGGACCCCGGGGTCAGTGTAGAGTGAGTTAGGGGGTTAGTTAAATTGAAAAAAATGGAGGTCGTTTTGTTGTTGGTGTGAATGTCGGCTCGAAACCCATTTGGAGGGGTGCAGGAGCCCTGTTGACGGGCTGGGAGCGTGGCTGCGAAAAGTGAGTATCGCTGAGTGGGTACCCCGGGCACCAGGCTAGTCGGCCGTGGTAGGCCAAGGGCCCATGGGGGGCCGGGATAGCGTAGTGGGCACGGGTGCGCCTGCTTGGTGCGGGGGCCCTGGGCGCCATTAGCCACGTGGGCAGTGTTGTGGGCAAGGGTGACCCTCGGAAAGGGGCCTGGGAAGCCAGCCTGCCACGTGTGCGTTTCAGGGGAGGTGCCATGGGGGGCACTCCTCGGTGTTAGGGAGCTGGTAGGCTCGGAGGCAGTGTAGTGCCCGGGGGTGCCATAGCTGGGGAATTGGCAGAGGGTTGTGCCTGCCAAAGGGGGCCACGTGTCCCAGCCATGAGACCGTGTGAGGGCATGGAGAGAAAATTGGGGGGCGAGGCCCGAAATTGTGAGGACACCAACACAGGCGACGGGAATCTGGGTTATTAGAAGCAATAGTTTAAGCGAGAGGCGCTTGTTGAAGCCCCGGGGTAGTTTAACAGTTAAATGGATAGGGTAGATTAGGAAGTGTACCCCTCCGCACCATCCATCCCCTCGCTGTCATTGTGGGCCGCTGGACCCACTTTGGTTATAGATCGCTGAACTCTGGGGAGGCCATTCTGAGGCTTGAGTTGGGCCTCGACACAGGACGTTAGCTCTCCCTTATTCCCCTCCGGGAAGGGAACGTAGGGGTTGGGAGTAGGCTAGGTGACAGGATAGGTTAGCCGAACAAGGACAGTAAAGGGGGTTAGGGGACGATTTATAGTGGGGAAGTAAAAAAAAAAAAAAAAAAAAGTTGGGGCTAAATTGGGGTTTGACAAATTAAGGGAGTGGGTATGTACAGTGACAGGCAAAGGCGATAGGTGGGAGGGAGACAGGTCGGTAGGTCCGAGCCCACCTTCCAAGTGGCCAGCACCACCGCACTCCCTCCACCAACCTCCACGGAACGGCAAAGGCTGGCCAACTTCATCGGCAGCTGTTGTTTTGCTGCGAGGCCTGTGCCGGCTGGATCGTCTGCAGCTGCTGTGCTGCAAGGCCTGTGCCGGCCCACTTCATCTGCCGGCTGGCTGTTTTTCTTCAAGACCTGTGCCGGCCAGTTCATCTGCCGGCTGTGTTTGCCTGCAGCGGCCTTCTTCTGCAGGCTGTGTTTGCCTGCTGCCTTTGCCATGCCATGCCCACTGCCCCTGTTCACCAGCCCCATTCAATTTTTGCTTAGCCCCCCCCCCCTGTTCATTGCCATGTGCGCCAGGATCAAGGCAACAGTTTGCAAGCTGCAAGAACTGCCCTGTTGGCAGCTACAACACGGGCCTGCAGTGGCGGCCCGTGCACCGTGTTTGCGTTCAAACCATTCATCCATCCATTCGTTGTGTTCATTGCGTGTGCCACTTGAGCTGGCACGGAGACTGCGTTTGTGCAGCCCATGCACCGTTGTGGTTCACTGCATTCCGTTCAAACCTTTCATCCATCCATTCGTTGTGTTCATTGCGTGTGCCACTTGAGCTGGCACGGAGACTACGTTTGTGCAGCCCATGCACCGTTGTGGTTCACTGCGTTCAGTTCAAAAGGGAAGGCCTTGGACTGCGTGTGAGCAGCCGGCGACGTTCCCTGTCACCTGCATTGTTTTGAGCCAGAGACTGCATGCAAGCAGCCTGGCTCCCTGCTAACTGCTTTCTTTTTGCAGAGTTCATTGATCCTGGGCCATGGTTTAGTGTAAAGTTTGTAAGTTAAGGTTAAGATGTACTGTAAATATGAGTGCGCCCCCGGCATGTTTGTCTTAGCGCCGGAAATTTTATTTAAGTCGTCCGTGTGAGTGAGTTTGTTTAGGTAGTTACTCAGCCCTCAGGTTATTTATTTTTGGGACACGAATACCATGAATGTCGCACTCAGGGATCCGTAGGTAAAATGTACTAGGGGAAAACTACACATGATGGCACACGAAAATTTGACGACTCGGGACGAGTCTGTAAAAAGGGGAGGGGGTAGTGTTGTGGTTGACCAAATTCGCAAACCACCATTCAGGTCCCTTAGGTGAGATATCTCTGTAAGTATATGTGTAGTTAGGCCCAAACCCGTTGTCTAGAGGGAATAAATGTCATTCACTCGGGCTGCGACTCTTCAGGATAGCCGTTTTTCTTTTACTATCTTTATTTTGGACCAGCCGCCATTATTACCACCACCAACCACGTCTCAACAGCCATCACACAACAACCACCAACCACAACGCCGCTTCACAACAACAACCACCAACCACAACGCCGCTTCACAACAACAACCACCAACCACAACGCCGCTTCACAACAACAACCACCAACCACAACGCCGCTTCACCACAACCGCCACGACCTTTACGGTCACAACTCGCCACCATCGCATCCACACCATCTCGCGCCACTCGTGGGCACCGATACTGGACTCGTGCAGGGCGCGCACCGAGCAGCGTATTCAAAAACATCACGGACTTTCCGCAGAAAAACGGATCAAAAACGACTCACGCCCACTTCTGTTCCGTCCTATCGGTGAGCGAGGGGCGATTTGGCCCCGCCTCCAGGGCGTTGGAGGGCGGTCGCTATATGCAAATTCATGGATCAAAAAGCATTCACGCCCACTTTTCCTCGGTCCAATGGGGAGCCAGTTAGAGGTGAAGGGTCGGAGGCAAAGGGTCAAGGGTGAAAGAGCGAAGCCACGGGGCTTATATAAACGGCTGCGTTCGTCAGTAAAGACAGTTGCGTGGAGTTCAAGAGAGTCGTCGGTGGAGCTGGAAAGAAGTGGGAGAAGTCAAGAGTGAAGAGTTGGGACGAGCCAAGAGAGGAGACGGAGAGGGCGAGTAGACGGAGCTGTGGAGAGGTGACGGCGGCGAAGGCGGACGAGGGGGTGCTCGCGTCGGTGCCGGGAGCTGCAGAGGGAGAGGCCAGCAACGCGACCGAGGTCGAGGAGGAGACGCTCGCCGCGGGACCCGAGACAGGGTGATATCCTCCTTCCCCCGAGCATCAGCAACCCCCTCCTGTTTCCCCCCGCGCTGAGATAGTGCGACAAAGGGGGCCCCTTTCCCACCCCCTACCAGACACTGTCCGCGAGGCCCGCGGAGTTGAGGCACCACCGCCACTTCGCGTCTCATCATCAGATGGGTAGGCCCGACCCGGTCTCGGCCCCAGGCCCGCCTCATCCTTGAGGGTGGTTCTTTTTCTTTTGTTTTGGGTACATGTGTTGTCGGCGCCGTCTGTGAAGTAAAATTGTATAAGTGTTGCCGTGTGCTCGGTAGTCGGATAGATCTGCATTGTTGCATTTGCTTTTTGTGTAATATTGCATTGTCTTCTTCTTTTACATGTGCTTTTGGTGGAATTGTATATGTGTGCTTTCCATTCATCGCGAAATAAATGTGCTTCATGTTGAACTGTTTTCCCGCTTCGCTTCGTCTTTTCTTTCATTGAATCTCCATCTTGCTTCACGTAAAGGGTTGGCCGTGGGCTAAAACGCCCGATAATTAATCGAACCGTCGAGGCCGACGAATAACACCACTCGGTTATCCCGATAGTACGGAACGGGTCGCTTAAAGTGGCCCGTGTCCGAAGTCGACCTGCGGCGAGGTGCGATCGCCCGGTCTACCCTCCGTGTGGGTACTTAGGTAGGTCGAATTTGGCGAGCAACCCTATCCCACGCGGGGGCCGATTGGCACGATCGTGGTGAGACCGAAAGGTCCACCCGTGACTGGTTCCCGGCGTTAGTCCGAGAGGGTCACGACTGGATTGTCCGTCCGGTGGGCGACGTGCCGCGATTCGAGTTACGTGGCCGTCAGCACGCCGGCGGGCGCGAATCCGCAACAATATATATATATATATATATATATATATATATATATATATATATATATATATATATATATATATATATATATATATATATATATATATATATATATATATATATATATGTATGAGGTGAATGTACCTGGTATTGCTTGGGTTCTTTTTGAATGAATTTTATTTTCTGTACATAGGTCTGATGCGAGCCCAGTATCAGTTCCCTATTGGGCCATGGCAGTCTTAGCCTCAGGGGGTTGGTGAATGGGAAACACCCCCCCCCACCCCCGTCCGTCCGAGGAGCCTCGCCACCTCGACGATAACCTTCCTGGGGCCCGTCCTAACATTTTTTGTTTCAGAGGTTTCCTCCTCTCTATCAACATTAAGGAGATTAGCGCGTGCAGACAAACAAACAAACAAACAAAAACTTCGAATTATATATATATATATATATATATATATATATACATATATATATATATATATATATATATATATATATATATATATATATATATATATATATATATATTGTTGCAGATTCGCGCCCGCCGGCGTGCTGGCGGCCACGTAACTCGAATTGCGGCATGTCGCCCACCGGACGGACAATCCCTTCGTGACCCTCTCGGACTAACGCCGGGAACTAGTCACGGGTGTGCCTTTCAGCCTCACCACGATCGTGCCAATCGGCCCCCCGCGTGGGATAGGGTTGCTCGCCAAATTCGACCTACCTAAGTACCGACACGGAGGGTAGACCGGGCGATCGCACCTCGCCGCAGGTCGACTTCGGACACGGGCCACTTTAAGCGACCCGTTCCGTACTATCGGGATAACCGAGCGGTGTTATCGTCAACCTCGATGGTTCGATTAATTATTGGGCGTATTTAGCCCACGACCAACCCTTTACGTGAAGGAAGATGGAGATTCAATAAAAGAAAAGACGAAGCGAAACGGGAAAAAAAACAGTTCAACATAAAGCACATTTATTCCGTGGCAAACGGAAAGCACACATATACAATCACAACAATTATGCACAAAAAGCAAATGTAAAAGTAACACGACAATTCTGCACAAAAAGCAAATGCAATAAAAGAGACACAATGCAGATCTACTACCGACTACGCGAGCACACGGCAACACTTACACAGTTTTACTTCACAGACGGCGCCGACAACACATATACTCCAAAGCAAAAGAAAAAGGGGCCACCCTCAACTACAAGGGGGCAGACGGGCCTGGGGCCGAGACCGCGTCGAGCCTACCCGTCTGTTGATGAGCCGCAAAATGGCGGCGGCGCCCCGACTCCGCGGGCCTCGCTGGCACTGCCTGGAATGGGGTGGGAACGGGGCCCCCTTCTCACACTATCTCAGCGCGGGGGGAAACAGGGGGGGTTGTTGATGCTCGGGGGGGGGGGGGAAGAGGATATTTGGCTGGCTTGGGTCCCGCGACGAGCGACGCCACTGCGACCTCGATCGCGTTCCCGGCCCCCCCTCTCCGCAGCTCCCCGACTCTGACACGAGCGCAGACCTCCACAAAGCTTCTTGGCTTCTCCAGCCTCTCCGGACCCCGACAGACACTCTCTCGACTGATTTCGCCGCCGCCACAACTCTCCAACTCTTTCCTCTTCTCAACTCTTCAACTCTTCCCAACTCTCAACTCTCTCCAACTGCCTCGATTCGCTCCGCGCTCGGTGCTTTATAGTCCGACAGGAGAAACCATATGCAGATTTTTGGATCAGGATCGGCTCGGGGGCGGAGCCACGCTCGCCCATTGGACAGAGGAAAAGTGGGCGTGAATCATTCCTGATCCTCGAATCTGCATATATCGATTATACTCCGACGCGCCTGGAGGCGGGGCCAAATCGCCCCACGCTCGCTGATAGGACGGAACAGAAGTGGGCGTGAATCATTCTTGATCCGATTTCTCGGAAAGGCCGCTTTTTGCACCCGCTGCTCGCTGCGCGCCCTGTACGAGTCCAGGATCGGTGCCCACAAGCGGCGCGGGAATGGCGGTGATGCGATGGTTGCGAGAGCGAGTTGTGACGGTAAAGGTCGTGGCTGTTGGCGTTCTTGTTGTTGTGAAGCGGCGTTGCGATTGGTGGTTGTTGTGTGAAAGCGGTTGTGGAGTAGGTGGATGTTGTGAAGGCGGTTCTGGAGAAGGTGGCTGTGGTTGTCGAGATGCGGTTGTTGGTGGTTGTGGTGGTAGTAATGGCGGTTGGTCCAAATTAAAGATAGTAAAAGAAAAACGGCTATCTAAAAGGGTCGCAGCCCGAATGAATGACATTTATTCCCTCTAAACAACGGGTTTGGGCTAACTACACATATACTTACAGAGATATCTCACCTACGGGACCTGAATGGTGGTTTGCGAATTTCGTCAACCACAACAATATATATATATATATATATATATATATATATATATATATATATATATATATATATTGTGTTGTTGTTGTTCGTCTTTCGGCTGCTCCCGTTTGGGGTCGCCACTCCGGATCATCCGTTATGATCCGCATACTGATTTGGCACAGGTTTTACGCCGGATGCCCTTCCTGAAGCAACCCTGGTCGCCTCTTACGACACAGGGATAAGGATTGGGTTTCGCCATGATTCTAGGCTGCCCTAAAACCCCTCATAGCACGGCCCAGCGCAGAGACTCCCGTCCTCAAGCGATCCTCCCTCCCAAGCCTCCGAGTAGCCGGATTACAGGCGCACGCCACTACGCCCGGTTATTTTATATATATATATATATATATATATATATATATATATATATATATATATATATATATATATATATATATGTATGTATATATATATATATATATATATATATATATGTATGTATATATATATATATATATATATATGTATATATATATATATATATATATATGTATGTATATATATATATATATATATATGTATGTATATATATATATATATATATATGTATGTATATATATACATACATATATATATATATACATACATATATATGTATGTATATATATATATATATATATATATATATATATATATATATATATATATATATATATATATATACACTGTGTATATACATATATATTATATAATGACTACTCAAAAAGTTGTGGGCGGATTCAGATGAAACTTGGTGGACAGGTTGGGTGTGTGACAAGGACGAATTGATTTGATTTTGCTGAAGATTCGAATCCGGATCTGGATACGAATATTATTTCATTTTAAAAGTGATTCTTCACCTTTGAGAGATGGGGCCAAAAACGATATAGTAAGTACTGTATAACATGACAGTTCAAAAATGTATTGGGCCCGATATGTTTTCATGGATCAGGCATTGCATGGTGGAGGTATGTGCTCGACCGAGTGCCTTCCTAGTTTATGCTTTGTGATGATTGTGCGCACTCGTGATAAATATAATCAGTAAAAAAAAAAACGCTTTATTTTAGTGGATGGAAGTGAGGATGGGCCACCTAGTAATTCAATATTTATGTATATCCTCTCACCTTCGTTTGTTGTAATGAATAATATAAGGTTTTGTTTACTGAGCCAAATTAATCCATTTTAAATAAATAAAAAAATGCATTTTTCTTGTGAGTTATTAACTTTCTAAATTTCACTTTTGATCTGCCCCTGAGTTTATATACGATCAAAAAAAATAAACGAGATGGTATTCAAAGAATACTTACCTAGTGCAGTCTTGAGAAGGACTTTTGTGCAAGCTAACTCTTCTGGCAGAAAATTTGTAATGAAAGAAGTTTAAATTCAAATAAAATAGGTACTGCACTAGTCATCAGAAGGAACCTGAACAAGCCAAAAGGAAAGATGACGTCATCAGGATCAACCTGGATAGGACTCTGGTTTCAACTGCTACTCCTTTAACCCTCAAACCCATCCAGGTGCAGCGAAGTGAGCCTTATTCAAAATAAAATAAAATAAAAAAGAACACGGATTCAAAAAAATTAATAATTCTGGCTGCTGGACCATGGGTCTGATCAGGTTGAAATGTAAAATATGTGTTCCACATCACCAATCGCTCATAATTTTGAAGTTTCTCATCGATTGATGCAGCGGTTCAAGAGAAAGAATTTTTTAAATATTTTCCTTCAATCCAGTATGGCTGCCAAACCATGTGATCTATCAATTTTGCATGAACACCCTCGACCCTAATATCCCCAAGGCTTGGGAAACATTTGTGTGACGTTTCCCCTCAATTTGTCCAGCTGTTCTTGAGAAGAAGATTAAAAAAAAAGATTTTAGGGTAAATCCAATATGGCTGCAAAACCATGTGACTTATGATGTCATAGGTGGGGAACTTTTTATTCCTCATGGATAGGCGGTCAGACCTGTACAGTTTCTCTTCAATCTGTTCAGCCATTTCGGAGAAGACTTTTGAAGTTTTTAAAATGTTCTTTTTCATAAGGCTGCTGAACCATGTGACCGATGATGTCATAAAAATTTTTTTCTGTGGACCATTTTATCCCAAGATGACCCTCAATAATGTTCATACTGATCGAATGTAGCGTTCTACAGAAGCACTCATGAAGTCATAATGAAGGCACCTGTGACGTCATAAAAAAATCGCACTTATTCCCCACGGAGTACTTCACATGTGCCAAGTTTCAATTTTTTTCCATGAAGCGGCTTCGGAGATGGAGGTCCAACGTTTCTGCTTTTTTTCCAACATGTGTGGCACACCACGTGACCTATGACGACGTCATCATCATTATAACATTCTTCATGAGTCGTCACACCAGGGTGAAAATTTCGTATCAATCCGACAAGCGGTTCCAGAGAAAAGGGAATAACAACATGCGCGCACGTACGTACGCAGAAACAGGACTGATCGCTTAACCCCGGTCTCGGCTTCGCGAGCTCGGGCTAACAACATCGTGGGTTCGTCGACCTGCAGCATGTTCAGTCCCTCTCCCTCTCCAGTGAGTTTTCACTCCTTTTGACAGCAGGACTTCCATCATCATACCCCTTTTGGGAGAGCAGCACAGCCATTGGACATTGATGACACCCGTGTCATCGTGTTGATCACACAACTTGGTGGACACGACACCGAATTGGTACACTGGTGACACGACGTCGTCGTTTTTCTTATTATTGAACGCACGACTTTATTCACACACACTCAAGCTTAACAGCTTATGAGACACCGCTCAAACTGGACGAAGTCATCAACCAAAGGTGATGAGTAGAAATCAATAAATATGATTTTCTGTAAATATATAGATTATCCTCTCTTGCTTGGACAGGTATATTGCCCTCATTTTTTTGCACAGGTACGTTATCCTTTGTTCTTTGTTTAATTGTATTGTATCCTATATATATATATATATATATATATATATATATATATATATATATATATATATATATATATATATATATATATATATATATATATATATATATATATATATATATATATATCCTCCTGTGAAAAAGGCGCAAGTTGAGGTCAGAGCATGTGTTCGTGGAGAGATGATTAATGGACTGCATGTGTGATGTGAGACATTTAACTAGGAGTGAGAGAAACAAATGAAACATGGAGACGGGTATATATCAGGCAGGTGTCAGTGTGAGCATAGAGGTTACATCAATCATACGTGCACTCGGCGTGCTCTCTTTCACCAAAAAGGAATCATCTCTAATTGCGATCAACATCATACATGCTTTGGTGGTGTTGTCCTTCAGGGCTGAGACTGAGCCACATGGGGTGGGTTGGAGGAGAGTGTGATGAGGTGGGGGTGGGTGAGGTTGGTATGAGTTTAGTATTGGAGGAGGTTTGGTAAGGAGGTGCGTTTGAGGGTGTGGGAGAGGTTGCCATGAGTTGAGGATTGGATGAGGTTGGTATGGTGTGGGTTGGGTGATGAGGTGGGGTTGAGGGTTTGGGAGAGGTTGGCATGAGTTGAGGATTGGAGGACGGTGCCGTGGGATGGTGGGGGTTGGATGAGTGGAATTGGTGCACACACAGAGAGTTTGCCTGCGACATTCTAACAGCATCCCACTGTGTTCAACTCGATGAAATATTTAAACTCCACCACGGGCACCAGCAGATAACAGCAAGCCAAATTCACTTTCCTGCTGAGCTTCTTTTGCCTTGAAATGGTTTCCACTGCTCACAATGCTCACTACAGGTTCTTGTGTGGTTAGAGCAAGTCCTTGGACTGAGCCCCACACGTCGCTTCGTCCCAAATTGTGTCCTTTCAAGGCTTTCATTATTACCCCGCGCACGCGCTGCAAAGCGGGGTTAATCAATTGGTTCACTTCTGTGTGTTTTGTTCTCCTGTCTGCATTCACCAGTTTATAATCAACGAGCAACTTGAGTTAAATTCAATGCTATATTCGGAACATGAATAGGGAAACGAGTTTCTCGTTTTTTGTACTTTCGTCCCGATCGCGCGTGCACAGAGAAGAGTGAGATAATATTTTTTTACTTTGTCTGCCTGTCTGGCAGTTAAACAAAATTATAAACAAATAGAGGTACATTCAAAATACACCGCCCCCATGCCAAATAAATATATAACAAATCCTCCAGTGCGCTACATCGCCGGGGCACCTTCGGCGCCAGGTGATGCCGCCTTGCAGCACATGGACTCGGAATTGGGAGCGGTGTGCAATAATTGATTGATTCATTGATTAATTACATCATTAAAATAAATGAATAATCAAAAAATAATTAATTTCTCAATCAATTGTCGAAGAGCATACCGAAACCGCTACTGTTTCATCCGAATGTGTAACATTTTTTGGAAAATTGAGCAATTAATCGATAAATGAATTGATTAATCAAATCGAAGATGCCCTTTATAGCCAAATCACTTGGTCACTGTCATGTCCAAATATCAGCTTGCAAGCTCAAATTATGCCTGAATATTGCCAGGATGAGAAATAAAATAAACAAGTCTGAAGACGACGATGGTTCACGAGCGGTATTTGACGATGTAGATTGTTTCAGAAGTCAAGGATGAGACAATGTGATAATTTTTGACCAAGTTATAAAAATGATCAAAATGATGTTGTACGAGTGACAGGTTATTAGCTGCAAAATGTCGAAAACCCGGTTTTGTTCAACAACTTTCAAAATTTGACCTTTGCATAACCTTTAAAGGTCACAAAACAATGTTGTGGACATTAAAATAAGGAAACAGGATACGTGATATAGCTTATTGGAGTTAGTTAGTCGAAGAAGGTCGAAAACCCGGTTCGATTCCCACAACTTTGAAAATTTGACCTTTGTGGCCTTTAAAGCTCAAAGGTCAAGGATTATGACCTTTGGTGCAAAACTTCCTCTGGAACATTCCAGGAACAATATAACGTCATATAGGCTATATGGCATTTCGCACTCATCGGATTATCCATACTTTGATGAAATCGGCGTAAAAACAAACTTGAAGGGGGCGCCACGGGCAAGGTGTTTGAGATAGAGCAAAATGGTTTCAAGACTTTAGGTGGGGAATGACCTCAAGATTATGCATAAAAAATATTGTCATTCTAGCTCTCAAAGTTTGGACGGTTGTATGATTTTTATGTCAAAATTCGCAATTTTCTAAGTTTTTGACCTTGTGACCTTGATTTGGGACGAAAATAAAAAATCGGACAACGGCAAGTTTTAGATAATTCATTTTGCTATTCAAATACCGAAGAACCCATTCCATTCAGTCAATTCCCGAGGAGAAGATAGATTTTTAATCCGACTACCCCCTAAAAAAACTACCCCCAACTCCATTTTAATGCCCATGATTTTGGAATGAGATGTTGGATGAGCAGGTGTCCACATACTTTTGGCCATGGAGTGATTATATTTATATATATATATATATATATATATATATATATATATATATATATATATATATATATATATATATATATATATATATATATATATATATATATAGTTTTTGGCCCTATCTATCAATTTTAGAAATCAAGCCTGTGTTGACTTTTTTGACTGTGAAATTAATTGGTGATTGAATTCATTGACCTGATATGCAAATCCTGTTCAAATTTCAAGTCAATCATATGCAAATTGAGGATTTTAGAAATTGATCCTAAGTTGTTGCACTTTGGCCTTTGCTGTCCTTTTGGAATGTGCTGACTTCAAAAATAATGGTGGTTGTATTCAGTAAGCAGATATGAAAATTATTTTCAAATTTCAAGTCAATCGGATGAAAATTGAGGATTTTAAAAAGTTTGGCCCAAATTGACCATTTGGCCTATTTTGACCTTTTGGTTTATTTTTACATAAAAATTAATAGGTGGTTGAATTCAGCGATCTGATATGCAAATGCTCTTCAAATTTCAAGTCAATGAGATGAAAATTGAGGATTCTAGAAAATTTGGCCAAAATTGGCCTTTTGGCCTATTTTGACCTTTAGGCCGATGTTTACCTCAAAATTAATAGGTGCTTAAATCATTGACTTGATCTGCAATTGCTCTTCAAATTCCAAGTTTATTGCATGAAAATTGAGAATTTTATTAATTTGGCCTTTGTCGACCTTTTGGACGATGTTGATCTCAAAAATATAAAGCAGTGTTTTTGTAAACACCTTGATACACCACAGACCTCCCAACATCTGCCAAATTTTTTAATTGTTTCTAGAATCCTCATTTTTCATCTGATTGACATGAAATTTGAATAACATTTGCATATCAGATTACTGAATTCAAGCACCAATTATACTTGGTGGGTTTGGGGTGGATTAATGGGGGTATAAAAGATCAAGGTTTTGGATGGGGGAAGATGAGAGGTGGTGGTGAACGGCTGTTTTGAAGGCGTGGAGGGAAGAATGGAATTGAAGAGAGTGAGGGAGTTTATTACAAAGGTGGGAAAAAAGAGGAACGGATGAAAATTGAGGAATTTAGAAATCCCACCTAAGTTGTTGACCTTTGGCCTATGTTGAACGAATACAAGCACCAATTATTTTTGAGGTCAGCATATGCCAAAGGTCAACAACTTAGGTACACTTTCTAAAATCCTGAATTTTCATCTCGTTGACTTGAAATTTGAACAGCATTTGCATATCAGGTCAATGAATTCAACCACCAATTATTTTTAAGGTCAATGCAGGCCTTATTTCTAAAATTGATAGGGCCAAAAACTATATACTGTATATATCATTACGTCTCAAAGTTGTGAAGGAGTGATGACAACACCAGGTGGATGAGTTGGTTTGGTGACAAGAACACATGGATTAGCTTTTGGTTCAGATCCAGCCCATCAGTGGGATACAAAACGTAAACTGTTCAGCCTGGCGGAGGTATGCGCTCTAGCGAGTGCCGTTCTACTTTGTTCTGCTTTGCCAAGTGTCGCTCTATGAGTGATTTTTCATTCTGTTTGTCTGTTACTTGAAAAATCAAAGATTTTTCAAGCATATTGGTCACTCCATTTTGCAATTTTGTTTGTCTGTCAATTTCCTACATGTCACAATTTAAAACCAATCTTCACGAAACTTCACCACATGATAGAGTTTGTCATAAGGAAGGAGCCTATTGTTTTTGAGGTCAAAAGGTCAACATATGCCAAAGGTCAACAACTTCGGTGAGATTTCTAAAATCTTCAATTTTTCTTTTTGGATACACCGTCGAGGCTCGTTTGAGAGCAAACGCACAGAACCTATAACAAGTGGAGTAGGAGACAAGAGGGGTGAAAAAAAAACAGTGTGGAACACAGACATGAGGAGATCTCCTTTTCATCCGATTAACTTGAAATTTGAAGAGGATTTACATTTCAGGTCACTGAATTCAACTGGGCAATTCTTTTTGAGCTCCGTCCCACAGGTTGGGTGTGTGCGTGACAAGGACGAATTGATTTGATCTTGGTGAAGATCCGAATCTGGATCTGGATACGTGATTTATTTAATTTTTTCAGTGATTCGTAACCATTGAGTGATGGGGACAAAAACGATATAGTAACTGTATAGCATGACATTTCAAACATGTATTGCGCCCGATATGTTCTCGTGGACCAGGTATGACGTGGCGGAGGTACGCGCTCCGCCGAGTGCCCTTCTGGTTTAGTTTGTTTTTCGTGCTAATTGAGTATCCGTGTTTCTCTCTCTCTCTCATTCGGTTTTATTATTCTACATTTTTTTTTCAATTCTCATTCTACTTTGGATCCTCTCTGGGTGGTTCCATTTGTCCCTTTTATTTCCTCCATCGTTCTCTCCACCCCAGCGTGTTTCCATCCCACCTCGTCACAACGTGCTCGGAGGAGTTTGAGTTGACCACGAGATCTGGAAGCAATTACGATGCACACGAGCACGATCAATCCGGGAATGTATTTATTTACCAAAGCAGAGCGTGTGTGGGAAATTAGTCAGAAGTTCTTTGATGTGGAATAATTGTGGAAAAGTGGAGCAAATTTTACGCACAACTTTGACAGTTAATTATTTATAAAGTAAACACAAATTGCCTGGTGTGGGATGGAGGGACTGCCGAGATGACGCGCTGCCAGCTCATGATCAACCTTGTGGGCACCACCGCACCATTTTAATGGACAACTAGATGCTGCATGATGATTCTGACACTAAACCCCAACAGCTCCTCATTTAAAAAAAATTTAAAATCCTTCTTATATCAGCTCCTCGATGGTCCCTTGGATCATTGGGGTAAATCACTTGTCCCATGTCGACCAACAATGGACCACAGCAATGACTTTGTCAAATGACACCATTCGTCACAATCGGTTGTGTAACTAATAATGAGAGAATGTGTCGAAATGTCAATTTAACTCCCGTCTAATTAATCGATGTCTTCAATACCAGGCACTGTCGGTTGATCTTGGAGATCCCCCAGGTGGTAACGGACGCCCCTCACGACTCCACAAAGAGGTCACCATGGCCTTCTCGGGAGTTTCTCATTCTGTCGACAGGTTGCCATCCATACGTGTTTAACAAGACAGCACCTGAACGATTTCGTGTCAAGTGCACTTCAATGACCCATCAGTCTTTTCTTGATAACCTTTTCTTTCACTTTGCGGACAACATCACTTTTTGTCCTTCAAGCGGAAACAGTGGCGGAACCACTGTCTGGGTGATCATGATAATTAAATTGTCGACCTGCATGTGTCAGCTAATCATGTTCTGTACCTGTGGAGCTGCAACACAACGTACCCTGTAGGGAGCTGCATTCAGCGATAAGATCCTCATTGTGTCGTCTGCGCATCACCGAAGGTTTTATCCTTCTTTCAATTACGCTGACCATTGTACACAATGTTTATAGCGATTTCACGTAAATCGCTGTCTTGGCAGCCAAGAAGAGGCAAAACCGAGAATCGGACGAGGAGTGAGAAACTTGGGAGAGGAGAAGGACCCAGAGGAAAAGAAAAAGAAACCACATGAATGTGTGACTAATTGTTTTGGTGATCGAATGTGATCAACACGATGTAATGTCCCCATCAGTAACTTTTTACAAGGAATTGCAAGGAAATTTTTGCACAGGAGGCGGCCATTTGGCCCATCATGCCTGTGCCACACCAATACCACACTTTTTTTTTTAAAATAAATCCTTCAATACCCCTTCCCTTCGTGTGCAGCCGTTTGTTTGCTACACGGGTACTCATTTCGCCGACCTTGGAAGGATGACAGTCTGAGGCAACTCCCTGGTGTTAACTCGGTGGTTAAAAGGCCTTGAACTCATGACCCTAGGATCCCGAGCCACCACCCTAACCACAAAGATCCCGAGCCACCACCCTAACCACTAAGCTAACACCAGGTTAAACTTCACATGAACTTAGCCTGATAAACTGTCTCTCTACCTTCAAGCCGTACCACCTGTGTCCATCAAATAGGAAACGCGTCCGATGAGGTCACTACGTGGTTTCGTGTCTGACGTGGTCACATGTTAACTACTAATGTGTTGATCATAAAATAATATAATTAATATGTCGAAATATTTGAGACTAGTAAAGGTACCCATCCCCAGTGATGGAAAAAGCAAAGGCTGAACAGCATGAAGGAAGCCATTCCTGAATTTCAACTTCTTGGGTTCTGGCTCGTATTGAAAGAGTGAGTGGCGAGTCGCGTTTCTCCTGGGTTGTTTCTCTTTGTGAGGAGACTGCTCTTCTGATTGAAGGTGCAGCAATACCACTGGATCCATCTTCTTAGGATGTGAGGAACGGCCCCAAACAGGGCAGGCATATTCTGCTGCCGAATAGCACAAGGCGAGTGCAGTACTTCGAATGATCCCTGGGTCTGTTCCCCTTTTTTAGAGTTGGACAACTTCCTCAAGATGTTGTTTCTGGCTCCTACCTTCGCCTTTGACTTTAAGACATGGTCTTTGTAGTTGAGGGTACGGTCCAGGGTAAGTCCAACGTATATTGGCCTGGGGCTGTGAGTCAGCCTACTCCCATCCCAACAGACATTCAGCTTTCGGTTTGCATCCCTGTTCTTAAGATGAAAGGCACTGATTTGCATCTTCTCTGAATTGGTGCACAAGTGGTCGACGGTGTAATGATTGGTTAATCCAGCTCGTACATCAGTGATGGACTGCTCTACTTTCTCAAAGGATTGATCCTGGGATGCAATACAGAGATCATCAGCATCCAAGAAACTCCTGGTGTTTGGATGTGTGGGCTGATCATTTGTGTAGACATTAAACAGTAAGGGAACAAGAACACTACCGTGACGTCATCCATTCTTCTGTCTACGGCATCTGCTGCGGTTACCCCTGAGGTCCACAACGAAATGTCTACCAGCCAGCATGTTTTGGATAAGATCTGTCAGTCTTGCATCTTTTGTTGTCTGGAATAACTTCTGCACAATAATCCAATGATTGGGTGACTGTGTCATATGTCGCATTCAGGTCAACAAAGGCAGCACCACTTATCAGCCCTTTCTCATAGCCATCCTCAATTAATTGGGTGAGAGGCAGGAGAGCTGGTTTGTGTGCAGGACTTTCCTGGCCTGAAACCTGTTTTCTCAGGAATGAGATGCTGATCCACCAAGGGGGGTAGGCCATTCAAGGGAGATCTCTCGAATAGTTTGTTCATGTGACAAAGCAGGGAGAAGGGCTTGAGCTCTCTGTGTTGGCAGGATATTTCCCAGGCTTCAGTGTCGCCATTATTTTTGTATGTCTCCAAAGCTTTTGGATCTTACTGGGAGTCATGCAGCTGCTGAACGTGTCTTGGCAAGTCATTTTCAAAAGTCACAATATTTTCTAAACCGTTCAAGATTTAGCTTTCATATTACACAGATCTATTCCTCATGACCACCCAAAAGTTGGGGGACCTGGAGTATCAGCTACTTGTCGGAACGAGAGGAATTGTTGGACAGAGTGCTGTTCCAGAGTCGTCTGGAATCATGGATGTGCTCACAGTTGAAAGAGTTGGACAGATGGACTGAGTGTTCAAATGATTCTGTCCGAATTCAATGTTTTTGAATTGTGGAATCTTTCTTCATGGCATTGAATCGTGACTTTTTCACCATTCCACTCGAGAATTCCTAATTTAAACATTTTCCAACTTTCACACATGGCAATTTTAAAATGTTCATAAACAGGACGTACACTTCATTGGAATACAAACATGCAGGGAGTCCAAGCGTCAATGGATTTTACTTTTCCTTTGTTTCAAGTCACCATTTGAACTTTCATTGAAGTACGAGGGCGAGTCAAAAAGTATCCGCAATATCTTTTTATTTAAATAATACTGTATAACCACAATGGAGCATGCACAAAAGCATAATTTTTCCACATGGTACCCTTCTTTTTTTAACACAGTCCAAAAAATGTTTTTGGCTGAGTGACGAGCCACAGGTGCACCAGGTCTTTCACTTGTTCATTACTGGGGCAACGTGGCGGCCTCTCAAAGCGTCTTTGAGTGGACCAAACAGGTGACAGTCTGAAGGGGCCAGGTCAGGACTGTATGGTGGATGCTCCGACACGTCAAAGTTCAATTGGCGGAGGGTTTCCACAGCTTGGGTGGCAATGTGTGGACGGGCATTGTCATGCAACAATGCAACACTTTTTGACAGTGGCCCTTGGCGTTTCCATCGAATATCTGGTTCAAACTGGTCTCAGAGCATTTCACAATAACGGACACTGTTTACCGTTGTGCCCCCCTCTTGATGGTGTTCCAAAATTGGACCTTGTAAGTCCCAGCAAAGTATGAACATCACTTTTCCGGCCAATGGTTGACTTCTGAACTTCTTTTTGACCGTTGATGTCGGACGTTTCCACTCTACTCTGGCTCGTAATGGTGGATCCACATCTCGTCTCCAGTGACAATGCATCTGAAAAAAGCATTCCCTTCATGGCGAAAGTGGTTCTAAAGGATTTGGTAGATTGTCACACGGTTGTGCTTGTGCTCTTCTGTGAGTTGTTTTGGAACCCATCTTGCAGAAACTTTATATGAAAGTCAAGTCGGTTGTTGATGATTTCATGTGCAGAACCATGACTGATGTTCAGATGTTGTGCCACTTCATCAATAGTGGACCGTCGGTTATCCAGAATCGTGGCGCGGACTCGTTCGATGTTTCCTTCTGTTGTGGACGTGGATGAGCATCCTGATTGTTCCTCATCAGTGACACTTGTGTGACCGTTTTTGAACATGGTAATCCAATCATACGCACTCCCCTGCGGTAAAGCACAGTTCCCATATTGTGCTGAAAGTCTGCGATGGATTTTTGACCCTGGTCCACCTTCAGCCCATAAAAATCATATCACTGCACGCTGCTCTTCTGGTGCAAACGGACAGCGGAATGGTCATGTTAACTCCCTTACAACGACACAACTACTGACTGCTCAAGTTTTAAACTACTTCACAATGGTGTGGACAGTTCCTGCTTGTACCTGCAAGTACAATAATCAATGCAGTCACCACAGCACAGTTTTTAATAAATCGTTGGGGATACTTTTCAACTCTGAACTCTGGCACTTCAACTCTGAAATTGAACTCTGGCAGCTTCCGGTTCCGGGATTTGAGGTGACAGCTGGTTCGCTCAGCGGTCTCTGCCGACTTTGTCAATTAAGTTTCCAGTCGTTATTGCTCCAGTTTTGACTTTATTTTCTTCCCTACATGTTTTCTGTGTGTTCCTCTTTCGGTTTAGTTTCAAAATTTGTGCTATTTTGTGAGTTTTCGTCGATCTTGTCATATCGGGTTTCATTGAGGCCAACCCGTCTTTCCTGTCTGTGCTCGTTGAATTTTATTTGTATTTTCTCCCTATTACCATCAGTTCTTATATTCTCCACTTTTCCCACCACCAAGCTGTTCCACCCCTCCCAACTACACCCTCTGTTTCTTGTCTTAAAATTTAAAAAATGACCGAAATTTTTTTTCCCTCCATACCTTTTCCCCACATATCCATGAGTACCGACTCTTCTTCCTTCTTCTGCTGTCATATCATCTTCCTTCTATTTGAGCCGACCCACTTTCACCATTTACCTTCACGATTTCTTTCGACAACCTTCCATTACCTAATGTGACCTCATCTTCAAAAATCCATCAAATAACATTCAAAAATTTATATCCTTTCTAACTACACACCTCCCGCAACCACATGTTTCTCTATTCCTCCTTCTTCCTGTTGCTTTTCATCGACCCACCAGTTTCCCTCTGCGTTTACCGATCCAAATTCACCATACATCTCCATGATTTTACTTCAACCTTTCCTTTCCTTAATTTTATGCAATCTTGATCAAAAAGAAGAAGAAGAAGAAGAATAAAAACGATCTCTTATAATGTTTCATCTTCCTCTTTCACACGTGTGGTTCTCGTTATTGTATCATAATTCACGACTCTTTTTCTATTTCAACAGACTGCTCTCAATTCGACCTTTCCTTCATCTTGTGTCAAAGAAAATCCAACTGTTACAACGTTTCTTGTCTCCATTCTCTAAAGTCACCTTGATGGCATCCCTCACATAATGTCTTTAATCACATCTTTGACTTAAAAAAATTTAAATCCCAGTTTGCAATGAATGTTCGTGTTCCATCAATCGTCCTTTTGTTCCAACTTCAGTGCCAATTCACCCCACCTCCTTACATCTACCTCCTCCTAACTCCTCACCTGTTATCCCCTTCCCTTACCCCTCCCAATCTTTCACCTCATTTTTCCTCTACTCTTGGCACCTCTTCACTGTCTTCTGCTTCAGTATCAGCTCCTCCTCTGTTGCCCCAAAGTGTGTGGTGCGATAACATCTGTGGGCTCCATTCTAACCGAACAGATATCTCCCTCTCTCAATCGGTACACTTGTCAACACCACAAACATGCTCCTCCTTTCCTCTCGTTTCACCCCCCCTCTTCCCAATCCCTCAAACCTTGTACCTCCCCCTGCCTGCTCCCTTCTTCAATATACCTCGATCAAGTCTCATCCTTCCCCTCTCCCCACCTCTCCCATTACCCTCCTGCTCCTTGGCCATGCCTGCTCTTATCATCTCCCCCACCCCCTCTCAAAGCTTCCCTCTCACCCTTCTCTCTCAAAGAAATCTTCACACTCTTCCCCCTCCAAACCTCCCTCTCACCTTTCTCAAAAACTCCCCTCCCCCTTCTCCCTCCACGAAGATGTTCGATCCTGTTCATCTTGTGTATGTATATATATATATATATATATATATATATATATATATATATATATATATATATATATATATATATATATATATATATATATATATATATATATATATATATATATATATATATATATATATATATATATATATATATATATATATATATATATATATATATATATATATATATATATATATATATATATATATATATATATATATATATATATATATATATATATATATACATATATATATATATATATATATATATATATATATATATATATATATATATATATATATATATATACATATATATATATATATATATATATATATATATATATATATATATATATATATATATATATATATATATATATATATATATATATATATATATATATATATATATATATATATGTGTATATATATATATATATATATATATATATATATATATATATATATATATATATATATATGTATGTATATATATATATATATATATATATATATATATATATGTGTATATATATATATATATATATATATATGTATGTATATATATATATATATATATATATGTATGTATGTATATATATATGTATATATATATATTTATGTATATATGGGCTGTTCCACAGGGTCATTCCGTACCAACTCACCTAAGGGTCCCCAGATCACCTCCTCAGATTTTTCTGGAAAATTCTTAAATGTAGATCTATATGGCTCTACCCACCATGCAAAAGATTAGCTTTCAATTCCTCATAGTTTAAAAAATATCTATCTCTAGAGACCTTTGAAATTCGGCCCTAAAAATGCCAAATATGAAAAACGCATTTTTTTCCAACTTCAGTGGCTTATAATTTTATAATGGACTCCTCCAGAAAGCTAATATTGCAAATATTTACTAATTGGCATCCAAATTTTTCAATTTTGGCATCAGATAGCTTCTGGGATGCATATTTCTCACTCTATAGGAAGCTAAAAATGGCTTTTTGGCCAAAATGAGCTAAAATATGGTGAAACTATAGGAGCCCTCCTGAAAATATGGAACAACTTAGAATTTTTTCCTCATAACACAGTGATTATAGGGTCATTATCTATCCATATGTATAATTTTGCTGGGATAATACAGTTAGGTGATGAATTATAAAAGTTTTAACATAAGCCCTTGCCTCCGAGGGCTCTAAAATGGACCAATTTTGTCCCCTGGTTTGACCATGTGGCTCGGGGTTTAGGATCTTTATTTTTTTCGAAAGATTGCCTCATATAAGATGTGTCTACTGACCGAATAATTTTATGTAACGCCCATGACTTCATAGTAAAATAAATTTTTATTTACATGCACGTTTTTTATAATTAATAAACTTTTTTCAGAGTCAGAAGTTTATAAATCTTAAATGGAACTATCCAGGAAAGAGTTACTGCAGAATTTTATAAACTGGTATACAAAATTTCAGATTGTGGCATCAGAATGTCTCTAGAAAGCACATACTCCTAGTTTTAGGAAGCCAAATATGGCAATTTGGCCCACTTGGTACAAAACAAGGTGAACTTGCAGGGGTGCGCATGAGGCTAAATTATGCTTCTTATTAGACATTTGTGATAAGGATGTTATTTATTCATAAATACATGCTAATGATTACTTTCGTAAGTGATTGCAAATTATAAATTAGAAAAATTTGATTAGTTGAGTCGCAGATTTTTTTTATTTACAGATATACAGAGACAATAAATATTAGTAATTTTTAAGTAATTCCTGATCTCCATGAAATCAATTAATGTGACTTCTCCAAAGCAGCAACTTGTTTTTGCCCAACCTTCCTTGTATAATAGATCTTGTGACACTCCTGGTATAATTTGGTTCCAACAGTGCATCTACTTGTCAAACTTGTGCCACTGGGCCCACGTTTTTCTGCATCCATTTCCTTTGTTTCCAACTCTCCTTTGTTCTCCAAACAGACAAACAGACAGACAGGTTGACTGTGCTGACCCTAGTGTTGTGACAGACCATTACTCCATGTAGTGGTGTATGTCATAACTAATGACTTCAAATAGAGAACTGTAGGACATGTTTTTTTTTAATTAAAACCCAAGCATATGTTTGGATTATCATTACAAGAATTTATTTTTGAATAAAAAATGTACTTATAATTATTAATTTATGAGAAGAATAATCTAAGTTGTTACATAACCTCAGTTCATGCCCCCTGCATATTCACCATTTTGGTCAAAGTGGCATTTTCAACTTCCTACAGATAGAAACATATGCATTTATCAGGCATTCTGATAACAGATCCTTAAATTTCAACAGCCAGTTTATAGATATCTGCAGTATCACTTTGCTGGAGTGTTCAATTTCAGATTTATAAGCTCATCAATATGAAAAAAGTGAATAATTATAAAAAAATGTGCATGTAAATTAAAATTTATTTTAATATGAAGCCATGGGCGTTAGATAAAATTATTCAGTCAGTAGAGACATCCTATATGAGGCAATCTTTTGAAAAAAAATTAAGATCCTAAACCCCGAGCCACATGGTCAAACCAGGGGACAAAATTCGTCCATTTTTGAGCCCTCGGAGGCAAGGGCTTATGTTAAAACTTTTATAATTCATCACCGAACTGTATTATCCCAATAAAAATGTATCTATGGATAGATAACACTGAACAACAAAGATTTTTTACTGGAGATGTGTAAAGTGATTTAGACTAATTTGGGTACGCTGATTTCAAAAATCATAACCGTTTTGCTGTATCACGTCAGGATTTTCAGTAACAGAAATATTCCCATTGCCTAGAAGTCAGGATTTCAATGAAATTTACAAAAATTCATTTATTCATTTATTTCATCATGAATGCTTCAAAATTATAGAAATTACAGAAAAACTCCACTAGAATGTAATTAAAAATGCTTTAGGCATTTGGCTTTGCGTTTGTGCTGCTCTGTGTCAGTTTCACGATGCAGGAACCAGCAGAAATCGCCCATCATGTTCGGGTTGTGCCGCCTTGGTAACGCGTCTCCATGAGTGAAATCTCTTGGTGGAATCGCTCGCCGTGCTCGTCCGAGACTGCTCCCAAGTTGTCAGGGAAGAAGTTCAGGTGCTGGTGTAGGAAATGGATTTTCAGGGACATCTTGGAGCCAAGTTTCCTGAAGGACTCCAGCAGCTGCTGCACTATTTCTTCATAGTTGTCCACGCGCTCGTTCCCCAAGAAGTTGTCCGTCACAGCTTTGAAGCTCCTCCACGCTGCCAGCTCTTTGGGGTTTAGAGTTGTCGGAAAAGTTTCGTCCTTCATAATCTGTCGGATTTGCGGTCCAACAATGACACCAGCCTTGATCTTGGCCTCCGACAAGGTGTTGCCAAACTTTTCCTTGAAAAAAAAACCCACGAAAAAAAAACCCAGAAAAAAAAACTTCCAAAAACCCACGCCCATTCAGATCCATTGCCCGTACAAAACTTTTCATCAAGCCGAGCTTTATGTGGAGTGGTGGAAGGAAAACCTTGGCTGGGTCGACAAGGGCGACATGCTTCACGTTGTGTCGACCAGGTACATGCTCTTTTCGCTCTTCCCAATCTTTCTTCGTCCAGTGATTCTTGTCGTCTCTGCTATCCCAGAGACAAAGGAAGCACATGTATTTCGTGTAGCCTGACTGCAGCCCGAACAACAGCGCCACCACTTTCAAGTCTCCGCAGATGTGCCAGTTGAAGTCATTGTACTTGATGGAATCAAGCAGCTGCCACATAGTCTCATAGGTCTCTGTCATGCCGAACGCGTGAGCCAGTGGGACTGATGGTTTCTCGTTGCCATTGTGGAGCAAAACAGCCTTCAAGCTGTTCTTCCCCGAGTCGATGAAGAGGCGCCAGTCTGCAGGATCGTGATCACACCCAAGTTCTTTCAACAGACCGTTGATGTCACTGCAGAATGTCATCGTGTCTTCCATCTCAAAGAACTCAGCCATGTCTCTGTGACGTGCTCTGAACAAGGATATCTTGGTGTTAGGTTCAAGTAGATTCCACTGCTGCAGCCTTGATCCAAGCAGCTCTGCCTTCGCCTTTGACAGCGAGAGATCTCTTACAAGATCATTTAAGTCTCCCTGGTTCAGAAGGTGTGATTCTTGAGTGTCGGGTTCAAAAGGTTCATCATCACCATCCTCTTCACCACTGCTTACAGCTATGTTCTGATCAGCTGGAGGTGTTGGAACGGGGTTCTCGTCATCATGAGGCACAGGTTTACGAGCAGAGACGCAGTCAGCGTACTTGATGTGACCTTTATTCTTCTTATTGAAGCCGGCGATGCTTGTGCAGCAGAAATAACAATCATCATGATGATTCTGCGGCTCACGCCATATCATGGGCACCGCAAATGGCATGCTCGCGCGCTTGCCCACCAACCACTGAGTCAAGGTTGTGTGACAGCTTGTGCAGCAGATGTGTGGTGCCCAGCTCTGTTCTTGGTCCCCCACCTTACACCCGAAGTAGTGAAAGTAGGCGGCCTTCATTTTCACTGCTGTAGATATACTTCGCTGTTGATCTTTTTTGGTATACCGACCACAGACATAACAGAAGTTGTCAGGATGATTGGTACAGGAACGCCGACTCATCTTTATCTGAAAGAAAGAAATATAACACAAGTTAACAACAATTGTACGAAATAGACATGTTAAAGACATATGTAAATTTCATTGAAATCCTGACTTCTAGGCAATGGGAATATTTCTGTTCCTGAAAATCCTGACGTGATACAGCAAAACGGTTATGATTTTTGAAATCAGCGTACCCAAATTAGTCTTAATCACTTTACACATCTCCAGTAAAAAAAAAATTTTGAAATTTGTTGTTCAGTGTAATGACCCTATAATCACTGTGTTATGAGGAAAAAATTCTAAGTTCCATATTTTCAGGAGGGCTACTATAGTTTCACCTTATTTAGCTCGTTTTGGCCCAAAAGAAATTTTTAGCTTCCTATAGAGTGAGAAATATGCATCCCAGAGGCTATCTGATGCCGTAATTGAAAAATTTGGATGCCAATTAGTAAATATTTGCAATATTAACTTTCTAGAGGAGTCCATTATAAAATTATAAGCCCCTGAAGTTGAAAAAAATGCGTTTTTCACATTTGGCATTTTTAGGGCCAAATTTCAAAGGTCTCTTGAGATAGATATTTTTTAAACTATGAGGAATTGAAAGCTAATCTTTTGCATGGTGGGTAGAGCCATATATATCTACATTTAAGAATTTTTTTCCAGCAAAATGTGAGGAGGTGACGTGGGGAGGTTTTTGAAATTTAGGTGAGTTGGCACGGAATGACCCCACAGTAATATGCTACATTTGAGGGTCTTATCTTCAGGAGCTATCACAGAATTCCTAAAGTATCCAGAGAATACCACCATCATGTTTTGAGGTGTATATAAATGTAGATTATATACTATTTATTGCAAAAACCGCTACTGTCCTAAAATTAAAGTGTGCAGATAAACTTTTATTCACTGGAATGGGAATAAATCTTTGTCTTAAGTGTTATATTAAAAACTACATAGATTTACCAAGAGTTTTATATGAACACACACGTTTTTGATTGAGACTGGTTTAGATTATATGTGTAAAAAGACTTTACTTGTGATATCCCACACCCTGAATTTGCCAAAAATATACTTTAATGTGAATGCTGGGGGGTTGAAAACAGAGTAACAATCGTTATGCTATCGGTCAATTCGTCATGAAAGAAACAAAATGCTCAAGCTGCACAATCTTTAAAACTACGGTCTTGTTATTTTTGTGATAACATAACTTAAGCTAAATGACAAATGTGTAACAAAGGATAACATTAGTGGAAAGTCCATATCGCCGTTAAAGCTGTACAAAAATCTGGCTTTCCGATTGCGGTACAAAGTCACGTTTGTTACAGAAGGCTTTGAGCAGGTCAGAGGTCGTTTAATAATCATCATTACGAGAGCCTACGCTATACGCGAAGAACACCCAATCAATAAATTGTGCTGGGTTAGATTATCTTCTTCCTGTTGGATTCCAGTAGTGGAGGGGTCAGTCTTTTATTTCCCCTCATTTGCAAGATAAACTGGACACACTTAATGTGGACTATGTATGTAACACAATGGTTACCCATTACTGTGGAAAGGCTCGTATATATATATATATATATATATATATATATATATATATATATATATATATATATATATATATATATATATATATATATATATATATATATATATATATATACATATATATATATATATATATATATATATATATATATATATATATATATATATATATATATATATATATATATATATATATAGATGCATCAAAATCACTTCCTGACTGTTTTGGTGAGCATCGCCCTGAATTATGTCTCACAGTAAAACCGCATAATCTGCAAACAGCAACCATCTGTCTGCCACCCAAATGATTGTTCCCACAAACGCAAACCATTCAACTAGAAGGTATGTGATGTGATTGATGGGTAAATCGAAACATGTGGAGTGTGATGAGCACTCCCCCAATCCCCATTGGACATAGTCCTACACCAAAGCATCACCTCCAACCCAGATTCCTCGGCCCAGCGAGTCTATCAAACAGACAAAGATTACATGGTCAACATCAGTTCAACATCAAACGGAGCCGCCTATCTGGATTTCGGGCTTATTTGCCCTCAACTATCATCTGGGTGGCAGAGGGATTGTTGCTCTTTGTGGATTATGTGGTTTTACCCTGTTAGACATAATCCACGGCGATGCTCACCATAACAGTCAGGAGGTGCGTCTGATGTATGAATGACGAATGTGGCCATTATTGGTTAGATATTTATTGGTATGCTGTCCTGATGAGGGCAAATGAGCCTGAAATCCAGAGAGGTGGCTCCGTTTCATGTTGAATTGATGATGACCGTGTAATCTTTGTCTGTTTGATAGAGTTGCTGGGCTGAGGCCTCTGGGTTGGAGGTAACGCTTTGGTGTCAGACGATGTTCAATGGGGATCAGGAGAGTTCTCATCACACTCCTCATGTTTTGATATATATACAGTGGGAAGAACAAGTATTTGATACACTGCCGATTTTGCAGGTTTTCCCACTTACAAAGCACGTAGAGGTCTGTAATTTTTATCATAGGTACACTTCAACTGTGAAAGACAGAATCTAAAACAAAAATCGTGAAAATCACATTGTATGATTTTTAAATAATTAATTTGCATTTTATTGCATGAAATAAGTATTTGATACATCAGAAAAACAGAACTTAATATTTGGTACAGAAACCTTTGTTTGCAATTACAGAGATCAGACGTTTCCTGTAGTTCTTAACCAGGTTTGCACAGACTGCAGCAGGGATTTTGGCCCACTCCTCCATACAGATCTTCTCCAGATCCTTCAGGTTTCGGGGCTGTCACTGGGCAACACAGAATTTCAGCCCCCTCCAAAGATTTTCTATTGGGTTCAGGTCTGGAAACTAGCTAGGCCACTCCAGGACCTTGAGATGCTTCTTACGGAGCCACTCCTTAGTTGCCCTGGCTGTGTGTTTTGAGTCGTTGTCATGCTGGAAGACCCAGCCATGCCCCATCTTCAATGCTCTTGTTGAGGGAAGGAGGTTGTTGGCCAAGATCTCGCGATACATGGCCCCATCCATCCTCCCCTCAATACGGTGCAGTCTTCCTGTCCCCTTTGCAGAAAAACATCCCCAAAGAATTTTTTTTTTTTTTTTTTTTTTTTGTATACCTTGGTCGAGGCTCGTATGAGAGCTAACACACAACTCACAGCAAGGAGGCATGAGACAAGAGGGGTGGGAGTGGAAGGGACAAAACATTGGGGAACAGACACAGGTGAACTGTGGAAGGGAGAGGGATGGGGATGGGACGGGGAACATGGCGAGGAGAAGATGGACATTACAGGGACTTTCAGGAAGGAAAGCAGGAGAATTGAAGGAAGTGGGCATGGGTGGATTATCGGGGGTAGAAAAGATCGAGGATTTGGATGGGGGAAGATAAGAGGTGGTGGTGAACAGCTGTTTTGAAAGCCTGGAGGGAAGAATGGGAAAGAATAGAGTGAGGAAGTTTATTCCAAAGGCGGGAAAAAAGAGGAATGAAAGAGTGAAGGTGAGCAGTGATTCGTGATTTTGGTAGTTTTACCAGAAGGGGTTGTTGACGGACCTTGAGCGCCCTGTGGAAATGTGGTTGGGACAAATCGCAGAGAGAGCAGGGGGCAAGGCTGGAGAGGAGTCGGTAGAAGACAGAAAGACCACCGACCAACCTGCGGTGATTGAGTGAGAGGCCCAAAGACTCAGCTTCATTGCGGGAGATGCCAATGATCTTAAAAGCCCTGGTTTCGACAGCGTGAAGTCGAGAAAGGTGGGAGGCAGGAGCACCAGCCCAGAGGGGAGAGCAGTACTCCATCAGGCTACGGACAAAAGCTTTGTAAGTAGTCAGGAGCTCAAGAGGGCCGAGGAAGGACTTTGCACGACGGAGGATTCCCAGTCGGCGACTGGCTTTATAGAATGATGTTTCCACCTCCATGCTTCACGGTTGGGATGGTGTTCTTGGAGTTGTACTCATCCTTCTTCTTCCTCCAAACACGGCAAGTGGAGTTCAAACCAAAAAGCTCTATTTTGGTCTCATCAGACCACATGACTTTCTCCCATTCCTCCTATGGATCATCCAGATGGTCATTGGCAAACTTCAGACGGGCCTGGACATGCGCTGGCTTGAGTAGAGGGACCTTGCGTGTGCTGCAGGATTTTAATCCATGACGGCATAGTGTGTTACTTATGGTTTTCTTTGATACTGTGGTCCCAGCTCTTCAGGTCATTGACCAGGTCCTGCCGTGTAGTTCTGGGCTGATCCCTCACCTTTCTCATGATCATTGAGGCTCCACGAGGTGAGATCTTGCATGGAGCCCCAGACCGAGGGAGATTGACTGTTATCTTGAACTTCTTCCATTTTCTAATAATTGCGCCAACAGTTGTTGCCTTCTCATGAAGCTGCTTGCCAATTGTCCTGTAGCCCATCCCAGCCTTGTGCAAGTCTACAATTTTGTCCCTGATGTCCTTAGACAGCTCTCTGTTCTTGCCCATTGTGGAGAGGTTGGAGTCTGATTGATTGAGTGTGGACAGCTGTCTTTTATGCAGATAACAAGTGCAAACAGGTGCAGTTAATACAGGTAATGAGTGGAGAATGGGAGGGCTTCTTAAAGGCAAAACTAACAGGTCTGTGAGAGCCGGAATTCTTACTGGTTGGTAGGTGATCAAATACTTATTTCATGCAATAAAATGCAAATTAATTATTTAAAAATCATACAATGTGATTTTCACGATTTTTGTTTTAGATTCTGTCTTTCACTGTTGAAGTGTACCTATGAGAAAAATTACAGACCCCTACATGCTTTGTAAGTGGGAAAACCTGCAAAATCGGCAGTGTATCAAATGCTTGTTCTCCCCACTGTATATATATATATATATATATATATATATATATATATATATATATATATATATATATATATATATATATATATATATATATATATATATATATATATATATATATATATATACATATATATATATATATATACATATATATATATATACATATATATATATATATACATATATATATATATATATATATATATATATATATATATATATATATATATATATATATATATATATATATATATATATATATATATACATATATATATATATATATATACATATATATATATATATATATACATATATATATATATATATATATATATACATATATACATATATATATATATATATATACATATATATATATATATACATATATACATATATATATATATATATATATATATATATATATATATATATATATATATATATATATATATATATATATATATATATATATATGTATATATATATATATATATGTATATATATATGTATATGTATATATATATATATATTTATATTTATATATATATATATATATATATATATATATATATATATATATATACATATATATATATACATATATATATATATATATATATATACATATATATATATATATATATACATATATATATATATATATATATATATATACATACATATATATATGTATATATATATATATATATATGTATATATATATATATATATGTATATATGTATATATATATATATATACATATATATATATATATACATATATATATATATATATACATATATATATATATATATACATATATATATAAATATATATATATATATATATATATATATATATATATGTATGTATGTATATAGTGGATTTTTGCAAAACAGTGAATGAGAGAATAGAACGAATAATAAAAATGATAAATGAGAGCAATGTGATTAATTGAACATGTTCAAGGAATGTCCTTAATCACTACGAGCTGGCCACGGGTAACATAATGCCTTCAGCAGGCCATTGCAAGGAACGATGGGAACAAAATGAAGTAACAATGGGAAATGTAAAATAGAATGATTTCCAAACTGGCATAAGTGCATGTCCTCTGTGTTAGTTACTTTATACCCGCAGTGGAACTATGTCCTCATTGAAGACTCAGAGAACCTTTATCAAGTTCTGTCCCACCTACACCACAATGACAGGTGAACAAACAACGTGTACAATGTGCATGACACATTTATATTTACACTTCCAAATTAAGGGATAGATGAAAATAAACATATCCATCTGGTTTTCCGTTGTCGTTCCATTTAATTTTCAACCTCGAGATGTGTCTGAGACACATGTCAGACCCACTTAGGGTACACTTGTCAAGATGTGTGTCAACCTCCGACACATTTGTTTTGCTTTGTTTTGCCAATACCTTCTGTTGCTTGATATGTTATGTTCGAGAAACTTGGTCATCGTGAAAATGAAGGAGATTGAACAAAAGGTCGAGTGTGATTGTATTTCTTTTTGCATTCACTTGACTGCAACAACAGAAGAAGCATATCACGTCATAAATGATGCATTTTGTCTTCTTGTCCAGGAAGAGTTTCCATGAAAAAATGTAGGGCAGTGTGACATGCATTATATGTACAAACATGAAGTGAGCAGAGACAGGTCTTTGTGCATATCGTTGCAGTTATGGAAAAGACCCCCATATGTATGTTTTTTTTTTTTGTATACCTTGTCGAGGCTCGTATGAGAGCTAACACACAACGCACAGCAAGGTGGACATGAGACAAGAGGGGCGGGAGTGGGAAGGACAAAACAGTGGGGAACAGAGACATTAGGAGATCTGTGGAAGGGAGAGGGATTGGGCAGGGAACACGCGGAATACAAGATGGACATTACAGGGACTTTCAGGAAGGAAAGTAGGGAATTTGAAGGTGGGTTTGGGGTGGATTAACGGGGATAGAAAAGATTGAGGTTTCGGATGGGTGATGGATGATAAGAGGTGGTGGTGAACAACTGCTTTGAAGGCCTGGAGGGAAGAATTGAATTGAAGAGAGTGCGGGAGTTTATTCCAAAGGCGGGGAAAAAAAGAGGAATGAAAGAGTGAAGGTGAGCAGTGATTCGTGATTTTGGTAGTTTTACCAGAAGCATCACATAAAATCATCAATTTTCATCCAATTCACCTGCAAATCTAATTTACCATTTGAGCTTTTGATATCACATTTTCAACAAAGCTTTATTACAAGAATATGTAGAAGACGATGAATAATTTAGTCAAATGTCAGCATCACAAAAAACATCAATATTCACACGATTGACTTGAAATTATAAGAATTAGCTCATTGAGTCAATTAATTGGTTCACCAATCAAAAGGTAGAAGCTGATTGTTTTGTGTTTTTTTTCGGTCAAGGTCGTCGAAAATCAGAAGAAGAAACCAGTAGTAGTAGTAGTAGTAGTAGTAGTAGTAGTAGTAGTAGTAGTAGTAGTAGTAGTAGTAGTAGTAGTAGTAGTACAAAGCAGATGCGGATGCGCTTTGCATTTTCAGATGCTTTCTAGTTGTTTTCTTAATTACTACCGGACTCGATACGAGTAGCGAATTAACGCACAAGGCACGCAGGGCCCGTGCCCATGGCCCAGAGCTCAACGTGGGCCCTTGGCAGAGGCATCACAAGGGCCATGCAAACCATGCAGTTGCAAGGAGTCCCACATGACTGATCATGGTTCACAATCTTTCGAGACTGCTCCCGAGGGTGGGATCTCACTTTGCTGACAAAACATATCAACTTGTGAGTGGGGGTAAACACAACACAAAGGGACCGCTCCATCTCAATCAAAGAAAGCACTGTGACGTAATGAATCAATTAAAACATTTTTTCTCCTGATGTTTAGGCCTAAGTCACATTTGGCACGGCGGCCGTAGGGTCGACAAAATCTACGGCCACTAGCAATTATATGGCGGCCGCAGTATTTCCACGGTCACACAATGTAGCAGTCACATATGTTTTTATTTTTCGGGGAGCCGCACGGCGTGTTTATAAATTGTGGAGACCGAAAACGGAATGTAGGTAATTTGGTCACAGTAATTTGGTCACGAGGTAATTTGGTCATGGTATTATTATTATTATTATTTATTATTCACTGTATTTAGGGCCAGTAAAGCCCAAGAGCAGTAATAAACATTTTCATTTCATGGCTGGCGAATCTTGTTGGCATAATGACGTATTGACCAAGTTTACTGACAACTATAATGGAATCGGAATTTAAAAGTTGAGAGAGACAGAATCGATTCCATTATAGTTGTCAGTAAACTTGGTCAATACGTCATTATGCCAACAAGATTCGCTGGCCATGAAATGAAAATGTTTATTACTGCTCTTGGGCCTTACTGGCCTTAAATGCAGTGAATAAATAATAATAATAATACCGTGACCGAATTACCTCGTGACCGAATTACTGTGACCAAATTACCTCGTGACCGAATTACTGTGACCAAATTACCTCGTGACCGAATTACTGTGACCAAATTACCTCATGACCGAATTACTGTGACCAAATTACCTTGTGACCGAATTACTGTGACCAAATTACCTCGTGACCGAATTACCGTGACCAAATTACCTCGTGACCGTTTTACCCTGACCAAATTACCTTGTGACCGTTTTACCGTGACCAAATTACCTTGTGACCGTTTTACCGTGACCAAATTACCTTGTGACCGTTTTGCCGTGACCAAATTATCTTGTGACCGTTTTACCGTGACCAAGTTTCCCGTGACCAAATTTCCTGTGACCAAATTACCGCCCCCCCCCCCGAAAACGTGGGGATGCCGCACGGTCTTTGATTTGATGTCACATGGTGACCTTAGGGCGTCCCTGCGGTGGCCATAGAATTTTCAAGGTCGCCTCAAGGTGCCCGCAAGGCGAACGTGCGGCCAGACGGACGGTAACAAGTGGGTTCTTTTTTTTTTCTTTCTTTTACCAGTTCTTTTTTTTCGTCTTGTCGAATTGCTACGGTGAACATAGTAATGAAAAAAGTTATAACTCCACGTTATAATTCCACGGCGACCCCTTCGGCCTGTAAAAGATAGCCATACGGCGTAGGGCCACCCTGAGGCGACCTCAGAAACTCTGTGGCCGTCGCACGTTTCTGTCAATCCAGGAGGGGGTACGGCCGCCGTATCCTCGCCGTAGAGTAAATGTGACTTAGGCCTTAACAACACAGGACGATGACAAAATTAGGGGGTGAGGTTAGTAGAGAAAGCAAGTTGAGTGGAATAATAACGACGTTTAATGTCTACAAATGCAACAATAACCGGAAGAAAATATGTATGATTGTTCATGTTAGTACAAATCGATATTGTTCAGCAAATCCAAACTACAATTTATTGAACGATCACAAAACACCCCTCATAAGTAAATGGATCAACCCATGCACGTGGCGAAATGTGGTTTTAAAATCAGAGCACCTGTCCCAAGAATGAAACTAAACGACCACAACGGTGTTGAAAAGCGGAACATAGCTCAACAAAGGGTTGGCATGTGTGAGCCATTCAAGAGTCACAAGATATACACCGTGTATCCAAGAACCACAAGATATACACCGCGTATCCAAGAGCCACAAGATATACACCACGTATCCAAGAGCCACAAGATATACACCACGTATCCAAGAGCCACAAGATATACACCGCGTATCCAAGAGCCACAAGATATACACCACGTATCCAAGAACCACAAGATATACACCGTGTATCCAAGAACCACAAGATATACACCGTGTATCCAAGAACCACAAGATATACACCGTGTATCCAAGAACCACAAGATATACACCGTGTATCCAAGAACCACAAGATATACACCGTGTATCCAAGAACCACAAGATATACACCGTGTATCCAAGAACCACAAGATATACACCGCGTATCCAAGAACCACAAGATATACACCGTGTATCCAAGAACCACAAGATATACACCGTGTATCCGAGAACCACAAGATATACACCGTGTATCCGAGAGCCACAAGATATACACCGTGTATCCGAGAACCACAAGATATACACCGTGTATCCAAGAACCACAAGATATACACCGCGTATCCAAGAACCACAAGATATACACCGTGTATCCAAGAACCACAAGATATACACCGTGTATCCAAGAACCACAAGATATACACCGCGTATCCAAGAACCACAAGATATACACCGTGTATCCAAGAACCACAAGATATACACCGCGTATCCGAGAGCCACAAGATATACACCGCGTATCCAAGAACCACAAGATATACACCGCGTATCCGAGAGCCACAAGATATACACCGCGTATCCAAGAACCACAAGATATACACCGTGTATCCAAGAACCACAAGATATACACCGTGTATCCAAGAACCACAAGATATACACCGTGTATCCAAGAACCACAAGATATACACCGTGTATCCAAGAACCACAAGATATACACCGTGTATCCAAGAACCACAAGATATACACCGCGTATCCAAGAACCACAAGATATACACCGTGTATCCAAGAACCACAAGATATACACCGCGTATCCGAGAGCCACAAGATATACACCGCGTATCCAAGAACCACAAGATATACACCGTGTATCCAAGAACCACAAGATATACACCGTGTATCCAAGAACCACAAGATATACATCGTGTATCCAAGAACCACAAGATATACACCGTGTATCCAAGAACCACAAGATATACACCGCGTATCCGAGAGCCACAAGATATACATCGTGTATCCAAGAACCACAAGATATACACCGTGTATCCAAGAACCACAAGATATACACCGTGTATCCGAGAACCACAAGATATACACCGTGTATCCAAGAACCACAAGATATACACCGTGTATCCAAGAACCACAAGATATACACCGCGTATCCGAGAGCCACAAGATATACATCGTGTATCCAAGAACCACAAGATATACACCGTGTATCCAAGAACCACAAGATATACACCGTGTATCCGAGAGCCACAAGATATACACCGTGTATCCAAGAACCACAAGATATACACCGTGTATCCGAGAGCCACAAGATATACACCGTGTATCCGAGAGCCACAAGATATACACCACGTATCCGAGAGCCACAAGATATACACCACGTATCTGAGAACCACAAGATATACACCGTGTATCCGAGAGCCACAAGATATACACCGTGTATCCGAGAGCCACAAGATATACACCGCGTATCCGAGAACCACAAGATATACACCACGTATCCGAGAGCCACAAGATATACACCACGTATCTGAGAACCACAAGATATACACCGTGTATCCGAGAGCCACAAGATATACACCGTGTATCCAAGAACCACAAGATATACACCGTGTATCCGAGAGCCACAAGATATACACCGCGTATCCGAGAGCCACAAGATATACACCGCGTATCCGAGAGCCACAAGATATACACCGTGTATCCGAGAGCCACAAGATATACACCGCGTATCCGAGAGCCACAAGATATACACCGCGTATCCAAGAACCACAAGATATACACCGCGTATCCGAGAGCCACAAGATATACACCGCGTATCCGAGAACCACAAGATATACACCGCGTATCCGAGAGCCACAAGATATACACCACGTATCTGAGAACCACAAGATATACACCGTGTATCCGAGAGCCACAAGATATACACCACGTATCCGAGAACCACAAGATATACACCACGTATCCGAGAGCCACAAGATATACACCACGTATCCGAGAACCACAAGATATACACCGCGTATCCGAGAACCACAAGATATACACCACGTATCCGAGAGCCACAAGATATACACCACGTATCCGAGAACCACAAGATATACACCGCGTATCCGAGAGCCACAAGATATACACCACGTATCCGAGAACCACAAGATATACACCACGTATCCGAGAGCCACAAGATATACACCGCGTATCCGAGAGCCACAAGATATACACCGCGTATCCGAGAGCCACAAGATATACACCACGTATCCGAGAACCACAAGATATACACCGCGTATCCGAGAACCACAAGATATACACCGCGTATCCGAGAGCCACAAGATATACACCACGTATCTGAGAACCACAAGATATACACCGTGTATCCGAGAGCCACAAGATATACACCACGTATCCGAGAACCACAAGATATACACCACGTATCCGAGAACCACAAGATATACACCACGTATCCGAGAGCCACAAGATATACACCACGTATCCGAGAGCCACTAGATATACACCACGTATCCGAGAGCCACAAGATATACACCACGTATCCGAGAACCACAAGATATACACCGCGTATCCGAGAGCCACTAGATATACACCACGTATCCGAGAACCACAAGATATACACCACGTATCCGAGAGCCACTAGATATACACCACGTATCCGAGAGCCACAAGATATACACCACGTATCCGAGAGCCACAAGATATACACCACGTATCCGAGAACCACAAGATATACACCACGTATCCGAGAGCCACTAGATATACACCGCGTATCCGAGAGCCACTAGATATACACCACGTATCCGAGAGCCACGGTGTATGTCTTGTGGATCTCAGATTTTTTTATGATTTGAGGATATTGGTACGTAGCTCAGATGGTCAGTAAGGTTGGCTACCTATCCCCAGGTTATACACACTGATTCAGCTATACTGTATTCCTTTGTTGATACAATTAATCAAAGCTGTTAATAACTTCTGCCACTTATGTGTGAATCCAGTCCTTTATGGTTTAACTTCTTCTCACCCTCAGCAAGAGTAGTGAAACAGGAGTGAAGTTGAGATCCGAGATGTTTCATTAAATCCTGTATTATATTGAAGATTTCAATTTAAAATGGTAATTGTTCGCATAGATATCAATGTTCTGGATCCCCATTTGGCTTCACAGTGCGTTGTTTGGTCTCGCCCTCCCATTCCCATTCCCTCGATACTTGGGAACATCAATGATGCCGATGTGATTAAAAACCATCCTGTTGGGGTTGATTTGGTGCTTGCTGGTGCTGATTGATATTAAAAGGCCAGGCCGTGGAACAATTTCCAACAGAGCTTTGATTCCCTTCGGCTCCCGCACACATGGGGCTTTTATCGTGATGCAAGGGTCCCATGGGGGGAAGGAACCAGTTGCGGTGCCGTCTGTTTGTGCAATCGATTGCAGCACTGCTCGTTCAGCCGGCTGTTCCTTGGATACTTATGGACTATTGGCGATGGAGAGAGAAGTACGACACCCTTTGCCCCCATAACAGATTACTCCATTAAGCTGGGAAACAGACTTCTCTTCGACTGCGGTTGAGAAGTTCCGAGTCAATAATGACACCTCCATTGCAGCTGGTTTCAATAACATCGAGCTGTACCTTGATGCTATCATCTCTTCTTTCTTCACGATTCACCATTCCTTCCTCAGATGATTTCTTGCCCCATATTTAAAAGTTGAAAACATCATTCGTATTCACAAGAAGGGTTCCAAGTCTGATCAACTCAATTATGGACTAATCAGCCTTTCCCCATCAGAAGAAAAGTGATGGAATGTATAATTTCTGCAGATCTCGGGTACGACCTCTTCCTCAACTCTCGAATTCTGATTTTTAGTTTGGATTACCCCTGGCTATTCTACCATGGACTTGTTACTTTTAACTCTAAAAGGGATTTATGCACTAAATCTATAATAATAAGTGTGTGTGTGTGTGTGTGTCCTCCATAACTCCAAAACCATGAAACCTAGTGGCACCAAACTTTGCGTGTATATTATGAGAACTCCAAGGAAGTGCATGAATGAAAATTGGGTGTTCAGGTTAATTAAAACCCTCCTTTTGACGATAATTAATGGCCTTATTTAATTATTATCCTTTATCAGGCTCCTCCTCAGCCACCTTGCTCGATGGGGTCTTGAGGTGTATCCTGGGTTACCTCGCTGGGGTCTTGAAGCCGCCATGTTTTTTTTGGCTTGCGCAATCATGCCTTGACTTGGAACAGGCCACTATTTCTTAATGATAAAGTTATTTTTTTACACTGTCCTCACTCATATTATTGATAGCTACGAATCTTGGGATATATTACAATGCTTATATACGTCCAGAGACGCCAGTGTTTGTGGCTTTATTTCATTTCTGCACATGCCATAACCTCGAGAATCTCTAAAACCAAGCCGAATTATAAAATTTAAGCTCCAGAATTGAACTTAGCAACAGTTCCGACTGTTGGAAAAAAAAAGTGTTCCTTTCTCCAATTCGGACATGTTTGAAATTTTGGTGTCTCCAGGAGGTGTGGGTTTAATATGACGGAGTTTCGGTAAAAGTACCCGAGCTTTCAATATCACACATCGGTTGGACGTACAATTCTGTCTTTGTTGGGCCCTGTGGTGCTGTGCGGTGAGTCCCTCGGGAGGTGTTTCATCCGCTGAAAATATGCAATTTAATTTTTACAGGACATCGCTTTGTTGAACATTTTTGTGAGATTTCCTTTCATAATCCACCCTTCACTTGAACATCGATACATATAAAACATAAGGGCAATACACCTGGGTGCTCACCTGATAGTGGCTGGATAAGATAACCAGGCAACCAGTGGTAGGCAGGAATGACACACAAATATATATAACGGAGAAGAAAGTAAATACCTATGGAAAATTTTAATGCCGTGAACAAACTTTGGTACATCACGGGTGATGAACGTTGTGGTCAAGTTTCACTGAACTATTATGTGTAGTTTCAGAGAAGAAGTTGAAAGTATTTGTGGACGGATGGACGGAGGGACGGACTGATGGAAAGACAACATGTCATCCAATAAGCTCCCTGGAATTACGTTCCACGTGTGCTAAAAAAACAAAAAACAATAATGTCCATCCGACCTCATGTTCGCCATGTTTGTTCTTGCTGTGAAAGTATAAAACGACATTTGATGTTCTGTTCCTTGAAACTGCATATTTTTTAATTTAATTTCACTAATTTCCCACTTGAATTCCTCTTTCAAAGGAGCCTGGTGTTGGCGCAGTGGTTAGGGCAGTGGCTTGGGATCCAAAAGGTCCTGAGTTCAAGCCCCGTTGGGCCACTGAATTAATACACCAGGGGGTTGACTCAGCCTGTCATCCTTCCGAGGTCGGTGAAATGAGTACCAGTATACTGGGCTGGTGTATACCCCGGTTAAAACAGGTGTACCATATCCCTGTGTCGTAAGAGGCGACCAGGGTTGCGTCAGGAAGGGCATCAGGCGTAAAACATGTGCCAAATCACTATGCGGATCATACGGATGATCCGCTGTGGCGACCCTTATCGGGAGCAGCCGAAAGAAGAAGAAGAAGAATTCCTCTTTCAAAGAACTTTGTTGAAAGGTAAATATTTGTCTTTGTCGTTTTTAAGTATTTTATGCGTGTGTACATTTGCACTTGTGCGCATCTGTATATAAACCCTATCACCTCAACGGCACTTGGTACCGGTGTGTGTTGTTGGTTCTTATCTCTATATGCGGGTATCAGAAGGTTGAACGGAGTCCTCCCAGGTCTCGAGGTATCCACCTCCATTTCGGTAAGGGCAGTCACGAATCATGGACCAAGGTGTGAAGTTTTCTGTTTTCAAAGTGCTCAAAGTTGTGCCAACGGCTCTTTTGAGGATCGTCACTGAGTCCCGGACAGCTTCCAACTGGAGTTTGTTTGTAGTAATATTCCCAGGGATGGTTTTTAATATCTCTGTGAGGATCTTTGTCTCTTTGTCATCAATCCTATAGCTCCATCTATCACTAGTACAACTTTGGCATTCTTCAGCTTCCAGGATCTTTTCACTTGATTCTTGAGGTCTTGGTATTTGGTCATTTTCTTGATTTCTGCATTGTTTCGTCCAAAATCACTGCTATTGACACCTCAATTAATAATGTCGTCTTCTCTTTTTTTTTGCACCCAAGTATGATATCTGGTCACAATGCTTTGTTTTTGATGTTCACGTTCGATGGGATCATTAGGTTGTATGTGAGCGGGAGGCACTTCCATGTTTTCAGTGATTGCTTTTGGTTCATTTTCCCACAAATTTTATGGAACTGGAATATCAAAGTTTTTTTGCACATGTGCAAGTGGATTATTTTACAAACTCTGCTGTGTCGTTGTGTGTACAGCTGTTCTGACATGAGTTTTTTTGTGTTCGGTCATTAAACATAACATATCATTCTCTTTGCTAACCCCACCTCCACCCCCCACCTTTCTCTCTTTCTTTTCCTACTCTTCCCCCCCTCTCTCTGTCTCCTCCTCGTCCCCCCTCCCCCCACCCCACTCTCTCTGTCTCCTCCTCGCTACGTCTTCCTAATAAAATGCAGCACTCTCCTCCTACAATTCTCTGTCTTTGTCTCTCTCTCTGCTTGTCTCTCTCGTTCACCCCCTCCTCACTCCCCTCCCTCCCATAGTATACAGCAATGTTTTGTGAGGCATCGATCTCCCCACCTCCACCCCTCCATTCCTCCTAGCTTCCCCTTCTTCACCCACTCCAAGCTTCCCCTTCCTCCTCGCCCATTCCCTCCATTCCATCTGTCCTCCCCCCCCCCCTCCTTTCCCTCTGTCCAATCCCTCCCCTCCCTTCCCTCCATCCAATCCCTCTTCTCCCACCCTTTCTCTCTCTCTCTCTCTCTCTCTCTCTCTCTCTCTCTCTCTCTCTCTCTCTCTCTCTCTCTCTCTCTCTCTCTCTCTCTCTCTCTCTCTCTCTCTCTCTCTCTCTCTCTCCCACCCCCTTAATAACCCTGCTAGTGAAGCGACGGGTTGAATTTGTGGGTATATTAACACACAGTTTATCTATAATTCATATACAAAAATAGGGGCAATACCCCTGGGCGCTTACCTGGCCGCGGCTGGATAAGATAACCAGGGAAGCACTAGTAGGCATGGATGACCCACAAAATATGTAACGGAGAAGAAAGTAAATACCTCTGGATTTTTTTTTAATTCCATGAACAAACTTTGTTACATCACGGGTGATAAAGGTTGTGGTCAAGTTTCATCGGAACTGTGTGTAGTTTCTGAGAAGAAAGCATACACCTCCTTTTGGGGGCAACCCCCCCTGTCGACTGCCTTAGACCCCAATTTTTTTAATGGCATGAACAATCTTTGGTACATCATGGGTAATGAAGGTTGTAGTCAAGTTTCATCGGAATTGTGTTTGCTGTTTCTGAGAAGGAAGCAACTATCTCTTTGGGGTGTGGGGGGGGCAACCCCCCCCCATAACCTTCCTCTCTCTCCCTAGACCCCCTCAGACCTCAATTTTTTTTGTTAATGCTGTGAAAAAGCTTTGGTACGTCACAATGATGATGGTTGTGGTCAAGTTTCATCAGAATTGCATGTGTCGTTTCACAGAAGAAGTTGAAAGCATTTGTGGATGGACGGACTGACAGACGGATGACATGCCATCCCACAAGCTCCCCAGAACTATGTTCCAGGTAAGCTAGAAATAAACGTTTAGTTCTTTTAAAGTTTCGTCGACAAGCTTCCATGGCAATACCAAGGCTCGATTAATTATCCGTGGGCACATCTGAGTTAGGAAAGCAAAATAAATTACAGGATCACTATGAGTAAAAAAAGATTTTCAGTTATGAAGTCATGAATTGCCATATCATGGCAGGAAAGCCAAGAGGTACGCACGGTTGCTCTGTGTAACCTGAGTTTGAATCCCGACCCAGCTATAAACTGTCATCCCGGTGCTTCTCAGGCAGAGTGATTCATTAATGTGTGTGCAATCTCTTAGACGGACGTCAAACTGGATGTCACGTTCCTGCTCAATTCCTCAATTCCTGCTCGTTTCTGGAGATTCCCTCTGGGGTTGATCCTGCTGGATGTTTTTGTCTCTCACTTCCACAATGTTTGCAACTGGGGTGCAGCCGGCTAACTTTCTGCCGTGTTCTGGTGTACGTGGTTCTGAAATCAGGTTAATTATTCTTACCGCCACAATGGGGCTCTTGGTGCTCATGAAGGCATGGCCCACAACTAAGCCCAGGATGGCCTGTCCCATGTGCAGCTCAACCAGGCCACAGGGCTCTGGAAGATCTCGCTTTAGTCTGACATAGCTGCACAATTGCTTTTTAACTAAAATTTGCACCCTAATCACGCTCCATCACAATTTTGAATCCCCAACTTTCCTCTCCCTTCCGCTCACCTTCCCTCTTTCTCCTCTCTCCCTCTCTCAACTCTCCCCCCTCAGCTCTCCCCTCTCAACCCTCCCTCTCTCAACTCTCCACCCTCCTCATACCGCCTTTTCTCCTCTGACGCTGCCTTCCCTTCCCCTCACCTCCTCCAAACCCCCCACCCATGGACATCTCTGGGCAGTCTGCCGGTGCTGAATTAACATGCTGCTTCAATGTACCGCATTTTGTTCAATCCCCCCCATTCTCCACAAGTTCCACCACCAAACGCAATTTGAGAACCCCTCCCCCTTTCACCCTCAGAAACACAAGTCCAGAACCCCCTCCCCTCATACCTACCTACTCTTAAACCCTCTCCCCACTTGCCTTCCCCCCTCCTGTCTTCCCAATCTTCCTCGCTCCTTCCCACCAACCTCCCTGCTCTCTCCCCCCTCCCCTCCCTATTTCTCCCCTTAATATTTCCCATTAGGGAAGCTGTATTTGCTCGTCTCAAATAAGAGATCAGGGCGATTTCTCTGGAAACATTTTGAACTTTTAACGTTGGCCAGCCAGCCTACTTTCCAAGCTACCTGCTAATGGTATTCAGGGAACCGTTTTTAAATGGTTATTCAGTTCTTTTTAACGTTAAGAGGAAAAACAGGTTTCTCTTGATGGCATTCTGTCTCGTGCTCTCCCTGTTGAGTCTTCTAATACTGCAGAACAGCATTGTCGCACCTTCCTTAATCTTGGTCTACAGCAATAAACTGTGAGTGCGTATTCCTATGGGGAAGTTTGTGGATGAGTCAACCCTGTTGAGAACATCTCATGAAACGCCTGCAAAGATAATGTTGTTGCTTCCCATCTTTCTTCAAAACTCTGCACATTGTTGCCATATCTCAGGAGTCGGTATCCCAAGATCTACTTCTCGACCACCATACACAGGTCGTTGGACTCTCACCTTTTACCATGCTTTTCCCGCCCTTTCATCCCTTTCATCCTCCAGTGAGACCAATTTTCACGTGTTCTTACAGAACCACATATCTTACCATCTTCCCCAATTTTCATCTGAATTGGCACCTCCAATCCATCATCCGTCCATTTTTACCTCCACCACCGAAGGTGAAGGAGGTTGTTTCACCCCTTTCTGTCTGTTTGTTTGTGTGCAGGATATCTCAAAAAGTTGTGAACGGATCCGGATTAAATTTTGTGGACACGTTGGGTGTGTGGCAAGGATGAATTGATTCATTTTTGGTGAAGATCCGAATCTGGATCCGGATCTGATAATTTTTCAGTAATTCTTCACCATTGAGAGATAGGGCTGAACCGATGTATAGCACAATATTTCAAACATGTATTGGGCTCGATATGTTCTCGTGGATCAGACATTGCGTGGTGGAGGTGTGCGCCCTACCGAGTGCCCTTCTCGTTCGGAGTGTTTCACATCTTCTGATAGGGCATCCTTGGCCGGTGTTCGTTTCTCCCTTCGTTCCCCTGTTCACGATGCTCCAAATGAATAAACAATTTGTCCCCGGACGATGTGCTGCGTCAACGTGCATTCTTTCAGGAAAGCGCCTCCAACACTAAAAGCCAATCAATTCCATTTTTTACTCATTTTCCAAACCTATTAATGTTTTCTTCATCAACGCCGGTGAAGACGATCAAAAGTTTTCTTATCGAGGTTTATTTTTTGGATACATCGTTGAGGCTCATGGAAAAACTAGTTCACTGAACGGATCAGTATGTAAAAGACAAAAACTGGGTGCAAAACACACATGCATGGGGTTGTCAAAGTGGGTACAGACTCCAGAAGGAAACTCCGAGGAGGAAAAACTGGAAGATTGCAACGAGGAGGGATTTGGGTTGGGTTTACAAGGGTAGAAAAGATCATAATTTAGGATTGGAGAAGATCTGAGATGGTGGTGAACAGCTGTTTTGATGACCTGGAGGGAAGAATGGGATTGAAGAGGATGTGGATGTTGATTCCGCAGGCAGGAAATCCTGGATTTAAGTAGTTTCACCAGAAGGGGTTGATAGTGGACCATGTGAGCCCCACATAAACATGGTGGTGGTGGTGGTGGGGAGAGAGCATTGAAAGAGCAGAGGGTGCAAGACCTGAAAGGAGGCCCATCGACTCGGCTTCATCGCGGAACATTCCAATAATCCTGAAAGCCTTCGTTTCCACGGCGTCAAGATGTGAGGCAAGGGAGCCAGCCCAGAGGGGAGAGCAGTACTCCATCAAGCTGTGGATGAAGGCCTTGCAGTTGGATAGGAGTTCAGGTGGGCCAAGGAAGAACTTTGTATGATGGAAGATGCCCAGTTGGTGGCTGGCGTTCGAGGTCAACATCGAAATGTGGTTGAACTGAGAAAGATCATGGCAGATAGTGAGATCAGGAGTTTGAATGACTGAACTTCCTCAAGAGATTGTTAAGAAAGTAGATGGGAGGGTTTGTCAGATGGTCCTTTCAGAGAGAAATCGTGAGAGTGTGAGACTTCTCAGGATTGAAACTCTTATTCCAAGTGTTGGACCATCTTATGATTTTTGTGAATGTCTGAAGAGAGGTAAGAGTTTGCACCATGCCTGTATGAAGGATGGGGGATGTTATGCCGGAGGGTAGAGTTATCAGCAAATACATAACTAATAAAAACATTTTTATAAATGAAAAAAGATGTCGGGATGTTCCTCCAAAAAGTATGTAAACACGGTAGAGATGGTCACGAGAAATGATCACGTGAAACCATCCCTACATCTTTCTTTGAATAATGGTTGTCCCAAGAAAAGACTAAGTTATATTTAACACGCACATAGAGTTAGTATGTGGACCGAGTGAAGACCGACTGCGGGGTTGAAGTTAAGACTGATGGGGGTGAAGGAGGAATTGTTGAATTGAAGTTTGGTGAAGGGGATTATTGGTGGATTGAGAAAGGCGGTGTTGGGGGGGGGGTATGGACTAATGGGGTATTGAAAGAAAGAATTAAAGGAGCAAGGGGAGGAGGGGGAGGGAGGGAAGACATCACAATGGGGAAATGCAAACTACTCATGGCAGACAGCATGGCCAATAACTATTTGCGAGTGACGCAATAATTTGGCTTGGGCCGACTCATGGGCCAACTGTAATACGTGATCACTCTTTCCATGCCCCCTGTGTCTGGGACAAGACTGCATCCAATCCTTCCTGACGTATCCATTTCCAGGGTAAAGGTCCTGTCATCGGTGGGGTAAGCTAAAACGAATGTGGATGTCAAACACCCCTTTAGTTTGAGGAAGGCATCATTGCACTCTTGTGTCCAATTAAACCTCGTACCCTTCTCAAGCCGGTGAAGGGGCTTGGCTATCTCCGCAAATTTTGCCACAAAACGCCGGCAATAAGAGCAGAGTCCAAAAACACCCCACACCTCTTTGTTGTTGTGAGGTACGGCCCACTCCTCTACCGCAGGGATTTTACATCGGTCGGTTTTCACCCACTCGCAACCTATCACGTGACCGAGATAGGCCACTTCTTTTGCGAACAAAGTGCATTTTTCCGGACTCAATTTCAAATCCGCCTGTCTTAAGCACCCAAACACTTGGTCCAAATTAAAGCTTGGTCAAATATTTTAGCGTGTTCCTGGACATCATCCAGGTACACCAGTATTGACTGCCACGGCATGCCGCCTCGTACACGCTCCATCAATCTCTCAAAGGTGGTGGGGGCATGACACAAACCAAACGGCATCACAGTGAACTGATATAGTCCCTCACCTGTGGAAAATGCTGTTTTCTCCTTCCCTGCCTTCTCCATCTCCACCTTCCAATACCCACTCTTGAAGTCCAAAATTGAGAACCAATTTGAGCCCGCAACAGCATCGAGGGTATTGCCAGTTCTAGGCAGGGAAGAGGAGTCTTTGAGTGTCATGTTGTTGAACTGGTGATAGTCCACACAGAAACGAGTGGTCCCATCCTTCTTTTTAACCAACACAACTGGTGACATTCAAGGACTTCCCAAGGACTCAATGACACCTGCTTCAAGCATCTTTTCTACCTGCTCATCAACTTCCTCCTATTACTCCAGGGGAGATGTCGGGTGGGATGACAACTAGGCCGGGCCTCACCGGTGTGGATCTGTGTTTCACCAGGCCCACACGTCCATTGTCCACGGAAGCCAAAGAAAAGGTGTCTAAATGACAGTTAATTAATTTGTGTAAGGCCACTCAATGGGCCTCCTCTAAATCTACGCTACTCCAATTTACCATCTCACAAATGGGATCGGACCAATTCCTGCTCGTTTCTGGAGATTCCCTCTGGGGTTGATCCTGCTGGATGTTTTTGTCTCTCACCTCCATAATGTTTGCAACTGGGGTGCAGCCGGCTAACTTTCTGCCGTGTTCTGGTGTACGTGGTTCTGAAATCAGGTTAATTATTCTTACCGCCACAATGGGGCTCTTGGTGCTCATGAAGGCATGGCCCACAACTAAGCCCAGGATGGCCTGTCCCATGTGCAGCTCAACCAGGCCACAGGGCTCTGGAAGATCTCGCTTTAGTCTGACATAGCTGCACAATTGCTTTTTAACTAAAATTTGCACCCTAATCACGCTCCATCACAATTTTGAATTTGCGCAATCCTGATTCCTCATGTTTCGGAGTCAGGGGGTTCAAAAGATCCCCATTTTGACACCGAATTTGATGGCTCAGAGTTTGAGGTTTGCCACGAGGGAAAGGACTCGGGTTTCTGCTGAACACCCAGTCCTGAAGCCACCGAGCACAGATAACTCTGTGGTCCAATGGGCTGGAGTTCTTACACAGCCGTAATCGCTTGACGTAGACTACTAGTCGAGCAGGGTTACGCTTCAATATTTCCGTGATACCTTTTTATTGGCACGGCAACCTAATTAGAGGCCATGCCCTCAGCATCGCACCTGGTAATCTGCCAAGTGGAACAGATATGTGCAGCACAGGCTAACAGAGCATATCAGGTGGGGTACAACTTCCCATCTTACTGCTTGTACAATGTTTTGGACCAATGAAAGAAAGGACAACTAAGACAGAATTGAAATAACAACCAACAATTATTTATTTACACACAAACAAGCTAGCAATCATTTAAAAGCGAGTATTTACAGACAAAAGGCACAAAAGAGCGGATTTTAACCCTAACACGTATTCTTATGCAATCATATTTGCTCAAAAGACAAATGGCCATCATTCAATCCGGGGAGAAGAAGAACTTCAAAGAAAAGTAGAGAATGTGGGTTCGACTCCTTTCCTCACCTCACACAGCCCAATGGGGATATTCCACTCCAAATATACTGGGGGAGGGGAAAGGATGGAGAAGATGGGCAGTAGAATGGTGATGGGATGTGCAGCTGCATTTCTGAGGCATCCAGAACAAGTAGAAAAGTCCTCTCTGGCGTCCCCGGTATGTCCACGGCAAGCAGCTCACACACAAACACCTTTCTGTTCCATGCTCCCACGACAGCAGCTTGAACAACAGCAGCCTCTCTAACTCTGAAGCATCCCCGATATGCCAAACGCTAGGATCTCCATTTCCTCCAGCGGAAAGTTCACTGTAACGCTGTTTCTTGTACGTTCCATCTCCTCAAGTTGCTTAAACTCCGCATCATCTTCTCCACATGAACCAAGCAGAGTTCTGGGCTTTTTATACAGTACTGCTCACAGGACAAGCTTTGAGGCAGCTCTCCCCCGTACACACCCTGAGCTTCTTCCTCCTCATTGGATCTCAGGACAAGCTTTTAGGAGATGGACGAGGACCAGCTATGAGCTCCTTTCTCCTCGCAGGACATAACTTTTCTCCCATAAGGATGAGGACTAGCTCCGAGCTCCTTTCTCCTCAAAGGACATAGCTCTCTCCCATCTCGTCTCTTGCTAGCCTCTCTCTCATTGGTCCACATGTGATGAGTGGCTCCACGATGCAAGTTGTGGGAAACTGCTGCTGTTTCTGAGGGAACATCAACACAGCCTCCACCACACCATTGGTGCACGAAAGACACCATGGGCACTCTTTAGCCCCTCCTTGTGTGCAAAACGTCTTCTGTACTGTATACCACTATCAAGCATGTGAGATGTGCTGCACTTTATTACGTACAAGCAAATACCTCCCGTTGTTTCACTGACGGGAATATTAAGAGGAGGGGCAGAGAGATGGGGAGATGGGGAGAGAGAGAGAGAGAGAGAGAGAGAGAGAGAGAGAGAGAGAGAGAGAGAGAGGGAGAGAGAGAGAGAGAGAGAAAGAGATGGTGGTGGTGGTGGTGGTGGTGGTGGTGGTGGTGGTGGTGGTGGAGGAGAGCAAATAAGACCAAAGCTTAACTTGCTGTGTTTAATCCCCGAGGGATCTTTGACTGGTCGAGGGTTAAACGTGACCATCACCGCCGTGCCTCAACTCAAAGCACCATTTCCTGTGTGTTTTGTATCTGACGGCGATGGCCCCGCCTCACACAGGGGTGGCAAAGGTTTCATCAGCTTGCACTATGTCCTCCTGCACCAGATAGTATGGACAACCGACAAAGGTACAACACAATGACTGGGAGATTGCAGGTACGGGAGGGCAGAATGCAGTCGTTGTTGCTGTGTTTACTTCTAGTCTTCCTATTTTCTGTTGAGACGTTTCAGCAGCTCTGGATGCAGCCATTTCTCTTGCGTTTGCCTCTCATCTTCTTTCTTGCCCTTCAGGAGTCAAGGCTGCTCTGGAAGCATCTTTTGTTGCAGTGTTTTCCTCTCGTCTTCTTTCTTGCTCTTGTGGGATTTTAGATGCTCTGGATGCAGCCATTCCTGTTGCGTTTGCCTATCATCTTCTTTCTTACTCTTCATGAGTTTAAGGCTGCTCTGGATGCAGCTTTTACAAGTCGTTTATTTGTCGTTTGCTTCTTGTACATTTCCTTCTTTTGGTAGGAGCCATCTTCCTGCAAATTAAAAAGGTCCCAAGCCCGGATGTGATAGGAAGAGGGTTGGGCGTCAGAGCTGGCAACTCGACCCGTAAAACTCCCTTGCTGAAAGTCATAATGGATATCCAACGAGCAGCAGATTCAGGTATGGCTAGGGCATTCCCCAGAAGCGATGCGCATCATCGACCCCCAGAGGATGTGAGAAATCAGCAAGGGGTACCGCTGGACCAACGGAGGCGGCAAAGGAAGAGAGTTGGAACAATCCGTTTTGTATCTTGGAATGGCGGAAGCATGACAGGGAGAAGCAGAGAATTGGCGGAGGCACTGAAAAGGAGGCGGGTATCCATGGCATGTGTGCAGGAGACAAAATGGAAGGGAGAGAGCACAAGAGAGATTGGAGAAGGATATAAACTATTCTACTCAGGTGGTAGAAAAGGAAGAAATGGAGTCGGTATTATCTTGAATAAGGAGCTCAAACAGCAAGTGGGGGATGTCAGCAGGGAATCAGACAGATTGATGAGAGTCAAGATCATATGGGGAGGGAGTATCCTGCATATCATCTCTGGGTACGCCTCCCAAGTTGGATGCTCAGAACAAGAAAAGGAGGAATTCTGAGAACATCTGGAAGACCTGATCACGAACATCCCAGGGGATGAACCCATGATCCTGGGAGCAGACCTTAATTGTTACGTGGGAAGTACTTCTGAAGGATATGAGATGATCCATGGTGGCAAAGGATATGGAACCAGAAACGAGGAAGGGGAGAGGATGCGAGAAATGGCGGAGTTTGGAACTTTTCTTCGTTAATATTGGATTCCAGAAAAGGGAAGAACATCTGGTGACATATAAAAGTGGAATAGGCAGGACACAGATTGATTATTTCTTGGTACGTAGCAAAAACCAAAATCAAGTGAAAGATGCCAAGGTAATACCTGGGGAAGCAGTAGCTCATCAACACCGAATGCTAGTGATTGACCTGTTTGAGAAGGGGAAGGTGAGAAAGAGAAGCCAGGACCAGAGAGAAAGGAAGATCATAATTTGGAAACTGAAAGATTCGGTAGCGGAGTACCAGGACAGGGTCAGGGATAAGATTACCAACGCTGGCACGGAGGACCTCTGGAAGACCTTGAAGGGGGTACTGGTGGAAGAAGCAGCAGAGGTGTGTGGGAGAACATCTGGGAAAGGTAGACAAGAGAAGGAAACTTGGTGGTGGTCAGACGAAGTTCAGAACAGCATCAAGATGAAGAAGGCCGCCTTTAAGGAGTGGCAGGGGGGTAGAGAAAACCAGGAAAAGAGGGACCGCTACAAGGCAGCAAAGAAGGAAGCCCGAAGATCAGTGGCAGAAGCAAAGGAGCAAGCCACAAAGGAGTGGTATGAGGAGATGGAAACACCGGAGGGAGAGAAAAGGGTGTACAAGGTAGCGAAACAACGGAAAAGAGCAAGAAGAGACATCCCAACTATGAAGGTGATCAAAGATAGGGAAAGGAACATCTTAGTTGAGGAAAAAATGGTTCGAGCAAGGTGGAAAGAATACTTTGAAACGCTGCTAAATGAGAAGAATGAAGCGGAAGAGCTGATCGAAACACCACCAGTGGAAGGACCAGTCCAAATAGTAACAATGCAGGAAGTTAGCGAAGCCATCAGGAAAATGAAGAAGAACAAAGCAGCCGGACCATCCGAAGTAACCATCAAAATGAAAAAAAAAGCATCAAAAAAAAAAAGCACTCAGACTCCGTTGGACCCACGGGATCCTTGAGAACATCTGGATAACGGGAAATATGCCAGAAGACTGGAGAGAAAGTGTACTGGTTCCAATCTACAAACAAAAAGGAGATGTGCTCAATTGCGGGAACTTCAGGGGAATCAAACTCACGGAGAAAATGCTGAAGATCACCGAAAGGATTCTGGACATGAAAATCAGAGATGTCACGGACATCGACCAAATGCAGTTTGGCTTTCGACCTAAATGGGGCACTACTGATGCTATTTTCATCTTCAGCCAACTGCAAGAGAAGCATCTGGAAAAGAACAAGCGACTCTACCATGCGTTCGTCAACCTGGAAAAGGCAAATGACAGAATTCTCCGGGAGTTGGTCTACTGGAGTTTACGCAAGAAAGGAGTACCTGAACACTTGATAAACATCATCCGGAACATCTACAACCGAACAACAACCAAGGTCAAAACAGTACACGGAATGACGGAGAGCTTCGAAGTCGAGGTTGGCCTTCATCAAGGGTCAGTACTAAGTCCGTTACTGTTTGTCACCGTCTTGGATGTCATCAGCCAAGAATGCCGAACTGGCTTTCTCTGGGAAATGCTGTTTGCAGACGACTTGGCGATCACGGCAAAAATGGAGAAAGATCTGCAAAACCAACTTCAAAATTGGCAGAGAAGTCTGGAACAAAAAGGAATGATGATGAATGTGAAAAAGACAGGATCAATGACCAGCGGGAAGAGTAAGACCAAGAGAAAAATCAACATCAAGGATACAGGAGGAGCAACCTTGAGCCAAGTAGAGGACTTTGTGTACTTGGGGAGTACTGTGGATAGCAATGCAGGCAGTGAGAAGGCTGTGAGGGATAGAGTGAAGACAGGCTGGAAGAAATGGAGGGAGGTCACTGGTGTAACATATGACAAAATCTTTCTCGTTAGATTTTTGCAATGCCCAACGCCAACAAATCAATCCTTCAGTTCTTCGCACCATCGACGCCATTGCCCACGTGTGTTCAACCACGGACGTGGGCGGAGGTTTCCTCACCTCAGAACACCGACTCTGCCCAGGAAAGGAGAGGGTTCCCCCTGTCCAATCACGGATGGCCAGCACATCACCCCACGAAACCCCGTCCGATCACCCCACCCCGCCCGGGGGAGGGATAAGAATTGCCGGGCTTTCCTGAGTGTTCGCTAGAGTTGGGTTGGAATTGTCGGAGGAGAAAGAGGGTCGCCATTGCTCTTGGTGTGCGTCGTTGGTGGTCGTCGTTGCCGTGTCTCAAGCTGGTCCTCTGACTACTCCACAGCTGTCGACTTCCATCTCTCACTTTGTCGAGCAATAACCCGGAGTCTGAGCCAGGAATCTCCACTGGCCCTCTGTGAAGAGCGACCCTGGCCCCCGCCTGGACCCCGCTATACCGTGTCTGGGCTCGCCGACGACACTGAGTTTCATACCTGCAGTCGTGGGCCAAACCGCATGAGGCGGCCAGGTACCGACCAAACTCTGACCTCCAGCCTGTCTATCCCCTTGGCTGCAAGAGTCGAAATAAAGACAATCCGGGTCCATTTTCTTTTGGTGTGTGTGTGTCTGTGGTGGCGCCGTCCTAGAAGTAGAAATTGTATGTGTTGATTGCTCATTGTACATTTTCCTGCATATTCGTGATAACTCTGCTCTGTGTCTCCCTCCCTATTGTAAAAGTTGCTGTAGCTGTGTCCAATAAGCTGACCCCAATGATAATTGAGGTAACACCGGTCAACGAGCGTATTATGAGACGAAGGATTCGTCACTCCTTTGGTGTCATTTCCCTGGTCTCTGTCTATGCTCCGACTAAGGCGAGTGACCTCACCGTGAAGGACACATTCTACTCCACGCTCGAGTCTGTGGTTGATCAGTGCTCCAGACGAGATACACTTCTAGTCTTGGGGGAGTTCAATGCATCGACTGGAAATGATAGGGATGGTTATGAGACGTGTGTTGGTCCCCATGGGTCAGGAACTATGATCCAGAATAGCACTAAGTTCCTTGACTTTGCAAGAAGTCATGGACTTAGGGTGGCCGGTTCATGGTTTCAGCGCCCACAAGCTCATCGCTGGACTTGGTATTCCAACGCTGGCGGTGTGGCAAAGGAGATTGACCATGTCCTCGTTGACGGTTGCTGGAGGATGATCCAGAACTGCAGGATCTACCGGAGTGCTCAGTTCCTCAATACTGACCACCGGTTTGTTGTAGCAACTCTGAAGCTGCACCTTAAATACTGGAGAATGGTACCATCCCAGCCTAGGCTGGATGTTGCCAAGCTCAAGGATGAGAGAGTAGCTGAGGAGTTTGCGAACAGGCTGAGTGGACATTTGGGGTGTCTGGGTGCTTTGGGGGGGGGGGGGGTCCTGAAGAGTTATGGATTACCTTCAAGACCACCGTCCTTGATGTTGCCGGTGGATGTCTTGGAATTCACCGCAGGGCAAAGAAGAATTTTGTCTCTCAAGGGACACTGGATACCATTGACCAGAGTCGCAGGGCCTGGCTGAATGGCAGAGCTGAACTGTTCAGGGAGCTGAGGCGTAAAACTGTACGTGCACTAAGGGTGGACAAGGAGGCCTATGTGCAAGGAATCTGTGAGGGGGTAGAGCATCACCTGTGGACAGGTGATTCTCGTCCCGCTTTCAGGGGAATTCGCGCATTGCGTTCATCCAAGCCCATCCCTTGGAGCACTGCAGTTAGAGCGGAGAGTGGTAGGCTCTTAACAGAGGAGTCTGAAGTGAAGATCCGCTGGGCCGGTTACTTTGAGCGGTTGTACCAGGCTGGTCCACCAGCTGTGGAGTTGGACGTCAATGGTGTTATAATCCCTGTTGCTGACCCTCCAATCAATTGTGGTCCACCTTCGCTTGTGGAAACACGGGCTGCGGTGAACCGGTTGAAACAGGGTAAAGCTCCAGGGATCTGTGGCATCCATGCTGAACTTCTCAAGGCTGGTGGAAATGCTGCACTCGTGTCGTTGCATGCAGTTTTGTGCTCTGCCTGGGACACAGGCATCATCCCAACTGATTGGAAGAGGGGCCTTGTTGGCCCTCTCTGGAAAGGGAAGGGTGATCGCCAAGACTGCAAAACTACTGAGGGGTGATGCTGCTCTCAGTGCCAGTTGATAGGGTTCGCCACCATCTGCTTGAGCACCAGCGTCCAGAGCAGTCAGGCTTTACACCAAAGAGGTCAACGATTGACCGTATACTTGCTCTTCGTGTCCTCACCGAACGCAGACGAGAGTTTCAGCAGGGGCTGCTTGCAGCCTATGTTGATCTCTGTAAAGCGTTCGATTCAGTGAATCGGGATGCCCTCTGGAGGATTCTTGGTCTTTGTGGGGTGCCACCAAAAGTGATCGATCTGATGTCTGAACTCTACTCTGGTACTGAGAGTGCTGTGAAGTGTGGCGATACCATCTCTGACTTATTTCCAGTTGTTACTGGAGTTCGTCAGGGGTGTGTACTGGCCCCCACACTTTTCAGCACTTGTATGGACTGGATTTTAGGGAGGATGTCGGAAAGATCAAGCTGCGGTGCATCGTTTGGGAATGTCAACATCTCAGACCTTGATTCTGCAGATGATGCAGTCATCTTTGCGGAGACTTTAGATATCCTTTTTGGGGCCCTCGACGTGCTGAATGAGGAGTCGGAGCCGCTGGGATTACGGGTTTCTTGGGTCAAAACTAAGATCCAGGCTTTCAATGACATCTTGGATGCTGCTGTCCTGTCTGTGCCTGTTTGTGGTGAGGATGTTGAGGTCGTGGAGCGATTCACTTACCTTGGCAGTGATATTCATGTCTCTGCTGGCTGTGAGTCAGAGGTCAATAGATGTCTGGGTCGGGCCCGGGGAGTCATGGATTCACTGGATCATGGGGTGTGGCACTGCCAGTACCTGTGCGGGAGGAGGAAAGTCCGAGTCTTCAGGTCCTTGGTGCTTCCAGTCTTGCTCTATGGATGTGAGACTTGGACTCTGACCAAGGATCTGAGACGGAGACTTAATTCCTTTGGTACCAGGTCTCTTCGGAGAATCCTTGGCTATCGCTGGTCAGATTTTGTGTCCAACGAGCGGTTGCTGAGAGAGACTCGGATGAGATTTGTTACCTGCATGGTCCGTGAGCGTCAGTTGTGGCTGTATGGACATGTGGCTCATTTTCCTTACGCTGATCCTGCTCACCAGATTTTCTCAACGAGGGAGTCTCGTGAGTGGAGGAGGCCAATGGGCCGACCACGTGTCTCGTGGTTGCAGCAGGTTGACCAGCATCTCAAGGAGATGGGGATGGGCCTGGCATCTGCCTGGGGGAAGGCCAGAGGGAGGCCCCTGGAGTACCGGCGGAAAGTGGACGCAGAGACGCGCTGTTCTGGCACATGCTCCCATACCTGACCTGACTCTTGCATGGGGTGGTTCAGGCAGGTATTGGGTGCTCTTTGCATGTTTTGGGTGGTTCACCCATGTATTGGGTTGTTCCTGCATGTATTGGGTAGTTCACACATGTATTGGGTGGTTCACGAATGTATTTGGTGGTTCACGCGTGAATTGGGTGGTTCATGCATATCTTGGGTGCTCCACACATGTATTTGGTGGTTCACACACGTATTGGGTGGTCCACATGTGTATTGGGAGGTCCACGCATGTATTGGGTGGTTCACACATGTATTGGCTGCTCTATGCATGTTTTAGGTGGTTCACGCATGTATTTGGGTGGTTCCTGCATGTATTGGGTTGTTCACACATGTATTGGGAGGTCCAAGCATGTATTGGGTGGTCCACGCATGTTTTGGGTGGTTCACACATGTATTGGGTGGTTGACGAATGTATTTGGTGGTTCACGCATGTCTTGAGTGGTTCACGCATGTATTGGGTGGTCCACGCACGTATTGGGTGGTCCACGCATGTATTGGTGGTTCACGCATGTATTGGGTGGTCCACACATGAATTGGGTGGTCCACACGTGTATTGAGAGGTCCACACATGTATTGGGTGGTCCACGCATGTATTGGTGGTTCACGCATGTATTGGGTGGTCCACACATGAATTGGGTGGTCCACACGTGTATTGAGAGGTCCACGCACGTATTGGGTGGTCCACGCACGTATTGGGTGGTCCACGCACGTATTGGGAGGTCTACGCACGTATTGGGTGGTCCACGCGCGTATTGGGTGGTCCATGCATGTATTGGTGGTTCACGCATGTATTGGGTGGTTTACGCGTGTATTGGGTGGTTTACGCATGTATTGGGTGGTCTATGCATGTATTGGGTGGTACACGCATGTATTGGGTGCTCCACACATGTATTGGGTGGTTTACGCACGTATTGGGTGGTTCACGCACATATTGGGTGGTCCACACGTGTATTGGGTGGTCCACGCGTGTATTGGGTGGTCCACGCATGTATTGGGCAGTCTATGCATGCATTTGGCGGTCCATGCATGTATTGGTTAGTTCACACATGTATTAGGTGGTCCACGAATGTATCGGGTGCTTCACACATGTATTGGGTGGTCCATGCATATATTGGATGGTCCACGCATGTGTTGGGTGGTCCACGCATGCATTTGGTGGTTCACACATGTATTGAGTGGTTCACACATGTATTGGGTAGTTCTGGCATGTATTGTTTGGTTCCCACATGTATTATTTGGTTTATGCATGTATTGGGTGGTTCACACATGTATTGGGTAGTCCACTCGTGTATTGGGTGGTCCACGCATGTATTGGGTGGTCCACGCATTTATTGGCTGGTTCACGCATGTATTGGGTGGTTCACTCATGTATTGTTTGGTTCACGCATGTATTATTTGGTTTATGCATGTATTGGGTGGTTCACGCATGTATTGGGTAGTTCTCGCATGTATTGTTTGGTTCACGCATGTATTATTTGGTTTATGCATGTATTGGGTGGTTCACGCATGTATTGGGTAGTCCACTCATGTATTGGGTGGTCCACGCATGTATTGGGTGGTCCACTCATGTATTGCGTGGTCCACGCATGTATTGGGTGGTTCACGCATGTAGTGGGTGCTCTATGCAAGTTTTGGGTGGTTCACCCATGTATTGGGTTGTTCCTGCATGTATTGCGTAGTTCACACATGGTTTTGGTGGTTCAAGCATGTATTGGGTGGTCCACGCATGTTTTGGGTGATTCACGCATGTATTGGGTGATTGTATTGGGTGATTGGATTGGGTCCTGCATGTATTGGGTGATTCACGCATGTATTGGGTGGTTCCTGCATGTATTGGGTAGTTCACACATGTATTGGGTGGTTCACGAATGTATTTGGTGGTTCCCGCATGTATTTGGTGGTTCACGCATGTATTGGGTGCTCCACACATGTATTGGGTGGTTCACACACGTATTGGGTGGTCCACACGTGTATTGGGAGGTCCACGCATCTTTTGGGTGGTTTACGCATGTATTGGGTGCTCTATGCATGTTTTGGGTGGTTCATGCATGTATTGGGTGGTTCCTGCATGTATTGGGTAGTTCACACATGTATTGGGTGGTCCAAGCATGTATTGGGTGGTCCAAGCATGTATTGGGTGATCCAAGCATGTATTGGGTGGTCCACGCATGTTTTGGGTGGTTCACGCATATATTGGGTGGTTCTTGCATGTATTGGGTAGTTCACACATGTATTGGGTGGTTCACGAATGTATTTGGTGGTTCACGCATGTATTGGGTGGTTCACGCACGTATTGGGCGGTCCATGCATGTATTTGGTGGTCCATGCATGTATTGGGCGGTTCATGCATGTATTGGGCGGTCCATGCATGTATTGGTTGCCCCACGCATGCATTTGGTGGTTCACACATTTATTGGGTGGTTCACGATGTATTGGGTAGTTCACGCATATATTGTTTGGTTCACGCATGTATTATTTGGTTCATGCATGTATTGGGCAGTCCACGCATGTATTGGGTGGTTCACGCATGTATTGGGTGGTTCACGCACGTATTTGGGTGGTCCACACGTGTATTCGGAGGTCCACGCATGTATTGGGTGGTTTACGCATGTATTGGGTGCTCTATGCATGTTTTGGGTGGTTCACGCATGTATTGGGTGGTTCCTGCATGTATTGAGTAGTTTACACATGTATTGGGTGGTCCAAGCATGTATTGGGTGGTCCAAGCATGTATTGGGTGGTCCACGCATGTTCTGGGTGGTTCACGCATGTATTGGGTGGGTCACGCATGTATTGGGTGCTCCACACATGTATTGGGTGGTTCACGCACGTATTGGGTGGTCCACGCGTGTATTGGGTGGTTCACGCATGTATTGGGTGGTTCACGCATGTATTGGGTGGTCCATGCATGTATTTGGCGGTCCACGCATGTATTGGGTGGTCCACGCGTGTATTGGGTGGTTCACACATGTATTGGGTGGTCCACGCATGTATTGGGTGGTCCACGCATGTATTGGGTGGTTCACACATGTATTGGGTGGTTCACACATGTATTGGGTGGTCCACGCATGTATTGGGCGGTCCATGCATGTATTGGGTAGTTCATGCATGTATTGGGTGGTCCATGCATGTATTGGGTGGTCCATGCATGTATTGGTTAGTTCACGCATGTATTGGGTGGTCCACGCATGTATTGGGCGGTCCATGCATGTATTTGGTGGTCCATGCATGTATTGGGTAGTCCATGCATGTATTGGGTAGTTCACACCTGTATGCATGCTTGGGGTTGATTAAAAATAGACCTGTCTGATTCATGTATTTGCAGTGGATTCAGGAATCAATGGACATCACACCTTCCTTTTTGGGTTGTGTGTCCCCCACGGCCATTAGAATGTCAAGGTCAAGGTCATCCAAAACATGTAAAACACCTATTAGGCAGCAATTAGAAAATGTATTTACAAAATTTGTTATGCACAATATCCAATCATGGAAAACACTTGATAGGTCAAATTTTCCAAATTATCAAATGGCTGTTTCCATGGCAACTATTGTTTGTTTGGATTTCCCAAGTACCATGCTGTGCACGTCATCTTTCTTGTTTGTCTGTTTATTTATTTACTTCAAGTATCTTCAATATCAAACCTCCCGAGACCTCTTCCACTCTCGATATCCACCCTCCACCCTCATTCTTTTTTTGTTTGTTTACCTTTTTTTGCGTCTCTTCGTCGTTTACCCTTCAGAGGTCGAGATCTTTTCTATTGTCATGAATCCTTCCATGATCTAAGACATATATTAAAAAGAACCTGTACCGGTGATTCCATGAGCTTAGACCTCTCTAAAACGTCTGTTGATGGTTGCATAAGCCGAGAGCAGTATACCTCGAGCATTAGCCAAGACCTTTTATTCGAAAATATCTCCCAGTGGTTTCATGAGCAGAGTCGTGTCTATGAAAATATCTACTGCTGGTTCCATGACTTGAGTATTCTCTAAAACATCACCTGGTGGTCCACCAGCGAAAACCTCTCTCTCAATACATCTCCCAGTGGTTCCATTAGCCAAGACCTTCAGACAAATATCTACTGGTGGTTCCATGAGCTGAGTTATTTATAGAACAATATGTACAGTTGATTCCATGAGCTTGCTCTCCTCAATTAAAACATCTCCTGGTCGTGTGAATATATGTATAAACTCAGGGATAAGAAACCTGCGGAGTTGGAGCAGCAAGCGTGATATTTTCCGCTTGTTATATATAAACCAGGTAATCCGTCACAGACGAACCTCCCGGTTCCCAGCCCCTAAATCCTCGTTCTTGTCTAATTGGTCCACGAAGGTTCATCTTGACAGCATCACACCTGCAAATAAAAACTCATTTCAAGAAAGTCATGCAGAACAAGTGAGGAACAGTCCTCAAACCATATTCACCACAAAATATTTTACAATACGAAACGTCACGCGAATCGTACTGTGGGTTCGAGTTATGGCAGGGCTCTTCTCAGTTTTGAATCGCCACAGGTTTCCATTGCAGCGGCATGAATGGGCTACCAGTGTGCTCTGAGATTCCACATCGAATCCCCATTCGGCCAGCCCCGACCCTCAAACTATCCCCGTATTCGTACACGAGCTCACGGGACCCGCAATGCTTCCACCACTGCCAAGAGTGGCACACTCGCTTCGCGCGTTCCCCGTACTGCGTACCACGTACTCTATCTCCTCGCACAGATATATGTGATACAGCCCTGTGTGGATAGGCTGCTTTTGCGGTGAGGTGCAACACTTGCGGGTGGTGGATGTAGGAACATCCTCTGTTACCCGACGTCCCCCTCCCACCCATGTTCCCCCTGAATGAGGGGCAGGGGTACACACCACCAGGTGCTATTCTTCAAGTGTGGGGGTGGGGGACATGGGTGGGAGGGGGACGGGGGACGTGTGCAGAGAGTGGGGTATGTGTGTGGGGAACAGGGTACACATGGGCGTTATATTGTGCGTGGGGTAAGGGGCATGCTGACAATAGTGTTACATACCGGTGGGGGGAACACGCGGGACGGGGAGGGGGGTGGGAGATGGCACGCGTATGATGGCTTTGGAACACGTGTGGGGGAGAGGGGAACACGCATGCAAGAGGGGCATGCATGGGAGGGATGGCTTGGGGGGAACACGTGTGTGGGAGTGGGATGGAACAAGCATCCAAGGGGGGACACTTGTGGCAGGAGGGAGACACAGGGCGGAGATGGCACGCATGTGACGGCTTGGGGAGATGGCATGCATGAGACGGGGGGGGGGGGAGATGGCACGCATAGGATGGCTTAGGGGGGACGTGTGGGGGGAGGGGAACAAGCATCCAAAGGGGTACATTTGTGGGAGGAGGGGGACACAGGGGAGAGATGGCACATGTGTGATGGCTTGGGGAGATGGTACGTGTGGGATGGCTTATGGGGAACATGTGTTGTGGGGGAGGGGAAAAAGCATCCGAGGGGGGACACATGTGGGAGGGGGAGAAACGAGTTGAGGGGGACATGTGGGGAGTAGGGCGTGCGAGGGTGGGACATGTGTGGGTCTGGGGGGACACATGCGGGGAGGATACGTGTGGAAGGGGGGCACGAGTCGGGGGGCTGGAGGACATGTGTGGGTCTGGGAGGACACGCGTGGAAGAGGGGGCACATGTGCGAGGGCTGGGACTCACCTGGAAGGTGGAGACCAGCTTGGGAGGGGGCATGTGTGAGGGGAGGGGGGACACATGTGGCAGGGTGGGGGGGACATGCATGGAATTGCGGGGACATGCGTGGAAGTGGAGGGGACATGTATGGGGGGGGGGTGGAGATGAGACAATTATAGCTGCAGATGTGAGTATTTTTCAGGTCATGAGAAAGTTGAAAAAAGAAAAGGCAAATGGATAAGGTGTTAAGTTTGAAATTGACCAACACGAGCGAGTACAATGTACATTCGCACATGGCTGTTCGTCGATTTGGAGGAAGGAAGAGGAGGGACGGGCTGGTAGATGGAAAACGAGGCGGTGAGGAGGAGGTATGGAGGTGGATGGTGGAGGAATGGACAGGAACAGGAGTTTGGAAGGTATAGGATGAGATGAAAGGTGTTGAGTACAAGGTGAAGAGGAGAAGGAAAAAGGGCGTGGAGAGGTATAGGATGAGCTGGAGGGTTTAGGAAAAGTCGGTCGGTATGGGGAAGGGGTGGGGGGGTGAGGGGAGAGAGAGGAGGGTGGAAGGGCGAATCTCAACAATAGGCGATGCGATTTGCATCTAAAATGATGAGAGGGGCTGTTTGTTGTTTCCATGCCAACCGTGGACCAGATCTCCAAATCTCATATGCAGCTACTCCGTGGATTCCTCTATTATCGAACAATGTCCTTGTAGTTCATGTCCAAAGTATACTGGTGTATCCTAATGTCTTTTTCCAGCACGTTATTTACTTATGAGCCCCCTTGATGGGTCTCAGATATGCCGATCAAATAATTCATCTTCGTTATTAGCATAATTTAGCCTGGTGTTGGCTTAATGGTTAGGGTGGTGGCTTGTGGCTTGGGATCCTCGGGTCCTGAGTTCAAGCCATGTTGGCCGCAGAATTAACACCAGGGGATTGACTCAGCCTGTCATCCTTCTGAGGTAGGCGAAATGAGTACCAGTGAACTGGTAATAAGGGCACTACATCAGTGGCATATCCGTGCGCCTAACCAATGATGCAACCAGCAGCCAAAAGGCTGCACACGAAGGGATGGGTTGTTGACGGATTTATTAAAATCTGGTATTGGTGTGGCGCAAGCATGATGGGCCGAATGGCCTCCTCCTGCGCATACTTTCCTTGTAATTTCCTTGTTATTCTCCGTATATATTGGTTGTAAATGTCTAAAACAGTTTACAATATTGAATGGTGAGCCAAAGTAAGCTTGCTACAGATTTATTCAATTTGCATTTACATTCTATGATAGTAGCTGCAGTTCGCTGGGATGTACACCTACCCAATTTCCTTGTGGCCCGTAAGTGGGTTCTGTCATGGTGTGGTGTCAGGAGTGGGATACAGTGTTCCACAAAGTGTGGAGTCGGTATGGGTTGGTGGAGGTGAGAGGGGCTGGTGGAGGGTTAGGGCAAAAGGAAATGTGGTGGGTCGAGGTGAGATGAGAGGCGGAGGGTCGGGCGAGAGGAGAGGCGGAGGGTTGGAGCGAGAGGAGAGGCGGAGGGTCGGAGCGAGAGGAGAGGCGGAGGGTTGGAGCGAGAGGAGAGGCGGAGGGTCGGAGCGAGAGGAGAGGCGGGGGGTCGGGCGAGAGGAGAGGCTAGTTTGAGGGGACAGTTCGATGATATGGTTCTGGGGGACGGTTTGTGGGGACGGTACGAGAGGTCGGTTGGAGGGGATGGTTTGAGGGGATTGTTGGAGGGGACGGTTGGAGGGGTCGGTTTGAGGGGATAGTTCGAAGGGTCGGTTGGAGGGGACGGTTGGAGGGGTGGGTTCAAGGAGTCAGTACGAGGAGTCTGTTCGAGGAATCTGTTCAAGGGATCGGTTCGAGGGGTCAGTTCTAGGTTTCGGTTCTAGGGGACGGTCCGAGGGGACGGTTCGAGGGGTCGGATTGAGATAATGGTGGTCGTCCAGCGGAAATGTGAAAAAGCATGTTGTGACGTCATTATGAAGTTTTTTTGGTTGATTCATCATCTCTGAGCTATCCTGAATCAGAATCAGCGGGGTGCCAGACTCACACCCTTGAGGAATTTTTTTTAGAGGCGAAAAACAAAATGGCCACCACCAACTTTTGATAAATTCTGTTTTGGCCTATATCTTCACTTCTGATGCACTTACACACACAATTTTGGTTCCTACTACTGTTTTCATGGTCAAGGAATCCGATAATGATAAAATTGAAGGTGTATATATATATATATATATATATATATATATATATATATATATATATATATATATATATATATATATATATATATACATATACACAAGGCCTGTCTCATATTTTCAAGATGGCCACCATTTTAATATGAAAAATTGCGATTTTGCAGTTACACTGATCACTTCGAGTAAAATTGAATTTGATGAACCCTCAAATATTAATACTACGTACAATAACAGTCAATGGCAGCTGAAGTAACTTACTTGCAATGATCAATGAATTGATGATTATATTGGAATACGATTTTTACACAAATATTGTTCCGAATCTGGAACCCATCGCACACAACAGCCAGAGTCCCCGTAGCTCAGTTATTTCGTTAAGTATATGCGTATAGTTAGAATCCATCCCCTTTGTCTAATGGGAATTAAGTGTACGTGCGCTACGAAGTTATTTTAGAGATAGGATTTTTACATCACCAACAACCTCGATAACAACACCGACACCATTGCCCACGTGCGTTCGACCACGTACGTGGGCAGAGATTTTCATCGCCTCAGCTCCGACTCCACCCCTTGTCCAATCACGCACAGAGGGTGACTTTCCCACGACACCTCAGCAAATGGGAAAAGCGCGAGCGACGTACGCCGCGTTCCCACCAATCCGGAGGCACGTCGCCGGAAGGAGGAATGCCTCTCTACTCAGGGGGGAAGGGCCATGAGGATGCTTGCCACACCCCCCGCCGGACGAATCACGAACGGCGAGCAGATCACCTGAGACAGCCTGGCCAATCGGGAGGCCGCCACGAGTCACCTGACAACCCACCATCCAATCGGAGGCGGGTGCGGTGAGAAAAGAAATCGCTCGGACCTGAAGGAAAAAAAAAAGAGGAGAGGACGGAGACCAGGTGATCATGGCGACGGCAGAGTGGTGGTCGACGAGGGTTCTGCGGGATCATGGTCTATGGTCCTTTGTGGTGGTTTACCGTGGTGGTGGTGGTGACCGAACAGTGCGGTGGCCGAGCAGCTAGGGACAGGGGCCGTGGACTCCGGGTCGTGGGTTCGAGTCCCACCAGTGGGTTCAAAGTCGGTGTAACCGCACGAAGTAGGAAGGTCCAAGCTAGCAACCTTACCTCCAGCTCACCTTCCCTCCGAGCTGGGGGTATCAATAAAGGCCGCGGCCATCATTTCTTTTGGGTGTGTGTGTGTGTCTCTGTGTGTGTGGGCCCGTCTTTAAGTTGACATTGCTTAAGTATCTCACCCTTGTACATTATTTGCCTTGCTATATTCGGATAAGTCTTTCCTTACGTGCTCCCCTTGTCCGCTGACTATTGTTAATAAATTCCCCTATTGTTGAATGTACCAGCTCATTCTTTGTCATTTCTGCCATTGGTTTGCCACGGTGCGTATTGGGGATTAGAAAGGCCGTTGCTTCCGTAATTGTGCATTTGGACCGACGGACCTCGGTAACCATCCGCTCGGGTTACACAAGGTTCGAGCACGGTAACGGCTCGTTCCGCTCGAGGCCTGCCGAGGGTGTGGTTCCCCGGTAGTTGGACTGCGTGGGTATTTAAGTATATTGAAGTTGGCAATTAACCCGACTCCACACGGTCGAATTATTGACGATTCATGGTCCTGTAAGGGACTCGTACCTTTGGGTCACGACCTAAATTGCACTTTGTTTTAGGCTACATTTAGGACCACTTTTTGCGCTGGAAGTGTTGTGTGTAAGTTGAGTTGATGTTTTTGACTTGAATCATCACCTGCGCGACTGGATCTCGTCATTTGTTTCATGCTGATTTTCATGTACCTGTCAAAGCACGTATACGTCACAACACTCCAGGTGGTAGTTGATGGTTTCCATGAAGTTGATCACATAATCATCAACTGTACCATTTGTGGGCCAATGCACATTCCATAACATGGCACATCCATCGATGATGACAGCATCTGGAACACCTTGGATTCTACTTGATTGCTCAACTTGGAGTTTCGTCTTCAGGATTGCTTTCGACTGAGCCCGCATCGCACCGCTCTCATTAAACAAGGAGGCTGGGACAGGGGACAGTTCATAAGAGAGGACATCCTTGATATCAATATCCCTGTATTGTTGGGGACATATGACTCGGGTGTAGATCAATTCAGTATCATATACTGGGCTTCCATCCAGGTTGATGCTCTTCTTGATCAAAGTCATCAGGGTCACTTTCTTGGTTAGTGTCTTGTTGAAGCTTGTTGGCCATCCAGATTCAAATTCCATCATCTGTTATCGTCCAATCTTGAGAGAATCATCAATGTTTACCTTGACTGTCGCATGAAACATACAGGGTGTCCCCCCAAAAAATATACAACTTTTCATCTGCAAAGAGGATGGTCATAACATATATTAAAAAAAAGATATATGGCTGGATAAAAGGTGAAAGGTTGAAGTTTATTGTACCAATGTCAAAATTGCCACCAAAATTTAAATTTTGGTTTAGAATCGTCGTTTTCTTTTTGACCACATGTTCGACGTAGGCTCCACGTTGTCCGATCACTGCCTGCAAACGCGTTGTCATGTTCTCCATCACTTTGGGAAACGTTTCCTGAGGAATGTTCTGGATTTCTCGGTGGATGTTTTCCTTCAGCTGATCAAGAGTCTGAGGCCGAGGGTTTCCATAGATCCTCTCCTTGAGATACCCCCACAAGAAGAAGTCTGGAGGAGTAAGGTCAGGGGAATACCATGGCCACTCAATGTCTTCGTAGAGGGAGATAAAGCGGCCCTCAAAATGTTGGTTGAGAAAACGCCTTGTTTCCCTGGCTGTATGGGGCAGTGCCCCATCCTGCTGGAACCACTGGGTTCTCATCTGGATCAGGTTGTTTCTCCTATGGGCCTGAGTACGTAACTCAGGCAGATAGAATTCCTGAATCATTTCGCGATAGTTCCTCTGGTTTACCGTGCAAGTGCGTCCCTGGTCATCTTCAAAGAAGTATGGACCAATTATCCCATACCAAACAACCGCCACCCACATGGTGATTTTGAGAACAGATCTAGGCACCAGTTCAGTTGATGCATTACCAGGATTTTCAGTTCCCCAGTACCGAAAGTTTTGCTTGTTTTCCTCCCCGGACAAGTGAGCATGGCATTCGTCCATCATGTGAAGTTTTTTGAGGAAGTCTGCATCTTCCTCCAACTTTCCTGAGAACCAATTTGCAAAGTCGAGTCATTTGCGTTTCTATTGATCAGTAAACACCGTTTCCATTTGAATTTTGTCTGGAAAGGCATGAATGTCTTGGGGAAGGATCCTCTGAACGGTACTCTTATGAATGTTTGTCTCCGCAGAAAGTCGTCAAATCGATTTTTTTGGACTCTGAACGACCGCCTGTCTCACCATTTCCACATTTTCTTCACTACGACCTGTCCTCTTCCGACCACTGTGACCCTTGTGAAGGACACAGATGGTTCCCACATTGGTAAACTTTGCGATGGTGCACTTTATTGTCCGAAAGTTTGGTGCATGGCGCAAGTGGATACCGAAATGTCTCGAGTAAAGACGTTGCACCTGTATGACACTTTTTGTCCGGTGCCAAAGTTCAACAATTTTCGTCCGTTGTACGGTCAGTCTTGGCATTTTTCTGGCGCTTGCTTGGTATCAAAATAAACTTCAGGGTCTCTGCAACAAGAAATGAAGCATTAGTGACAAAATTACTGCTTTTTTTTAGGATCAAACAATGCATTTTAAAAGTTGTATATTTTTTTGGGACACCCTATAGTAGTAGACACCAAAATTGTGTTAGTAAGTGCATTAGAAGTGAAGATTTAGCCTAAAACAGAATTTATCGAAAGTCGGTGGTGGCCATTTTGTTTTTCGCCTCCAAAAAAAATTCCTCAAGGGTGGGAGTCTGGCACCCGGCTGATTGTGATTCAGGATAGCTCAGAGATGATGAATCAACCAAAAAAACTTAATAATGACGCTAAAGCACACTTTACCCTGAAATGGCTGTTTGGCATAGACACTATGGAGGGTCGGTTCAAGGGGACGGTTGGAAGGGTCGGTTTGAGGGGACCATTGGAGGTGACTATTTGAGGGGTCAGTTCGAGGGGTCGGTTGGAGGGGTGGGTTCAACAGGTTGGTTTGAAGGGACAGTTCGAGAGTCGGTTCTAGGGGACAGTTCTGGGGGTCGGTTCTAGGGGTCAGTTTGAGGGGACGGTTTGAGGGGATGGTTCTTGGGGACGGTTCTCGGTGTCGGTTCAAGGGGACGGTTCGAGGGGTCAGTTCGAGGGGATGGTTCTCAGTGTTGGTTCCAGGGGACGGTTCCAGGGGTCGGTTTGAGGGGTTGGTTCGAGGGGACGGTTCTAGGGGCCGGTTCGAGGGGATGGTTCGAGGGGACGGTTCGAAGGGTCGGTTTGAGGGGTCGGTTCGAAGGGACGGTTCTAGATGTTGGTTCGAAGGGTCGGTTCAAACGGACGGTTCTAGGTGTCAGTTCGAAGGGACGGTTCTAGATGTTGGTTCGAAGGGTCGGTTTGAGGGGACGGTTTTAGGTGTTGGTTCTAGGTGTTGGTTCTGGGGGTCAGTTCTAGGTGTCGGTTCTAGGGGTCGGTTGTTTGGTGTCTGTTCTGGGGGTCAGTTTTTTGGTGTCAGTTCTAGGTGTCGTTTGTAGGGGTTGGTTCTAGGTGTCGGTTCTAGGTGCTGATTCGAGGTGTTGCTTCTCGGTGTCGGTTTGAGGTGTCGGTTTGAGGTGTCGGTTCTAGGGGTCGGTTCTAGGGGTCGGTTTGAGGTGTCGGTTCGAGTTGTCGGTTATAGGTGTCGGTTGGAGGTGTCGGTTCAAGGTGTTGGTTCTTGGTGTCGGTTTGAGGTGTTGGTTCGAGGGGTCGGTTCTAGGTGTCGGTTCTAGGTGCTGGTTGGAGGTGTTGCTTCCCGGTGTCGGTTCGAGGTGTCGGTTCTTGGGGTCGGTTCGAGGGGTCGGTTCGAGGTGTCTGTTCTGGGTGTCGGTTCTATGTGTCGGTTCTCGGTGTCGGTTCGAGGGGTCGGTTTGAGGTGTCTGTTCTGGGTGTCGGTTCTATGTGTCGGTTCGAGGTGTCGATTCGAAGGGTCGGTTCTAGGCGTCGGTTCGAGGTGTCGGTTCGAGGTGTCGGTTCTCGGTGTTTGTTCTCGGTGTCGGTTCTAGGTGTCGGTTCTAGGTGCTGATTCGAGGTGTTGCTTCTCGGTGTCGGTTTGAGGTGTCGGTTTGAGGTGTCGGTTCTAGGTGTCGGTTTGAGGTGTCGGTTCGAGTTGTCGGTTATAGGTGTCGGTTGGAGGTGTCGGTTCAAGGTGTTGGTTCTTGGTGTCGGTTTGAGGTGTTGGTTCGAGGGGTCGGTTCTAGGTGTCGGTTCTAGGTGCTGGTTGGAGGTGTTGCTTCCCGGTGTCGGTTCGAGGTGTCGGTTCTTGGGGTCGGTTTGAGGTGTCGGTTCGAGTTGTCGGTTATAGGTGTCGGTTGGAGGTGTCGGTTCAAGGTGTTGGTTCTTGGTGTCGGTTTGAGGTGTTGGTTCGAGGGGTCGGTTCTAGGTGTCGGTTCTAGGTGCTGGTTGGAGGTGTTGCTTCCCGGTGTCGGTTCGAGGTGTCGGTTCTTGGGGTCGGTTCGAGGGGTCGGTTCGAGGTGTCTGTTCTGGGTGTCGGTTCTATGTGTCGGTTCTCAGTGTCGGTTCGAGGGGTCGGTTTGAGGTGTCTGTTCTGGGTGTCGGTTCTATGTGTCGGTTCGAGGTGTCGATTCGAAGGGTCGGTTCTAGGCGTCGGTTTGAGGTGTCGGTTCGAGGTGTCGGTTCTCGGTGTTTGTTCTCGGTGTCGGTTCTAGGTGTCGGTTCTAGGTGCTGATTCGAGGTGTTGCTTCTCGGTGTCGGTTTGAGGTGTCGGTTTGAGGTGTCGGTTCTAGGTGTCGGTTTGAGGTGTCGGTTCGAGTTGTCGGTTATAGGTGTCGGTTGGAGGTGTCGGTTCAAGGTGTTGGTTCTTGGTGTCGGTTTGAGGTGTTGGTTCGAGGGGTCGGTTCTAGGTGTCGGTTCTAGGTGCTGGTTGGAGGTGTTGCTTCCGGTGTCGGTTCGAGGTGTCGGTTCTTGGGGTCGGTTTGAGGTGTCGGTTCGAGTTGTCGGTTATAGGTGTCGGTTGGAGGTGTCGGTTCAAGGTGTTGGTTCTTGGTGTCGGTTTGAGGTGTTGGTTCGAGGGGTCGGTTCTAGGTGTCGGTTCTAGGTGCTGGTTGGAGGTGTTGCTTCCCGGTGTCGGTTCGAGGTGTCGGTTCTTGGGGTCGGTTCGAGGGGCCGGTTCGAGGTGTCTGTTCTGGGTGTCGGTTCTATGTGTCGGTTCTCAGTGTCGGTTCGAGGGGTCGGTTTGAGGTGTCTGTTCTGGGTGTCGGTTCTATGTGTCGGTTCGAGGTGTCGATTCGAAGGGTCGGTTCTAGGCGTCGGTTTGAGGTGTCGGTTCGAGGTGTCGGTTCTCGGTGTTTGTTCTCGGTGTCGGTTCTAGGTGTCGGTTCTAGGTGCTGATTCGAGGTGTTGCTTCTCGGTGTCGGTTTGAGGTGTCGGTTTGAGGTGTCGGTTCTAGGTGTCGGTTTGAGGTGTCGGTTCGAGTTGTCGGTTATAGGTGTCGGTTGGAGGTGTCGGGTCAAGGTGTTGGTTCTTGGTGTCGGTTTGAGGTGTTGGTTCGAGGCGTTGGTTCTAGGTGTCGGTTCTAGGTGCTGGTTGGAGGTGTTGCTTCTCGGTGTCGGTTTGAGGTGTTGGTTTGAGGTGTCGGTTCTTGGGGTCGGTTCGAGGTGTCTGTTCTGGGTGTCGGTTCTATGTGTCGGTTCGAGGTGTCGATTCGAAGGGTCGGTTCTAGGCGTTGGTTCGAGGTGTCGGTTCTCGGTGTTGGTTCTCGGTGTTTGTTCTCGGTGTCGGTTCTAGGTGTTGGTTCGAGGTGTTGGTTCGAGGTGTCGCGAATACAGAGAAAGGAGAGTGAAAGATGTCGTTTCTCGAAGGATTAATTAACCAATTATCTCAAGATGACCAAATCGATGACGAAGTTCGCAACGTTCGACACAAAAGAACGAACTCACCTTTTCCTCACGAATTGATGATTTCTCTCGACTTTTGTCCGACTCCGTCGCTCGACATTTTCACCTTTTGGTCGAAATGGACAAAACGAGGGTGTGGACTGTGGACCGATGCGGGTATAAACTTTCATCCCTCGTGGAGAAGAGAAACACGAAAATAAAACAAACAAACAGGAACCAGGAAGGTGTGAGTATCATGGACGACAGACGGGTCTGTGAGGACCAATGAACTAACATGTAACGGACTCGAGTGAACCGAAGAACCAAAGCAGATTCTCCCATTTGTTCTTCACCAGCAAGTTACCTCGTCCGACGAGCCGGAAATAAAATAACGGGGAAAGAGTGAAATGGGACAAAGAATCACCGCGCGCGGCGCTCCCGCCAAGCGTCCGGACAGGCGTAACCAGTGGAGCGTCGAGTGTCCGTGGAGATCGATTGCGGAGGAACGAATCGCGCGAAGATGTTTGATTAAAAACAAACGTGAACAGAGACCCCCGGGTCTGTGTGGACTTGGTCCGTCCTGAAGTCCCTCACTTTGGTGCATTCTCTCGTCCAATGCAGACAATTCTCGTTTAGTTTCGCGCGTTTCTCGTCTCCACCTCATTCCCTCGATCTTCGTCCAACACGCGCTCCCTTTCATTTACTTTATTGTTTCACTTCGAATTGTGCTTTGGGCTCCTTCCCTTGTGGTCCAAACAGTAAGGGACATCGATCCGGCTTCGGAACGCGACAAACGGCGCACCCTGCCCGTGAGACCCTGCCCGTGAGACCCTGCCCCTGAGACCCTGCCCCTGAGACCCTGCCCCTGAGACCCTGCCCCTGAGACCCTGCCCCTGAGACCCTGCCCGTGAGACCCTGCCCGTGAGACCCTGCCCGTGAGACCCTGCCCCTGAGATCCTGCCCGTGAGACCCTACCCGTGAGACCCTGCCCGTGAGACCCTGCCCCTGAGACCCTGCCCGTGAGACCCTGCCCGTGAGACCCTGCCAGTGAGACCCTGCCCGTGAGACCCTGCCAGTGAGACCCTGCCCGTGAGACCCTGCCCGTGAGACCCTGCCCCAGAGACCCTGCCCGTGAGACCCTGCCCGTGAGACCCTGCCCCTGAGACCCTGCCCGTAAGATCCTGCCCGTGAGACCCTGCCCCTGAGACCCTGCCCCTGAGACCCTGCCCGTGAGACCCTGCCCGTGAGACCCTGCCCGTGAGACCCTGCCCCTGAGACCCTGCCCTGTCTTGCTCTCTGGGCTCCAATTTCCTCGGAGCTCCTCTCACTCCACCTCATCTCTTTCCTTCGATAACCCCTCCCCAACCTCAATTATTTTGTCTCTCTCAACCCCGCCCCCATCTTCTCTCAACTCCCCTCTCTCATGAGCTAACCTTGTCCCACCACCCCACCCCTCCCCCAAACCACTCTTCTCAAGTAACCTCCTCTCTCAACCCTCCCTTTTTCAACCCCCTCCCTCAACTCCCCTCACCCCCACTCTCTCAACCCCCTCCTTCCTCTCTCAACCCCCTCCTCCTCCTTCCTCTCTCAACCCCCTCCTCCTCCTTCCTCTCTCAACCCCCTCCTCCCCCGCCCTCTCGCCGCCCCCTCCTCCCCCTCCCTCTCTCCCTCTCCTTTTCTCATCATCCTTAGTTCTCTCTCTCTCTCTCTCTCTCTCTCTCTCTCTCTCTCTCCCTCTCTCTCCCTCTCTCTCTCTCTCCCTCTCTCTCTCTCTCTCCCTCCCCATCGCTGGACCTCTCTCTCCTTCGGACCCTCTCTCCCTCACTCTTTCCCTCCACCTTTCTCTCCCCCCATCGCTGGACCTCTCTCCCTCTTCTTCCGCTATCTCTCCCCGCCGGCGAGCACAGACGGCGCTGACATGCCCGTGTCCTGGCCGCTCTTGCTGCTGCTCGTGGTCCCAGCCCGGTTGCTCGCAGGTGAGTTTTCAGCCCGAGATGTTTATTATGACGGGCGGGGGTGCAAGGGGGGCGGGAGGGGAATCTGTGCGGTCTCCCAGCTGCAGGTATGTACCCGAAGCAGACCCTCACAGGGAGTATCGGAACGCGATTGTCTTGTGAGCAACATTGTGATATATTATTATGAGAGCCTACTGTGTTGATTGGTGCGATATTATGAGGATCCACTGTGTTGATTGGTGCTACATTATTATGAGGGTCCACTGTGTTGATTGGTGCTACATTATTGTAAGGGTCCACTGTGTTGATTGGTGCTACATTATTGTAAGGGTCCACTGTGTTGATTGGTGCTACATTATTGTAAGGGTCCACTGTGTTGATTGATGCTACATTTATTGTAAGGGTCCACTGTATTGATTGGTGCGATATTATGAGGGTCCACTGTGTTGATTGATGCTACATTTATTGTAAGGGTCCACTGTATTGATTGGTGCGATATTATGAGGGTCCACTGTATTGATTGGTGCTACATTATTGTAAGGGTCCACTGTGTTGATTGATGCTACATTTATTGTAAGGGTCCACTGTGTTGATTGGTACTACATTATTATGAGGGTCCACTGTGTTGATTGGTGCTACATTATTGAAAGGGTCCACTGTGTTGATTGGTGCTACATTATTATGAGGGTCCACTGTGTTGATTGGTACTACATTATTGTAAGGGTCCACTGTGTTGATTGGTGCTACATTATTATGAGGGTCCACTGTGTTGATTGGTACTACATTATTGAAAGGGTCCACTGTGTTGATTGGTGCTACATTATTATGAGGGTCCACTGTGTTGATTGGTGCTACATTATTATGAGGGTCCACTGTGTTGATTGGTGCTACATTATTATGAGGGTCCACTGTGTTGATGGGTACTACATTATTATGAGGGTCCACTGTATTGATTGGTGCTACATTATTGTAAGGGTCCACTGTGTTGATTGATGCTACATTTATTGTAAGGGTCCACTGTATTGATTGGTGCGATATTATGAGGGTCCACTGTATTAATTGGTGCGATATTATGAAGGTCCACTGTGTTGATTGGTGCTACATTATTGTAAGGGTCCACTGTGTTGATTGGTGCTACATTATTGTAAGGGTCCACTGTGTTGATTGATGCTACATTTATTGTAAGGGTACACTGTATTGATTGGTGCGATATTATGAGGGTCCACTGTGTTGATTGATGCTACATTTATTGTAAGGGTCCACTGTATTGATTGGTGCGATATTATGAGGGTCCACTGTATTGATTGGTGCTACATTATTATGAGGGTCCACTGTGTTGATTGGTGCTACATTATTGTAAGGGTCCACTGTGTTGATTGGTGCTACATTATTGTAAGGGTCCACTGTGTTGATTGGTACTACATTATTATGAGGGTCCACTGTGTTGATTGGTGCTACATTATTGAAAGGGTCCACTGTGTTGATTGGTGCTACATTATTATGAGGGTCCACTGTGTTGATTGGTGCTACATTATTATGAGGGTCCACTGTGTTGATTGGTGCTACATTATTATGAGGGTCCACTGTGTTGATTGGTACTACATTATTATGAGGGTCCACTGTGTTGATTGGTGCTACATTATTGTAAGGGTCCACTGTGTTGATTGGTACTACATTATTGTAAGGGTCCACTGTGTTGATTGGTGCTACATTATTATGAGGGTCCACTGTGTTGATTGGTACTACATTATTGTAAGGGTCCACTGTATTGATTGGTACTACATTATTATGAGGGTCCACTGTGTTGATTGGTGCAACATTATTGAAAGGGTCCACTGTGTTGATTGGTGCTACATTATTATGAGGGTCCACTGTGTTGATTGGTACTACATTATTATGAGGGTCCACTGTGTTGATTGGTGCTACATTATTGAAAGGGTCCACTGTGTTGATTGGTGCTACATTATTATGAGGGTCCACTGTGTTGATTGGTGCTACATTATTGTCAGGGTCCACTGTGTTGATTGGTGCTACATTATTATGAGGGTCCACTGTGTTGATTGGTACTACATTATTGAAAGGGTCCACTGTGTTGATTGGTGCTACATTATTATGAGGGTCCACTGTGTTGATTGGTGCTACATTATTATGAGGGTCCACTGTGTTGATTGGTGCTACATTATTATGAGGGTCCACTGTGTTGATTGGTACTACATTATTATGAGGGTCCACTGTGTTGATTGGTGCTACATTATTGTAAGGGTCCACTGTGTTGATTGGTGCTACATTATTGTAAGGGTCCACTGTGTTGATTGGTGCTACATTATTATGAGGGTCCACTGTGTTGATTGGTGCTACATTATTGAAAGGGTCCACTGTGTTGATTGGTGCTACATTATTGTAAGGGTCCACTGTGTTGATTGGTGCTACATTATTGTAAGGGTCCACTGTGTTGATTGGTGCTACATTATTGAAAGGGTCCACTGTGTTGATTGGTGCTACATTATTGTAAGGGTCCACTGTGTTGATTGGTGCTACATTATTATGAGGGTCCACTGTGTTGATTGGTGCTACATTATTATGAGGGTCCACTGTGTTGATTGGTACTACATTATTATGAGGGTCCACTGTGTTGATTGGTGCTACATTATTGTAAGGGTCCACTGTGTTGATTGGTGCTACATTATTGTAAGGGTCCACTGTGTTGATTGGTACTACATTATTATGAGGGTCCACTGTGTTGATTGGTGCTACATTATTGAAAGGGTCCACTGTGTTGATTGGTGCTACATTATTATGAGGGTCCACTGTGTTGATTGGTGCTACATTATTATGAGGGTCCACTGTGTTGATTGGTGCTACATTATTATGAGGGTCCACTGTGTTGATTGGTACTACATTATTATGAGGGTCCACTGTGTTGATTGGTGCTACATTATTGTAAGGGTCCACTGTGTTGATTGGTACTACATTATTGTAAGGGTCCACTGTGTTGATTGGTGCTACATTATTATGAGGGTCCACTGTGTTGATTGGTACTACATTATTGTAAGGGTCCACTGTATTGATTGGTACTACATTATTATGAGGGTCCACTGTGTTGATTGGTGCAACATTATTGAAAGGGTCCACTGTGTTGATTGGTGCTACATTATTATGAGGGTCCACTGTGTTGATTGGTACTACATTATTATGAGGGTCCACTGTGTTGATTGGTGCTACATTATTGAAAGGGTCCACTGTGTTGATTGGTGCTACATTATTATGAGGGTCCACTGTGTTGATTGGTACTACATTATTGTAAGGGTCCACTGTGTTGATTGGTGCTACATTATTATGAGGGTCCACTGTGTTGATTGGTACTACATTATTGAAAGGGTCCACTGTGTTGATTGGTGCTACATTATTATGAGGGTCCACTGTGTTGATTGGTGCTACATTATTATGAGGGTCCACTGTGTTGATTGGTGCTACATTATTATGAGGGTCCACTGTGTTGATTGGTACTACATTATTATGAGGGTCCACTGTGTTGATTGGTGCTACATTATTGTAAGGGTCCACTGTGTTGATTGGTGCTACATTATTGTAAGGGTCCACTGTGTTGATTGGTGCTACATTATTATGAGGGTCCACTGTGTTGATTGGTGCTACATTATTGAAAGGGTCCACTGTGTTGATTGGTGCTACATTATTGTAAGGGTCCACTGTGTTGATTGGTGCTACATTATTGTAAGGGTCCACTGTGTTGATTGGTGCTACATTATTGAAAGGGTCCACTGTGTTGATTGGTGCTACATTATTGTAAGGGTCCACTGTGTTGATTGGTGCTACATTATTATGAGGGTCCACTGTGTTGATTGGTGCTACATTATTATGAGGGTCCACTGTGTTGATTGGTACTACATTATTATGAGGGTCCACTGTGTTGATTGGTGCTACATTATTGTAAGGGTCCACTGTGTTGATTGGTGCTACATTATTGTAAGGGTCCACTGTGTTGATTGGTACTACATTATTATGAGGGTCCACTGTGTTGATTGGTGCTACATTATTGAAAGGGTCCACTGTGTTGATTGGTGCTACATTATTATGAGGGTCCACTGTGTTGATTGGTGCTACATTATTATGAGGGTCCACTGTGTTGATTGGTGCTACATTATTATGAGGGTCCACTGTGTTGATTGGTGCTACATTATTGTAAGGGTCCACTGTGTTGATTGGTGCTACATTATTGTAAGGGTCCACTGTGTTGATTGGTACTACATTATTATGAGGGTCCACTGTGTTGATTGGTGCTACATTATTGAAAGGGTCCACTGTGTTGATTGGTGCTACATTATTATGAGGGTCCACTGTGTTGATTGGTGCTACATTATTATGAGGGTCCACTGTGTTGATTGGTGCTACATTATTATGAGGGTCCACTGTGTTGATTGGTGCTACATTATTATGAGGGTCCACTGTGTTGATTGGTACTACATTATTATGAGGGTCCACTGTGTTGATTGGTGCTACATTATTGTAAGGGTCCACTGTGTTGATTGGTACTACATTATTGTAAGGGTCCACTGTGTTGATTGGTGCAACATTATTATGAGGGTCCACTGTGTTGATTGGTACTACATTATTGTAAGGGTCCACTGTATTGATTGGTACTACATTATTATGAGGGTCCACTGTGTTGATTGGTGCAACATTATTGAAAGGGTCCACTGTGTTGATTGGTGCTACATTATTATGAGGGTCCACTGTGTTGATTGGTACTACATTATTATGAGGGTCCACTGTGTTGATTGGTGCTACATTATTATGAGGGTCCACTGTGTTGATTGGTACTACATTATTATGAGGGTCCACTGTGTTGATTGGTGCTACATTATTGTAAGGGTCCACTGTGTTGATTGGTGCTACATTATTGTAAGGGTCCACTGTGTTGATTGGTGCTACATTATTATGAGGGTCCACTGTGTTGATTGGTGCTACATTATTGAAAGGGTCCACTGTGTTGATTGGTGCTACATTATTGTAAGGGTCCACTGTGTTGATTGGTGCTACATTATTGTAAGGGTCCACTGTGTTGATTGGTGCTACATTATTGAAAGGGTCCACTGTGTTGATTGGTGCTACATTATTGTAAGGGTCCACTGTGTTGATTGGTGCTACATTATTATGAGGGTCCACTGTGTTGATTGGTGCTACATTATTATGAGGGTCCACTGTGTTGATTGGTGCTACATTATTGAAAGGGTCCACTGTGTTGATTGGTGCTACATTATTGTAAGGGTCCACTGTGTTGATTGGTGCTACATTATTGTAAGGGTCCACTGTGTTGATTGGTACTACATTATTATGAGGGTCCACTGTGTTGATTGGTGCTACATTATTGAAAGGGTCCACTGTGTTGATTGGTGCTACATTATTATGAGGGTCCACTGTGTTGATTGGTGCTACATTATTATGAGGGTCCACTGTGTTGATTGGTGCTACATTATTATGAGGGTCCACTGTGTTGATTGGTGCTACATTATTGTAAGGGTCCACTGTGTTGATTGGTGCTACATTATTGTAAGGGTCCACTGTGTTGATTGGTACTACATTATTATGAGGGTCCACTGTGTTGATTGGTGCTACATTATTGAAAGGGTCCACTGTGTTGATTGGTGCTACATTATTATGAGGGTCCACTGTGTTGATTGGTGCTACATTATTATGAGGGTCCACTGTGTTGATTGGTGCTACATTATTATGAGGGTCCACTGTGTTGATTGGTGCTACATTATTGTAAGGGTCCACTGTCCAAGTGCAATGTCGATGTGACGACCAAATTTTCCGTTCGCTTCATTGTTTCCTCTCAGCGCCAATAACGATCCCACGAATGGCCAAAAATGCCAGACAGCTGTAATGGACTGGTTTTGCTAACCAACAACACCCTGGAGGGATGTGTGGCACAGAGACCGACGGCGGTGATCCGTGTGTGCCGAGACTGAGCCCAAGTGGTGTGCGCAGTGCGTGCTCTTGTCAAGCCTCTTCGCTGCACCCCCACCCCCCTTGATAGGGACGCACTTCTCTTTATTTACATCCCCGGTACTCGGAGGTACACTGTGCTGCTTGTCCATGACGTGTCCCCTTTCAACGACCCTCCCTCTGGAGAGGAGTAAGTTTATCTTCCCGGTCCACTCGATCTGCTACCGCTTCACTTCCATAGATCACGTGTTTCCGCTACACATTCAACCACTGAGCGTGCGCTTCACCACCATGGGGTTCATTTTAGGATCCAGTGGGTGATGAGTAAACACCATTGGGATCTCAATTCACTTTGATGCTCGGGTGGCGTCTTAAAGGTAGCGCAGTGTAGGTTCGATTCCCAACCCAATCCGTGACCCTTGTACGGGGTCGTCGATAGCTACAATGGGCCCTGGGGCAATACTAACTGTGGGACCCCCATCATCCGGGTCCCCTTTAAAAGGGAGAGTGTCACTCCCCATGCAAGGGAATCGTGCTGAGTGGCTTGGAGGGAGACACAAAGTAAATCCCCCCCCCCCTCCTCGGCGCTCCTTTCCTTGGATTGCGCACGTATGGTGACGCATCAGTGAGTACGTCGTATCTCGGATGTGAGATTAAGTGGAATCTCCCTTCTGCTTCCATTCGCTTGATGATATGAAAGATACCACAGTGTGTTTCTCAAAGAGTAGGCCATTGTGTGCCAGCCATTACCCTCAGCAAATTCCAAATCCCTGCTCCAAGAACCCAGAGAAGGCAATGGCAAACCACCCAGTGTAATCCGAGCTTGCCATGACGAGGCTTCGGACCACGGAACAGACAATGGCAGGTGTGTTAAATATCGATTAGCCACTTGGTGTGCTCACATCGGAACATGTAGGTAAGTTTATCAGAGTGTCACCTGTCCGATATTCGGTTCGTCTCCTGCTGTGCAATGCGTGACGGATTGTTTATAAATGGCGAATGTTACATCATGTTTTCATGGTAACAGTGGGGAAACCCCTCTCTCACCTCCAAACCTTCCTTTCCTCGCACTTCAGTGTTACTTTACTTCTTTGTTTAAACTACCGACGGTACCGTGGTCCCTCGCAAGGTGTGCAAGATGGCGCAAATGTCCTTACATTGCACGTCGTGATACTTGAAGAACCACCTGACTCGACTCACTCCCCACATCGTCGTCTCTTGCTCGGCCTCACCTGCGCATCTCGTTTGATCTCTGCGCTCGCACACCTGGCTTGCAGTGCACGCGCACGCTGGAGGGGGCGCTATGCTCCGGGAGCGCGCCTCTCGGCTGGACGCTCGCACCTGTTGTGCCACCTTGTTACGGACGCCCGACGTTCTGGCCTCGGACAATTAGGCCATCTCCACGAGTGACCGACTGTGCGCTGCACAAAGCAAAACGACCTCTTGGGACTATCGCTGGAGAGCATTTCCTCGGCTCGAGACGGAGAGACCTCGGACGGGTTTGAAACGGTGCTGCTCATAGAGTAAGTGGAAAGAAATCACCCTGTAACACATTGATCACAGTAAGGTGTGACAACTTGTGGTGCATATCGTCGAGTGCCACTCCGTGCGGTCACTGGTGCTATTCCAATCGAGTGGACACGTATTGGTTTATCCTCCTTTACTTCCAGGCATAGGGGTGGGATAGGCACATGGCAGGTACGAACCATTAGTGTTAATGAGCATCTGTCGTTTGTGTGCAGCACCGGCATGATGTGTGGTCCAGGAGGGACAACCTATCTCGCTTGGTTAAGTAATTGGTCCACTTTGTCTGTCTGTCTGTCTTTCTACAAACGTCGGTTTATGATCGAGGGACAACCTGATTTAAATTGAATGTGACATTTTGAACACGGATCGGAAAACAAACGTGTAGTTCATCATTACCGTGTCTCTGAATTTGTCCCGATCACACGTACACAGAGAGGAGTGACGTCATGTATTTTACTCGGCCTGATTGGCGGTCAAACAAAATTTTTAATCATTCCAAACAGGAAACCAAACTGTTTTTAGCGACGTCATAAAGGACACAAACAACAAGCACGAATAACTCAAGTAACGTGTTAAATAAGGTGATGTCATCGACCCTGGATCAACAACGGTAAATTCCCCCCACCCCCCACCCCCCCAAAAAAAATATATTCTGCAACCTTTAAAATCTTTCTTTTATTTTAATTAAATTATATACTTGAACACTGTAGAATAAAAATCACCTTTTTTTTTAGCATTTTCACAACCCTTCTGTTTCGCAGTAATTAGACAACTATATGGTGTTCAGAAAGCACATACCTCACGCACTCTTGAGAAGGACTTGGTGCGAGGAAACTGTTTTGCTTTTTAACTTTTATTTGATCTAATATGCCTGCCAGACCACGTGACCGATGACGTCATCTTTATCAAACCATATTTGCCATGGGTAATTGATCAATGAGTTCAATTTTTGCATTGATCGGTTTAACGGTTCCTCCTGCGAAGATTTTCAAAGATTTTCCCTTTGATCCAAGATCGCTGCCAGATCACGTGACCCATCATTTTTTTTTTTTTTATCATGACTTTGCAACAACATGAAGGTTGCAGAAAAAAAAAAGTTTTTGGAATTCATCAATCAGTCTGCTTCTCCGCATGTGACACACAAACATGGACACACGTACGGTCATTTTTTTTTTTTTTTAATGAAAATTCTGTTCAAATTTGAAGTCAATCGGATGAAAATTGACAATTTTAGAAATCTGCCCTTTGTTGACCCCAAAAGAGTGACTGCCATATCATGTGGTCATGTAACATGTGCTAAAGTTTCAATTTCCTCTGCTAAACAGTTTTCCATGTACTCTCTTAACAAAATGCAGGCACGTACGCCATGCGTACACACGTACGCCATGCGTACCTGAATATACATGAGTGTGCGTATATCATATTGAAAACCCACATGTATGTGTTTGTGTTCCTGGAAGCCTTCACACATGTACACGGCACGCTCCCCGCGGTATAACTACACGCAACACTACACTCATTGAATGTCATGCGTCCCCTGCTGTCCCATCATTAAATGATCGCGTCGACGATGACAATCTCTGCAGTGCTCAAAGCAGCCGACATGATGCTTCCTCGTGAATATAACTCCTTGTGAACACTCTTATCTTTCCATTGTAATCCAACATGGCTCTCATCGTTTGACGTTGCTCCACGTGTTCCGTGGGAAGGATGTCGCTGTTTTCATTTGAGATGCCGTCAAACACCATCCCGATGATCCGTGCAATGCATCAATCAATCCGCTTGTCTGCTCCACCGACCCAAAACCTCAATAAAGGGTCCATCAGATGGAACAGCTGGAGTTTCGAGGTCAAGCTTGTTGCTTGTCTCACTATCGAGCAATTAATGAAATGTCTTGAATTAGTGCAGAGAGTGAATGAAGAAAGACGAATATGGCACAGGCTAAGGCAGCTGTGCTGATCGATGTAATCAATGTGCCCTTGATGCCCGGTAACCAGGTAACCAGGTAACCGGTCTGCAGTGACTGCTCTCGCGTGTGTCCCGGTTTGTTGCTGATGGAGGTGTTGTCGGTGATTGTCCCGGTTTGTTGCTGATGGAGGTGTTGTCGGTGATTGCTCCGGTTTGCCATCTTCCCACCGATGCCCTCCCTCCAGTGCCTCCAGGTTTGATGCCACTCACATCGTGCTTGCCCTGTGAATGGGACCTTGAATCTTTATTTTCCGCTTCACTTGAGTATAAACTTCCTGGTTGCTTTGACATTGCACATTCCTGATACTTTACTGCGAGGGCACAGGTCACTGCTCCATCTGCTCTCTGTTTGTCACTTGGAATCTGCTCGCAACTCTCCCGTTATGAATGATGGACAGTTCGTTGTAAAAATGTAGGTAAAAGAGGAAGAGTAATGGGTACAGTTTCTCCGGTCAGCCAAGGACATGACCACCTGTTCTGTGTGTACCTTCACTCAATGCACTCAAAAATACGAGGTTCCCTTTGATATTCCCACCCGGTATTTGTTGAGGGTGCACGTTTTGTCCAAGTCGTGTTTCTTCCGTGCGACGTGCTTCAAAATGTCCGTACGACGTGTCCGTGATTGTTTTAACATCGCTGTAAAGTTCCTGTGAAGTATCACAATGCAGCACAACTTCTTCTTCGTTCGTATGCAGCACAAGGCTGCGGGGTAGCATCATTGGCTGAGGGTGACTGTGCCGCTGGTGCGACGCCCTCTGCTGGTTAGGGCAGGAATTTGGAATTTTTTCAGGGTGCCGGTGATGGCTTGCCTATCAAAGGAATGCAGCGCAACGGTGTGAGCAAACGCGAGTGTACCTTCACATGGATACGAGGACACGAGGAGACAATGTTGTGCGGTAACTTTACGTGAATTCCAAGGACATCAATTGAGGAGACAATTGTTAAATCTACGGTGTGTGTGGGATTTGAACATGGGATCGCAGTATTGTGTGAAACAGATCGACGTGAAACTTTACATTTGTGACCGCCGATCCATATCTGTGACGTCATATGTGAGAAACAAAACTTTCACCATGTATGATGTCATAGATCACATGGTTTGGCAGCCATATTGGATATACCCGAAACCAGTAAAAATCCTCTTCTCCAGAACGGCAAGACAGATGGAGAAAAATCTTCACACAAATGTTCCCCAACCCATGGGGATACCAGGGTATTCACGAATAATTGATAGGTCACATGGTCTGGCAGCCAGAATTATTTAATTTTTTGATCAAGGTTCTTTTTGATTATTTTTTTTTTTGAATAACACTCACTTGGCTGTTCCTGGGTCGGTTTGAGGGGAGAGCAGTAGCAGCTGAAACGCGAATCCTTTCCCTATCCAGGTTCCTCCTGATGACTCGATCTCGGTTCAGGTTCCTTATGATTGATTACTCCAATTCAGGGTTTGTACAGATTTGCTCTTCCATTTGATTTGAATTTAATTGATTTTAATCCCATTCTGAATTCATTTGAATAATAATGAAAAACGTCATGGGTCAGGGTCAGGTATCCGATCAAAGCGGGACGTCTTGGTACCCGGTCATCACTGCCGGCAGTCATAAAGTGGCAGTTCTAATTATGTCTCTTATTAATTACGTAACACACCAGTACACAAACACCACACCAAATACACCACACAAACACAACACAAACACCACACAACACAAGTCTTGGTGAGGGTCTGCAATCTCTGATCGCTCTTTTTCTTGTTGCCCTCTCCGAAGGAGAGGCAGATTGCATTTGAGTCTGTTTGTTACTTACGAAATCTAAAGATTTCGTAACTATATTGATGACTTCTGTCCTCTGTTTGTGTGTTTGTTTGTTTGTGTGTGTGTGTGTGTGTTTGTGTGTTTGTTTGTAGGCACGATAACTCAAGAAGGGAAGAAGCTACCAATGTCAAATTACACCACGTGATTCAGGAGGGTGATGGCTAGCGCTGATTAGATTTTGGTCAAAATCGGTCAAAGGTCAACGTCACAGTGAGGTCAAACATAATTCCGTAAATTCATGTGGAGAAATGGAGTATTTTTGCTTCGATCGATGTTACGAGTTCGTTTTAACTTCGATTTTAATTTTGTCTTCGGTTTTTGCGATTGCTTAGGGCGCTTAAAACTCGGTTGTCAAAATTCTGGTAAAAATCGGATGTTTTGGAGACGTTTTAAGATTGTATAAAAGGATATTTCACTCGCCGCTTCACGGCTCGTCACGTGGTGCAGCGCGCTCGAGCAGACGCGGCGTTGAGTCACGTAAAGGTTTTGCCTGTGCGCGCTGACAGTGTTTTCGATAAAGATGGTGTTTAAAAGTCATTTTTTTATCCCAATAAAGGTTATCGTTGCATGCCTGACTTGCTAAGCCATCAGATTATGTAAAGATTGTTGGTGGATGGCCGAATATTACGGTTTTGTGACTTTGATAAAATAATATAAAATAATTGCGTGGACAAATGGAGATTTTTGCTTCGGTCGAAGTTACGATTTTTGATGGTTTGGTACAGAATCATCGTAGAAACTTCTGGTTTGCATCGCTACCTTCTCCAGAGACAGCTTTTATTAGACAAGGTCAGAGGTCAAGTTGACGATTTCGTAAGTACCAGTCTATGACTGCTTGTTTGTTTGTCTGTCTGTCTGTCTGTCTGCACAGAACTTTCGTCTTTTTCTCCGCAACTGCTTGTCGGATTGAGACAAAATTTTCAACACAGGTGGGACTTCTCATGGAAAATGTTTCAATGATAATTATGATGTCATAGGTCACGTGGTGTGGCAGCCACATTGAAAAATGGAAAAAACTTTGGACCTCTGTATCTCTTAAACCGCACCAAGGAAAAAATTGAAACTTGGCACATAGCAAGCGCTCCTCACGGGGAAGATTATTATTATTTTTTTTTTTTTTTTTTTTTTTTTTTTGTATACCTTGGTCGAGGCTCGTATGAGAGCTAACACACAACTCACAGCAAGGAGGCATGAGACAAGAGGGGTGGGAGTGGAAGGGACAAAACATTGGGGAACAGACACAGGTGAACTGTGGAAGGGAGAGGGATGGGGATGGGACGGGGAACATGGCGAGGAGAAGATGGACATTACAGGGACTTTCAGGAAGGAAGGCAGGAGAATTGAAGGAAGTGGGCATGGGTGGGATTAACGGGGTAGAAAAGATCGAGGATTTGGATGGGGGAAGATAAGAGGTGGTGGTGAACAGCTGTTTTGAAAGCCTGGAGGGAAGAATGGGAAAGAATAGAGTGAGGAAGTTTATTCCAAAGGCGGGAAAAAAGAGGAATGAAAGAGTGAAGATGAGCAGTGATTCGTGATTTTGGTAGTTTTACCAGAAGGGGTTGTTGGCGGACCTTGAGCGCCCTGTGGAAATGTGGTTGGGACAAATCGCAGAGAGAGCAGGGGGGGCAAGGCTGGAGAGGAGTCGGTAGAAGACAGAAAGACCACCGACCAACCTGCGGTGATTGAGTGAGAGGCCCAAAGACTCAGCTTCATTGCGGGAGATGCCAATGATCTTAAAAGCCCTGGTTTCGACAGCGTGAAGTTGAGAAAGGTGGGAGGCAGGAGCACCAGCCCAGAGGGGAGAGCAGTACTCCATCAGGCTACGGACAAAAGCTTTGTAAGTAGTCAGGAGCTCAAGAGGGCCGAGGAAGGACTTTGCACGACGGAGGATTCTCTAGTCGGCGACTGGCTTTTGAGGCAAGGTTGGAAATGTGACTTTCCCAGGAAAGGTCATGGCAGATAGTGAGACCCAGAAGCTTGAAAGAAAAGACTTCTTCCAGAGGATTGTTGAGAAAGTGGATGGGGGGTTTTGTAAACGGTCCTTTCGAAGAGACATAGTGAGAGTGTGAGATTTGTGTGGATTGAAAGACATGTTCCACGTGTTGGACCAGTTTGTGATTTTATCCAGATCTGCAGTGAGCGAAGAAGCTGCTGCTTGCCGGTCTGAGGGATGACAGATGGTACGGCAGAGGGTGGAGTCATCGGCAAAGAGAAATAGAGGATTTTCCAGAGAGTCCGAGAGATCATTGATGAAAACCAAGAAGAGAACAGGGCCCAGAACGCTACCTTGAGGAACTCCAGCCTGCACAGGAAGAGGGGATGAAAGAACTCCATTTAGGGCCACACGTTGACTGCGACAGGAGAGGAAGTCTGCGAGCCATGAGTGGAGATGGCCTTGAATACCATGGGAAGAGAGTTTGGTGAGTAGGGCAGGGTGCCAGACTGTGTCAAAAGCACGTGATATGTCCAGGGATACGGCTCGGATTTCCTGTCTGGCATTGAGGACCTCCATCCATTGATGGGAGAGCAGTAGCAGCATATCCAGGGTAGAGTGACCTGGTCTGAAACCAAATTGATGATTGGAAATCAAGCCATTGGAGAAGAGGAAGGATTTCATGTCTGAAGCAATGATGGATTCCATAACCTTGCTGATGATTGGGAGAAGGCTGATTGGTCTGTAGTTACAGGGATCTGTTTTTGCACCTTTTTATGCAGGGCAGTGATGTTAGCAGATTTCCAAGCAGATGGCAGATGACCTTGGGAAAATGAGAGGGTGAATAGAACAGAGAGAGGGTGAGCAAGAGCAGAAGAGCAGGCTTTGAGGACACGTGGGCTGATGCCGTCTGGACCGGTTGCAGAATCTGACTCGAGGTTTGAAAGCAAGCTCTCCACCTTGTCAGAGAAAAGGATACAGAGTCCAGGGACAGTTGGGTGCGACTGGGTAAAGTGGGTAGAGATAGTGATGGGTTTGGGACACAAGATTTAGCTGCAAACACCGAGTTTAGACATTCAGCTTTATCACGTGTGGAATCAGCAGTGCGACCATTTGAGGTAAGGGAGGGGATGGAGGGGGAACATACACCAGAAACAGATTTGATTAAACGCCACCAGGATTTTGAGGAGGGAGAGAGGTCTGAGAGTTCAGACTTGAGATGAGAAAGATGTTGTTTTCTGGCTCTCCTGAGGGTAGATACATACTTGTTCCGAGCTTTGTGGAAAGAACTGAGATTGCCCTCAGTTGGGTTTGCTTTCCATGAGGCAAAGGCAAGTTGTTTCAGGACAACTGCCTCGCCACAAGCTTCAGTAAACCAAGGGCGGGAGGAAGGGTAAGACAACTGAACACGAGAGGGGATAAATCTGTGCATGAGGGAGAGCAAGTTTCTTTGAAAGAATTCCCAGGATGAGTTGATGTTTGAGAAAGTAGTGATAGGAGACCAGTCTGTAAGTTTGATGGCTGCTCGGAGACCCTGCCAGTCGGCTTGAGTGAAATGCCAGACTCGACGGCGGTGAGGTGGTTCTCTGATGACAGCCAGAGAGATGTCCACTTTAACAAGGACGTGGTCAGAAGAACCAATTGGAGCGAAGGAAGAGCAGCAGATATTGTCAGGGAAATTTGTCAAAATCAGATCCAGAAGAGATGGAGTACCATTGGTTGAGATCCGGGTCGGGAAGTTGACCGATTGAGTCAGTCCCAATGAGTCACAGAAAGCTTTTGCTGACGTCCCATGGCAGGTGAGAGAGGTACCCACACCTAGCCAACTGGCGTGATGACAATTGAAGTCGCCACATAAGAGGAAGATGTGATTTTCTTATGACGTCACAGGTGCCTTCGTAATGACGTCATCATTGCATATGTAGAATGCTACATCCGATCAGTATGAAAAAATTTGAGGGTTATCTTGGGATAAAATGGTACACAGAAAAAAAAATTGATGGCGTCATCGGTCACGTGATTCGGCAGCCATGTTGTTGTTTTTTATAACCTTCAGAAATCTTCTTCTCTGAAGTGACTGAACAGATCGAGGCAAAACTTACACTTATGACCGCCTGTCCATGAGGAACAAAAGGTTCACACATGTGATGTCATTGGTCACATGGTTTGGCAGTCATATTGGATTTATCCTAAAATCTATAAAAAAAAAATATACACCACTTAAATGAAGTCCTGGCGAGGGTCTGCAATCTCCGATTACTCTTTTTCTTGTTTGTTGTTGTTTTCATCAAGTTCGAATACAAAGCAGACAAAGACTGGCTTTACATTTTGAGATGTTTTCGAGTTTCTCTTATGTTCATATGAGCTGTCATCATTGAAGGAAATTTAAATCAACTTGGAACCCTTCAATGGAATGTTTCACCTTCTGGTCCTTTTCTCATGCTCATTGAACTCCTGTGATTACCATCATTCCCTTTGGTCTTGAGTTGACAATCCCTCGGTGTGATTGTAGTTACAACTTTGTTGTTCTTTTTTTTAATGTTTTTAATTGCAAATCTTAAATGAATGCTTTTTCTATCCAGAATATCTCGACGATACAATTTTGCCCAACCAAATCCAAAATCCATCCTTTCAGTGCATCATTCTCCTTGATGGGTGATTAAGGTGTTGCTCAATTAGTCTCACAACACGCAATGCAGTGGGTAGTTTGCCATTGCTCAGATGTCAAAGTTCATTCATCGGATTACAATTTAGATCAAGTTCCGCCTGTTGAACCAGTGCAGAATTTAAATGAGCAAAAGCAGAATAAAGTTGTAATAACAAACACAAGTGTTTGAAAATGCAATGATAATATGACTGTCATTCGGAAAGACAAGTCGGACTTCGGGGCTGACTGCACTTCCTTTGGATGGAGAGGTTATTTCCTTCAACTGTGTGCTTAAATGCATGTATGTAAGTTATACGTGCACTATGGCCTTTACAGATGTAAATGTTTCATTGCCAACATGTTTACTTGCGTGGAAACCAAGAGCACCCGCTAATAACCCTTTTCCATGATGAACGCTCAGCCAGGCCATTCTCAAATCAGGCCACCTTCATGGGAACAATGACTCGGACGTCAGGATTTGTTCCATTGAGAACAATATTTAACAAACTGTGATAGGCTGTTCAGGTTGCGTATTTTAACGTTTCCATCATTTTGTTCCGTCCATGAAAAATCCCGAAATCCCACATTGGTGATGTTCCAGGGGTGTCGAATGAAAGGTTTGGATTTCATTGGCGTTGCAGACCCATTGTCCACTTTGTTGCTTTTTCTCTTTTCAAAGTTTTAACTCACCACCTATGTGCTTCGACACTGACATATCTTTCCAATGCCGCTGCGCCCCAGCTGCGGCTGAAGCTTCTTGTTAAAGATGGCCTATTTCTCTTCTTTATACTGATTTCCAAGCTGAACCACCGTTGTCAATTACACGCCTGCCAGTGTCCAAAGTCTGCTCTGTGATCCTTCAGCGGCCTCCACGGGCATCAAATTTCCAACATGATTCGTGCCTCACTGCTACAGCTCGCAGCGACTGGGTGTGAAATTGTCCTTGGCTTTGACTGCCGATTGATTGCTCAATGCTGAGCTGCTGAGTTTCCCCAGATGCCCAGATCAGCTCACTGAGGTAAAACGACCTCTCTATCTGTAGCAGGAAATACTTTATTTTGCCCACCAGCGTGTCTGATCTCGTATTGGCCCGATTGTCAGTGCTCTTGCTCTGTACGAGGAGGCATGCTTTTCATGGACATCATGTACTGTACTTGCAAACCATGTTGCTTAGTGAACTGATCAACAATTCATTTCGGAGACGCATCAGATCTTTAATGTAATATTGTTGTGGAAATGATTCTTAGGGGTTAAATATATAATCCTTCGCATAGCATCAGTTATTTCATAAGTATCTGTTTAGTTTGTGTACCATACTCTGTGTGGATAGATATGCGTTGCCTATGTAATAACTCGACTGTCCATCTTCCCGAGTTTGCTCCTTACCCCAGTATCCCTGCTGTGTTGCATGTTCTTTTGCCCACATCCGTCTTTCGAGTCCCCCAAGACAGCGGAACTCTTACCAGCACCATCCGGACTCGGTGAGAGGTCATGTGCCAGACCAGATTTCGGAACCACCTGGGCGGGCAAGACCTCGTTGTGATTTCTGAAATATTCCACATCCATGGAACTGATTTTGATATGATGACCATTGCTGGGTCGTAGCTTTGGGGTAGTTTTCAGACTTTTAAAGGGGAGCTTCTATGGGGAAACACACTTTTTTATGATCAATCTTATGCTACTGAGATTGACGTATAATGATTTAATCACTTTTTTTTGATCCTGGGTTTTTTTTCTTCATTTTCAAGTCACCTTTTCGGCAGAAATTATAATTAAAAAAAACTTGTTTATTTCAAATTTAAAAAAACAAAAATTTTTTTTTTTTTGTATATTTCAATTTTGCACACATTTTGATTGTTCACCACTCATTTTGTTCAGAAAATCACCCAATAACACGATATCGGTGAATTTTCCACATAACGCAATCTTCCAGTACATACGGAATATTGCAAACCCAACACCAAACAATCAAACGGATGATAGCACAGCCCGATTGCAGTTCTAAAGGAGATCATGCGGTTGGTTCACCTTGTCCACTGAACTCTGATACATGTATGCCCAATAAAATCTGCCGAGAATATGACGGACACACATTTAGCAAAGAATGATAGGGTTATAATTCATCAGTTCACTCATTTATTTTATCATCGTCGTCTCGATGTCAGAGTAACCCAATTCAATTGCAAATTCTTCTTTTTAATCTGATTGCTTCGTGTTTGTACATGCTAGTCCATTGCCAAGGCACGTGCAGCGTGGCAGTTTGCAGGAACGAAGGCACTTGCATGACAACAGTTCCAAAACTGCATCCGGGGCTGGAGGAGTGCACGTCCACTCGATGACCAAATGGCCGCCATAATCTGTTATCCATCCACACTCTTTCGGGTCTGGAGACAGCACTTCCTTATCGACGCTTGGTAGTTGGCATGAAGAACTTGCAAGTGAAGGGAAGCTCCACATCGTGGAAGCAGGCTGGACTCTACCTCTCCACATTTGGCACAGAAGAGTTGGTAGCGCAGTTCATTCACATCGTCAGTGCTGGCACTTGTTGCATACAGGCGGCAGGTAAGCCGCTGAATGTTCTCGAACAGTTGTTCAGGGACTTCCTAGGACTGAACAAGTTGGCTGAAAATGTTCTTGTACGTGCCGTCCTTTTTCATCAGTTTCAAGGCGATCAGCTTCCCACGGCCTGAGAAGGCACTCGCAGTGTCACGGCCTGTGAAGGCATGTAATCCAATGATGGCGTCACAGATGCTGTCTCCCGGTGAACTTGATTGTTTGTCAATGTCAGTGAATCATGTGTGGTACTATGTTCCACACTTCTGATGGATAGAGCAGGAGATGTTTCTTTTGAAGTCAAGGCAAAGCGCCATGACATCTGTGTCTTCGGCTGTCACAATGACCGCCTTTGACCCGTTCGTTACAGCATGCAGTGCATGCAGGAGGACACGAGTGTCTGCTTGTTCTTGTGTGGATCTCATTTCTGTGACTGCCACACAGTCATCTTTAGTTATTTTGTAGCAGACCACCTCACAGGTTACGTAAAGTGACTCGTCACGTCGCTTCTCCCTGAGCTTTGGCAGGTTCCGTTCATCAACGAAGAATTTGATCAGACTGATCTTGTTGTAACAGCTTGACAGAAACTTCCTCCACTGCTTTATATTGTGGCCTCCTGCAATGTTATTGCACTGAATAGCTGTGCTTGATCCCCGGTTGCACCTCCAAGCATTTTTGATTGACGTCTCCTGGTAACCGTCAAATTCCACATCAATCCCGTGACTGCGAGAACCCTCATGTAGGATGAGAGACATGGCAGATTCTGCCAACTGTGCATACATCTCGCAGTTGCCATTCATTTTCTGCACGGAGCTCATTCCATCAATGATGCAGGTTGATGGGTCAGGAACATCTGCTGGAGAAACGTTTCTCTCCAACTCTCTAATGAGTGCAGTTTTGTTTGTCTTCCACAACAACCCATCAGCATCTGTGAGTCCCCATAGTAGAGGGCCGAGTGGGTGAGCCAAGACATCCCCCATGTTGAGTTGTCTGCTCTCAGCAACAAGGATCATGTGCCTGAACTCATTTCTCTCTGCCATCAGTGCTGCCTACCTATTTGACTCTCCTTTCCCACGAGCTTTCTTTGCCTTGACATTGTAGAATGTCTTTAAGTTTTGTTTTGTCATCTTGTGGAATTTCATTGTTGGTGGATCCTCCTCCAGGAAGATCCACCAACAATGTGGAGTGGACGAGGTAAGGAACAAGCTTCTGAGAGGCTTGAGGAGGAATAATAGATGTGGTTTGCCACGAAAGTTGAAGATATGGTGTTTGAAGTTTGGATTAATGTCACGAGTATTGTGGCCATTTATTTATTTATTTATTTATTTTATCTTTTTTTTTGTATACCTTGTCAAGGCTCATATGAGAGCTAACACACAACACACAGCAAGGGGGGCATGAGACGTGAGGGGTGGGGGAGTGGGAAGGACAAAACAGTGGGGAACAGAGACATTAGGAGATCTGTGGAAGGGAGAGGGATGGGGTGGGGAACACGGGGAATAGAAGATGGACATTACAGGGACTTTCAGGAAGGAAAGCAGGGAATTTGATGGAGGTGGGCTTGGGTGGATTATCGGGGGTAGAACAGATCGAGGATTTGTATGGGGGATAATAAGAGGTGGTGGTGGTGGTGAACAGCTGTTTTGAAAGCCTGGAGGGAAGAATGGGATTGAAGAGAGTGAGGGAGTTTATTCTAAAGGTGGGAAAAAATGAGGAATGAAAGAGTGAAGGTGAGAAGTGATTCGTGATTTTGGTAGTTTTACCAGAAGGGGGTTGTTGGCGGACCTTGAGCACCCTGCGGAAATGTGGTGGGGACAAATCGCAGAGAGAGCAGGGGGAGCGAGGCTGGAGAGGAGACGGTAGAAGACAGAAAGACCACCGACCTGCCTGCGGTGAGAGAGTGAGAGACCCAAAGACTCAGCCTCATTGCAGGAGATGCCAGTGATCCAAAATGCCTTGGTTTCCACAGCGTGAAGGTGAGAAAGCTGGGAGGCAGGAGCACCAGCCCAGAGGGGAGAGCAGTTCTCCATCAGGCTGCGGAAGAAAGCTTTCTATGTACTCAGTAGCTCAGGTGGGCCGACGAAGGACTTTTCACGACGGAGGATTCCCAGGAAAGATCATGGCAGACAGTGAGACCCAGAAGCTTGGAAGAAAAGACTTCTTCCAGAGGATTGTTGAGAAAGTGGATGGGGGGGGGGGGTTCCAAACAATCCTTTCGGAGAGATAAAGTGAGAGTGATATTTTTTTCCGGATTGACAGACATGTTCCATGTGTTGGACCAGTTTGTGATTTTATCCAGATCTGCAGTGAGCGAAGAAGCTGCTGCTTGCCGGTCTGAGGGATGACAGATGGTACGGCAGAGGGTGGAGTCATCAGCAAAGAGATAACGAGGATTTTCCAGAGAGTCATAGAGATCATTGATGAAAACCAGAAAAAGAACAGGGCCCAGAACGCTACCTTGAGGAACTCCAGCCTGGACAGGAAGAGGGGATGAGAGAACTCTCTTGATGGTTTCTGACATTGAGATTGGGTGTGCGGAGGATGGAGGTTTTGGTGAGTGGGTTTGTGAGGAGGTGCTTGGGAGTGCCACACTGTTTGATGAATATTGCTTTTCATGGTCAGTGTGGAAAACTCCGGTTTCCCTTAACATCGATAACTAAGGAGGAGAAGTGGTGAGGGTTCGGGAGTTTATGATGGTGCAGGATTCGAGTGAACAAGTGACAAAGAATGCTCTCCTAGAGAAGAATGAAAGTAGGAAGTGGAATGCAAGAGCAGAGGTGAATGAAATGGAGGAGCAGTGAAATTGAGGAGTGTTTGCACCAGGAGGAGTTGATGGAAATGGTGTATCATGGGAAGCATGGTTTGGGGTGGATGAAGCATGATCTACTGTGGGAAAAGGCGTGTGTGAAAGAAAGGAGGAAGTTGGTTGAGAGGGAGGTGAGAAGAAAAGAGGAAGAGAAGAGATATGTGAAGGCAGTCTGACAGTCACAGCAGGGGGCTTGGACTCGGCGGGAGGGTGTGCAGTTGTGGACATTTAAGTGGCAAAGAGATATGGAGGATGGATACAAAACTGTTGAATTTTCTGTTGTGGGCAACGTATGATGTGTTTCCATCGCCAGCAAACTGGAGAGTGTGTGAGTTGTTACAGGAGAAGAGCTGCTCTTGGTGTGGAGGTCGGGGAAACGATGCAGCATGTACCGAGTGTGTCCTCAGTAGCAATGGCAGCAGGAAAATATAGATGGCAGCATTTTTAAGTGCTGTCTGTGGTTATGGAGATGGTGCAATGCGTGGTGATGAAAGAGAGGGGAGTGGGGAAGGAGGAGGAGGCCGATGGCAGAGAGGTATTGTTTGTGAAAGAGGGTCAGGTGGTAAAGATAGATAAAGGTGGTAAAGGAGGACGAGATAGAAGGCAAGAAGTCTGCCAAATGCTTGTGATTAGTAGATGGTGGCAGACCTAAATCCGCAAATGGTATTCATGGAGCAGATCTGCGTGACAAGGTTGCGGCTTGACATTGTCATCTGGTCAAGTACAACAAGGTAGGTCATCTTGGGGGAGTTGTTCGGTGCATTGGGGAGAGGAGCGTGGAGGAGGTGCACGAGAAGAAGAGAGGCAAGTATAGTGAGCTGGAAGCGGAGTGTAGGGATTAGGGTTGGCAAGTTTCTCGTCAGCCATTTGAGGTGGGTTGTGGAGGGTATATTGGCAATTCCTTTTATGAATTTCTTGCTTGACTCGGAATGTGTGGAACGGAAAGGAGGAGGATGTGTGAGAGAGTGGCCCAGGTTGCCTTGAATGGCTCACTTTGGATTTGGAGGAAGTTTATGGAGGTAGGTCGGTTGAATGGTGTAGGTTGAGGTTGATTGTGTGATGTTTCTTTCATCCCAAAAATGGGTAGTGCCTGTGTGTGGAAGAGATATAGAGACGTGTGCAGCTGTTGTTTTGAGTAGTGTACGCTGAGGAGAGTTAGTGAGTTAGTTAGTTGTTGTGTGTGTGTGTTTTTTTTTTGCATGTGTTTTACTGTTGAGTGGAGCATGTTGTGAGGTTGGGTGTTTGGTTGATCTCTCCAGTGTATATTTTCGGTGCTGTGGACATGTTGTAGTATAGTGAAAGGGGAATGAAATCGAGTGTTGGACATTCTGAGTGCCACGAATCATGCGCATGCGGAAGTCTACTGACATGCGTCGAAGAACTCTTCGAGTTGGGACACAATATGGTGCAAACTGCATGCTTGTGTGTGTGTTATAGTTTGTTTTGTGCATTCAAAATGGGAAACATAATTTCGGAACACCCTCCATATCTCAAGTAGATGTCGGGTTGCCATTTCAAAGGGAGCAGGAAAAGTCTGTAATTAATGTTCATATTTATTAAAATGAAATACTACCCCATTGATGCAATTCCTGGAAGACAAATATGCTCCGTTGAGAGCGGTAATGTTACTTGTGCACAGGAGATGGCTCACAGGGGTGTGTGATGGATTGTGACGGCGCGGAATTCCTTGTGATTATGCTGGAATATGTAAAATGGAATGGCACGAGGTGTTTTGGAGGTGATATGATATCAGGCGGTGTGTCGTCAGGTGGATTATGCATTTTTCTTTTCACAACGTTGCTTTGGGTTTGCTCGCTCGGTATTGTAGATGGCAGTTGATCCATCCATATTTCGGTCGGGTAAGTGCGGAGCACCGTGAAAGCTTGACAACATGACACATTATCACAACTTCAGTGAAATTGTTTTGATTGCGAAAGCACTAAATGCGCACTGTTTGAGGGGAAACCCTAATAGAGCAGGAAATGTTTGCTGCTTGAGAGCAACACTGCCAACAGATGAACAGAAGCCATGGAAAGGCATTCTCAAGAGTTGATGAGAGTAAGCTGTCGGGGTGGAAGTGGAAAAATATCGGTCGTGAAGAAACGAGACGAACTTTGGGGGCAACGGTGCAATTTGCTCCAAGAAAGGGGAAAAAAAGTGATTTTGTGAAATGCTATAGAGAGAGAGAGAAGAGAGAAGAGAGATATTCATGTTCAATGAAGCATGGTGTGCAATTGGTCATGTGTTATCATCAACCATCGCACATAGTGTCCCGTCATGCCTTGTTGCCGGCTGCATGGTTCGGGTCATGCCCCCTTTGGATGTCAGGCTCATCTCTCTTCTCCATGCTTGTAGGTGAAGACCATGGTGTTGGCCTGTACTTTGCTTCATGGGAGCTATTCTTGTGACAGTTTAAATGCCGCTCAGATGTGCGTTATTGCTGTGCTCCTTTAACCGATGCATTGCGCTGTTTTTGACCAGATAGCAGTAACCCGGTGTTTAGAGATAATGCATTTACCGACTTTGTGCTCCTCTCTGCTCCTCTCTTCGAAGGAGGAAATGACAATCCTTTGCTGACCCCATGGATAGAAAAAGGCGGTGTCGGGGAGGTCAGGTAGTGGAGACGAAGAGCTGGTAAACCTTTTGTTATAAGGTGGGTGCAAATTAACCGGGCATCTTGGAGAACGGTGTGCCTGCATCAGGGATAAACGATTAAAGAGAAAAATTGCCACGTTGCGATGCAGGTAGAGGGGAACTGCAAACGTTGCCTCTTTCAAACAAACAGAGTAAACCCAGACGAACATTTTGATTTTTTCCAATAACATTTCGCAGCACGTGTACTTTTAAATTATCTACAATCCCATCCATTTCAGAAATAGATTCATGAGGCTACAAGTCTTCATTTACAAAACATGGAATTGTGCACAACTCGGCAATACCATGCATGTTCTGAACTACCTGTCCGATTATGGAGGGTGAGAAGCACCGTCTTGGTCTCACTCAAACACATCCATGAATCTCGTCGAGTACTTCCGACACTCATCTCATGGAGTACTTCCAACACTTATCTCGTCGAGTACTTCCGACGCGCATCTCCTCGAGTACTTCCGACGCGCATCTCCTCGAGTACTTCCGACGCGCATCTCCTCGAGTACTTCCGACGCGCATCTCCTCGAGTACTTCCGACGCGCATCTCCTCGAGTACTTCCGACGCGCATCTCCTCGAGTACTTCCGACGCGCATCTCCTCGAGTACTTCCGACGCGCATCTCCTCGAGTACTTCCGACGCGCATCTCCTCGAGTACTTCCGACGCGCATCTCCTCGAGTACTTCCGACACGCATCTCCTCGAGTACTTCCGACGCGCATCTCCTCGAGTACTTCCAACGTGCATCTCCTCGAGTACTTCCGACGCGCATCTCCTCGAGTACTTCCGACGCACATCTCCTCGAGTACTTCCGACACGCATCTCCTCGAGTACTTCCGACGCGCATCTCCTCGAGTACTTCCGACGCGCATCTCCTCGAGTACTTCAAACACGCATCTCCTCGAGTACTTCCAACGTGCATCTCCTCGAGTACTTCCGACGCGCATCTCCTCGAGTACTTCCGACGCGCATCTTGTCGAGTACTTCCGACGTTCATCTTGTCGAGTCTAACGCCCATCTCAAGGACTTCCGACGTGCATCTCGTTGAGAACTTCCACATGTCGATTCAGCTGAAGAGTATGCTTGATTGGTTGTGATGAAGTTTGCATTGTTTGACGAGTAGTTTGATGGATGCAAGCTATTTTTTACGATTCATCTCCACCAAGGACAATTTTCCTCAATCAAATGTTAAAAGTGGTATACAAAGCAAAGTAGTCCAATCCTCACTTGCTATGAAGGGCCCCAGCCAAGATGTTGTTTCACCTTTCCCACGGCAATGGGCATATCTCTCAACATATAGTTGAGAAAATTCATCGTACTTATTTGTTTTATTGTTGCAGACCAACCCTAATGTTTTCGATTCGAATTTTCCATCGTGATGGGCCGAATAAGGGCATGATGGGCCGGATGGCCTCGTCCTGTGCAAACATTTCTTTTGTGTCCTTATGTCGTCGTCGTCGTAGTCATCATCATCATTCTTCAGTCCACTGCAAAATGTGTTTGTGCCGTTAAGTTGGAAAAATCATTGCTTGGCATTTGTTGTTTCTGAAACATTTGCTATAAAACGTTTCGAATGCCTGGAGCATATAGGATGCAGGATGAAGTGCAAATGCGGAATGTTTATTTTCTGCGACTGAATTGCCCACACCACATGAACAAACAATCACACGGTTCCGTGGACCGATGAACACGCAGGATTGAGATCTTCGGCACTTTTTCATACTGATATTGAGCAGTAACAGGGGATAAAGGGCATTCAGACACAAATTTTGGTGAAAGAAAAACAGTAAGAGAAATACATCTCGATCTGTCAATAACATGAGAGGAGGAATTGCAGGTGCACGAATTGCAACAAGAAAAAAAAGAGCAATCAGAGATTGCAAACCCTCACCAGGACTTCTTTTGAGTGGTGTATTTTTTATAGGTTTGAGGGTAAATCCAACATGGCTGCCAAACCATGTGACCTATGGCATCATATGTGTGACCCTTTTGTTCCTCATGGATAGGCGGTCATGCGTGTAAAGTTTCACCTTGATCTGTTCAGCCACTTCAGAGAAGAAGTTTTTTGGGAATTTTTTTTCAACAATATGGCTGCCGAATCATGTGACTGATGATGTCAAGAATTTTTTTTTCTGTGAACCATTTTATCCCGAGATGACCCTCAAAAATTTTCATACTGGTTGGATGTGGCGTTCTACATATGCAATCACGACGTCGTAACGAGGGCACCAATGATGTCATAAAATCACACTCATTTTTTTCTTTTGTGCGGTTTCAGAGATACAGAGGTCCAAAGTTTTTCCATTTTTCCAATATGATGCCACACTACGTGAACTATGATGTCATAATTATTCAAATATTCCACATGAGTAGTCACACCAATGGTGAAAATTTTGTCGCAATGCGACAAGCGGTTGCGGAGAAAAACATGAAAGGTGTGTGTGTGTGTGTGTGTGTGTGTGTGTGTGTGTGTGTGTGTGTGTGTGTCTCCTCCATAACTCCAAAACAATGGAACCTAGCAGCTTGAAACTTAGCATGCACACCAAGAAAACCCTAAGAGAGTGTAGGAATGTAAATTGTGTGTTTGGTTTCATGTAAACTCCCCTTTTGAAGATAATTAACCACCTTATTTAATTATCCATTATCAAGGCTCATCCTTGGTCACTTCACTCTCTCTCCCTGGGGTCTTAATTCACCATTTGTTTTGACCTGCTCAACAATGCCTTGACTTGGAACAGGCTGCAATGATTTCTTTACCACAAAGTTTTTTTTTTCACGTTCCTCACTCGTATCATCGAATGCCTGATCATCAGAGCAAAGAATTGCTGGATACATTGCAATGTTTATAAATGCCTGGAGAGGCCAGCGTTCATGGCTTTATTTCATTTCCGCACATGCTGTAATCTCTTAATCTAAGCCAAAATTTCAAAAATTAACTTCTTTGTTGACTTCAGCAGTAGTTCTGACTGCTAAAAAAGAAAAAAAGTTAATTTGTCCAATTTGGACATTGCGTGACATTCCGGGTGCATGGTGTTTATATGACTGATTGGCGATCGCTAATCGCTCGCCAAAGCAGCCGTTCCTTATGAACCGTTTTGTTGGCATGCTTGCTTGAGTGTTTAAGCCACTTGGCAAGTGTTCTACAATATTCACACTATCACTGAATAAATACATCAATCGGCTTCAACAAAGTTCAGAGCCCACTCACCTGCATTTGGCCCCACGTTGTCATGCGGTGGTTCGGGTAGTGTCTGGCTCACTGAAAATGTGCAATTTTATTTTACACCACGTTTCCCCTTTTTGTACGATCTTCTTTCAATATACGACCCATCACTTTGGCAAAGATAGATACATATAAAAAATCAAACATTTCCTTTATAAAAGTTTCTTCAACCGTTCCATTGGAGTGCTTGCTTGGGTGGTAAAACCACGTGTTGTGAGCGCTGTTCAAGCTTCGTAGGCGATACTGCGGCACAGTTCGCTGTGGGAACATTTCCAGTAAGGAAGGCAAAATAAATTACAGGATTACAATGAGTAAAAAATGTTTTCTGTTGTTACATTGCAATGAATCGCCACATCATGGCAGGATAGTCTGTAGGTACGCATGCTCACGCTAAGCTGTCTAGTCTGGGTTTGAATCCTGACCCAGCTGTAAACTGTCATCTAGTGTTTCACAGGCAGCGTGATTAATCAATGTGTGTGCCGTCTCTTCTATAGACATTAAACCGGACGTCACATCTGCCAGAATCCCCCCTCTCTCTTCTCACTCTCTTCTCCTCCACACTTTCCCCTCTCCCTCCTCCTCCTCCTCCCCTCTCTCTCTCTCTCTTTCCCTCTCTTTCTCTCTCTCTCTTTTCCAACCCCTCCCCCTCTCTCTCCCACCCCTCCCCCTCTGTTAAGGACTGACGGATTAGTTTTAAATTTAAAACTGCTTACCCATAGTGTAGCATGTACGAATCAGATTCGGAGTGAGCCGACCAGAGGGGTGCAAAGGTCGCTGAATGTTCGAGCATGCATGCAGGCTGGCCTTTGCCAGGTAGATAACATGGGATTTAAATGCTCCTACCTGGTTTTATGTAGAACGTGGTGGTTAAAAGGAAAATGTTGCTGTTTGGGCATGTTTTATCACCCTTCCCTTCCCTTCCCCTCCCCACACACTGCCTTCCCTTCCCCGCCCTTCATGCTACCTTCCCTTCCCATGCTGCCTTCCCTTCCCTTCCCCTCATGCCACCTTTGCCGCCCCTCATGCTGCCTTCCCTTTTCTTCACAACACAACATGTTCGCCTCACTCTGCCTTCCCTCCCCCTCCCCTCGCTTACCTCCTCCCAAACCCCTCCCCTCTCCACCCCATGGACATCTCCCAGCAGTCTGTGTGCTGTTTTCATGGCCCCATTTCGATAAATCCTGCACGACCCCTTCTCCACAAGTGTCACTATCAAACACAAGTCAAACCCCTCCCCTCATGCTTACCAATTCCCCCTCCCCCAACCTTGACTTTTTCACATTTTTTTTTTGGAGTTACAGCCTGAATTAAAATGGATTAAATTTTGAAAATTTTGTTACTGATCCACACAAAATACCCCATAATGACAAAGTGAAAACATGTTTTTGGAAATTTTTACAAAGTAATTAAAAATGAAACACAGAAATGTTTTGCATCAATAAGTATTCAACCCCCTGAGTCAATACTTTGTAGAAGCGCCTTTGGCAGTGATTACAGCCTCGAGTCTTCTTGGGTATGTCTGTATCAGCTTTACACATCTGGATTTGGCGATTTTTCTCCCATTCTTCCTTGTACATTTACTCAAGCTCCGTCAAGTTGGATGGGGAGTGTCAGTGAACAGCAATCTTCAAGTCTTTCCACAGATTCTCAATGGGATTCAAGTCTGGGCTTTGGCTGGGCCACTCAAGGACTTTCACATTCTTGTTCTGAAGCCATTCCAGTGTTGCTTTGGCTGTATGCTGCTAGGGGTCATTGTCCTGTTGGAACGTAAATCTTCGCCATGGTCTCAGGTCTTTTGCACTCTGAAGCAGGTTCTCCAAAAATATTTGCCTGTATTTGGCTCCATTCATTGTTCCCTCGATTCTGACAAGTCTCTCAGTCCCTCCCACTGAAAAGTATCCCAGGGGCATGATGCTGCCACCACCATGCTTCACAGTAGGGATGGTGTTAGATGGGTGATGAGCTGTGCTCGGTTTCTGCCAGATGTAGCGCTTTGCATTCAGACCAAAGAATTCAATTTTCGTCTCATCAGACCACAGAATCTTTTGTGTCATCCTCATGCTCTCAGAGTCTTTCACGTGCCTTTTTGCAAACTCCAGGCATGTTGTCGTGTGCCTCATTCTCAGGAGTGCCTTCCGTCTGGACATTCTCCCATAAAGCCAAGATTTGGGAAGTGCTACCGAGATTGTTGTCCCTCTGGCACATTCCCCTGTCTCAGCCAAGGATCTCTGTAATTCTGTCAGACTGGTCATTGGGTTCTTGGTCACCTCCCTGACTAAGGTCTTTTTGCCCAGTTGCTCAGTTTGTTCGGACAGCCAGCTCTAGACAGAGTCTGGGTAGTTCCATATTCTTTCCATTTCCTCATAATGGATCTCACAGTGCTCTTGAGAACTTTGAACACTCGAGAAATTGTTTTATACCCTTCCCCAGATCTATGGCTCCTGTCAATTCTACCACGGAGTTCTACGGAAAGTTCCTTGGAATTAATTGTTGAGTTTCTGTTCTGACATACACTGTCAACTGTGGGACCTTCTCTCGAAAGGTGTTTCTTTCTAAATCATGTACAGTTATTTGAATCGGCCACAGGTGGACTCCAATCAAGTCGTAGAGACATCTCAAGGATGATCAAAGGAAATTGGATGTACCTGGGCTCCATTTGGAGCGTCATAACAAAGGGGTTAAATACTTATTGATGCAAAACATTTCAGCTTTTCATTTTTAATTACTTTGTAAAAAATCTCTGAAAACGTGTTTTCACTTTGTCATTACGGGGTATTTTGTGTAGATCAGTGAGAAAAATATTTAATTTAATCCATTTTTAATTCAGGCTGTAACACAACAAAATGTGATAAGAGTCGGGAGTACTTTCTGAAGGCACTGTATATGCTATTTCCCATTCTAGTAAACATAACTACATCAATACCCAACTCCCTTAATAAAACCTCCATGTAAAACTTTTCACAAACTACCACAAAATTATTAGCTGCTTTATCTGCCAGAGATATAGCATACTTCTCATGTAGATATTCTTAGGAACATTAAGTTTACTCAACAATGGTCTTTACCAATCCTGAGAAAACAAGCCTCAACTACTTAAAAACTGAATCCTGTTGTCCAAAATTTCCACAACCCTATCATACCATGTAATAAAGCCATTTATGGATAACCTAAACTTCCTACACATTTTACCAACAGAATCAGCTGGAAGGGCATTCGGTAGAGCGCATACCTCCGCCACGTAATGGCTGATCCATGAGAACATATCGGGCCGAATACATTTTCGAAATATTATGCTGTAAAGTACGATATCGTTTTTCGCCCAATCTCTCAATGGTGAAGAATCACTTTTGGATCTTTACGAACATTGAAACAATTCTTCCTCATCACACACCCAACATATACACCAAGTTTCGTCCAAATTCGTCCACAACTTTTTGAGATATCGTGCTACATAGCATTTTTTTTATCCCGATCTCTCAATGGTGAAGAATCCCTTAAAAAAATTCTAGTAGTCGGATCTGGTTACGAGTGTTTTGGAATCCACCTTTATCATAATTAAATAAGGACTGGCCACAGCATTGGTGAAAGTGAAATAGATCTTGGGTGACTTCAACAGAGTAGATTGTAGATCTGTTATTGAGGGTATATTGTCTTAAACAGGTGGTAGATAAACCCACTGAAGGTGATGCTGTACTGGATTTGATTATTACCAATGTTCTGCACATTACATGAGACTGGAGGTCGCGTCTGCTGGGAATGAGTGACCACAACACGGTTTTGTGGATTCCCAAAAACGGGATGAAGAGAGTTAACAGGGTTATCAGGAAAATGTCACATCCAATGACATCCCACAACAACGATGAGTTTTGGCAATGGATTACATCGACGACTTGGGATGAGGTTCTAGCAGCACCAGATACCCAGTTGAAGTTTGATTCCTTTGACAATTCACTCCAAGAGGCTGTTGATCAAAATTTTCCATGAAAATCAGCCAAATTGCATCTAGCTGATAAATCCTGGATGAGGGCAAGAGTTAAAGCTTCCATGAAGCATCACCAGGAAGCATTTGCAAGTGGCTCAATGACCTAATGGTGATACTATAAGAACTTGGCTGCAAAGAAGATTGCTCAGGCTCAGGCGAACTTCTATGAGAACTCACTGGGTGATCTAAAGACATCTGATACTTTGAGGTGGCATCGTTGCATCCAGATGCTTGCCCACAGGCTCCGGATACCTTCTCCCATCACTGTGCCAACAATTCCTGAAGGTACTGATGAACAAATAGCTAATGCAATCAACCACAAATTTTCTTCAACATCACAAAGCCGACCACCCCGACTTGTTCACGAATTTCCGTCATATCTACCTGCTGAAAAGCCTTATCTACTTATGGATTTGGTCTCGATTTTCGTGTCCGTGCGTGTGTGCATCCACAACCATATCTCAGACATATATGGACTGTTTTCATTCGTACTTGGCATAAAGACAACACATGATGGTATACATATGCGCGTCATTCTTTTTCGAGATCAGAAGATGGCTGAATAGTGGCCATTTTAGTTGTTCAAAAAAACAAACCCGGTGTCGGACACATCCTCAACCATTTCTCGGAGTTGCATTTACTGATCTTGTTCAAACTTGGCGCAGAGATACTGAATGATGGCTTACGTATGCACGTCATTTCTATTCGAGATCAGATCCAAGATGGCCCACTGGCGGCCGTTTCAGTTGTAAAAAAAAAACCCAATGTGAAACACGTCCTCAACCAATTCTCAAACATACATTTACCGATGTTGTTAAAACGTGGCACACAGATAATGAATGATGGCTTACATAAGATTAAGTCAGGTATGAGAGCATGCACCAGGGTAGTGTGTCATTGTGTCTACTTTCCGCCGGTACTCCAGGGGCTTCTTTCTGGCCATCCCCCAGGCAGATGCCTGGTCCATCCCCATCAACTTGAGATGCCGATCAACCTGCTGCAACCACGAGACACGTGGTCGGCCCATTGGCCTCCTCCACTCACGAGATTCCGTCGGTGAGCAGGGTCAGAATCAGGAAAACTAGCCACATGTTACATATGCACGTCATTTTTTTCGAGATCACATCAAAGATGGCCGACTGGCGGCCATTTTGTTACTTAAATGAGTCCCCAACCATTTCTCAGACATGCATGGTCCGATCTTGTTCAAACTTGGCACAAGCACAGTACACAATGGTAAACACCTGCTCCTCACTCTATTTTTTGATCTGATTAAAGATGGCTGACTGGTAGACTGGAGGCCATTTTAGTTGTACATAAATATGGGCCAGTCCTTTAACTCGATAAAACAAAACGACTAAAACAACGGGGGCTAGCTATGACATTTTATATCTTGTTACTTGTTTTTATTAAAATTGAAGCATAGACTTGAAGACCGTGTGGGGTAACGTGTTCTACGAACTCTCCAGTTGTATTTGGTTGTGGGAACATTCGCAGTGAAATGGAAACTTTTCTCAGTTTCATAAACTCAAGGCCGTACTGTGTCATTACGGTGCGATTGGAGTTTTATGAACTGTTCTCGAGCTTTGAAAGTCGTCTTCCCTCACAAATCAGAATGTGGTTTCTGATTAAACGTTTCAGTTCACTGCTGATGTATGTTTTGCCACAACAGCCCAACATTATTCATCAAATAGGCAAAAGCTTTCTCCGACAGACTGGGACATCACAGCGCAGACAGGGACTGATCAGGAAGTGTGCAGAGATTATGAAATGAATGATAACAATTACAATCCACTTCCATGTTTGCAAACACAACCTCCCACCCCCATGTTCTTGAATCACTTCTTCCACCACCTGTCCCTGAGCTTTCTCCAATTTTTTTTCATGAACATCATTGACTTGCAGAGTAACTGGGGGAGTTATTTCATGTTGTGTTGAAGCTCATTTAACAATAACATATGAAACTAGAAGGTCACTCGGTAGAGCGGATACCTCCGCCACGAAATACCTGATCCATGAGAACATTTCGGGCCAAATACATTTTTGAAATACAATGCAATATATCGTTGTTGGTCCCATCTCTCAATGATGAAGAATCACTTTAAAGATTAAATAATTATCGTATCCAGATCTTCACCAAAATCGAAGCATTTCTTCCTTGTCAGTTGTCACACACCCAACCTGCCCACTAAATTTCATCTTAATCCATCCATACCTTTTTGAGATATTGTTCCATACATTAGTTTCGCCCGAACTCTCAATGGTGAAGAATCGCTGAAAAAAATTATCGGATCCGGATTCGGATATTCACCAAAATTGAATGACTTCTTCATTGTCACACACCCGCGTCCACCAAGTTTCGTCCGAATCCGTCCACAACTTTTTGAGATATCCTGCACACAAACAAACAAACAAACAGACAGACAGAGAGGGGTGAAAACATTACCTCCTTCACTTTCGGTGGCGGAGGTAACAACAGAGTGTTAATTTAAAACCCCGAGCCAAACAAACATGAACCTTGAGCATGCATCATGAACAAGCAAATCGAGGCGAAAAAACACCGACCCAGATGATATATGGAATATTCTATAACTCCTAATCGAGGCAGACAATTAGGAAGGATGGTGGAGGTCACAAATGTACATGTGCTATTGGACGGGCCATGATGTGCTGTGCAGCCACCTTGAAGCCCGGAGGGAAAGATGAGCCTGGACTGACGGTTTTGGGGAGCAAGCTCTCAGGATGCAACAAATGGGCAATGTACAAATGGGGTGGGCAAGCAGATTTGATCTGGAGATCGAGACACGAATTGGATTCACGGAGGATCGTGGATAGCCCCGCAGAGCTCTGAAAGAAGGTGGATAGTCATGAACACACCCATTGGCAAAGGCTAGTGTCAAGGTGGGGAAATGGGAGCAATTTGACATCATCCCTTTTCCAGTTGTTATGACGAAGCGTGTCTCACAGCTTGGGTAACTCTCGCCGGTCTTGCTTTACAGTCTTTCATCGTGTCGTTGTGATCTAGTGTCGCCGCCTTGTGCGTTGCTTTTCAAACTCCATTGATGTTAACCCAACCCATAAACCTCCCTCGATTTCACACTGAGCAGGTATAAGTTTATCAGTGACTCTGCTTGGTTGGGTGTCGTTGGCTTGGATGGGACCATGGGATGGTCGTGCGGGTGCATTGGTTTTACAGTTTCATTTCCAACTCCACTTCCACTTTCATTGCCTTTATTTCATCCTCTTTGGGTTGGAGAAGGTACAATTCACAGGTGGCAGTGCTGTTTGAGTCCGTCCAAAAGTGAACCGTTCCTCACGGTGAATCATCCATCACTCATTAAATTGCTTCCTTTAGCCAATCAACGTGGAAGGTGCAGTCGGTTTCAAATTGTCCACTTGGAATTCAGACCTTGTGACAATGTCCCTGGGGCATTTCCCTTAAAGCCTTCTGTGATGCCCTTGAGTTGTGAAGATTCATTCATCCGATTAGTCATATTTGTGAAGTTTATTCGGAGTTGCTCCTTCGCAGGTGGCAATGGGACCAAGAATACCCACCTGCAGCTCATTGAATGTGTCACCATACTGGTTAGGCTTTGGGTTTGAGCCTATCCTTCTGCAAACAACCTGGGATTTGCTTCTGAAATTATTGATAATATTCACTGCCAATGGCTGTGTATGCATCAGGGAAAGGACGTACTCACTGCAGAGTGAACACAAACGAGGTGTGAGTGCAAATGCTGAAATGGCATGAACAACCTCCTGCCAGCTTGTGTTCTTATTCATTCTTGAAATTGCCTCATTCTCAGCCATGTGTGATATTTATGCATCGAGGCATTTGCTTCCTTCCTCAGTGTCAATATCGTACCCCGTAACCATTTCCAAACTCGACAACAAATTCGTAATAAATGTCTTGATTTTTATATTTCTCACATTCTGTGACTCAGGTGTGAGCACCTTGACCTCATTGCATGACTTGATATGTTTTTAGAAAAAAGCTCACAAATACACACAATGTGACAGTGTGATATTAACACCACACAGTGCACGTGTAAAACCACACCGCAAGTAACACCACACTACAAGGTGGAGCCATGGGGAGGGGTCGACGCCGGTTCGATGTCTCCCCTGCCAGGATGTAAGGGCCCTGACCCATTGTCCTCCCCTCTCTCCCCCTCCTCCGCACTCCAATATGTGCGGGTGTTGACCACCATGGCGCAGAGATGGCAGACTGAAGCTCCAGACCACTGGAGTGGACATCCGTAGCAGGTAGGCATCGTGAACCATCCCAATATTGATTCACTTGTGGTCCCCTGTGCCGAATGCTGACCCAGCACCCAGATCCAGTCCACCGGATCTGCACAACTGGCATGGCTATCAAGACTGTCTGGAAGAGTGTGGGACACGGCGCTCACTGAGATTGCTGGGCCAGTGGCGTTCAGCACGCAACGACACCGGTTAACCACGTACGGCTAGGCCAACCCAGGTCAGGAGTCTGAGCTTGCTAGTGGAGTGCCCGTTGCTTACCCCAACAGACTCCCCCAAGAGGGCCATGATTTCGATTTCAAAAACGCAGTGAGTCGCAAGCACCGTGGAGAAAATCTGAGGGAGGGAGTAGGACCCATGTCAATGGGGTACCCACTTCTGAGACATAGCGGAAGTACTGCATGTCTTCGAGATGGGACACGTCCCCACGAGCCTCGCCGTACCATGGACCTGCATGCAGAAGACCAGCCCATGGGAGGCGGGCCGCCGCTCGAGATGCCACGTGACTCATGGCCGAACTTCAAATTCCCAAATGAGATTCTGCACATCAGGCAAAAGCAACTACATTCTCTCCATCCTCACTACGCTCGAGCATTTCATGAACTCACCCAAGGGAAACAGCCAATGGATGAATGGTTCACAGAAGGCAATACTCTTTCAATCCTGAAATCTGATGAAGCCCATTTACCAAACAAATATGGACCAATAACATGCCTATCAACAACACACAAACTTATAACAGGTATATAATCACCGATGCAATTTACGACCACTTCACTCAACAAGGAGCTTTAGAGGCAGAGAATAAAGGATGTGAGAGAGGATGCTATGGAACAATAGACCATTTATTGTTCAACAAAACCATATTCGAAAACCATAAGCTCTGACAAACCAACTTATCCACAGCCTGGAAAGATAAAAAAAAAACAGCCTTTGATAGCTCCACACAGAGTATGGTCCCAATGGATGGATGAAGAGTCACACTGATTGAGAAAGCAATGATGCTCTGGAACACAATGCTGATACGACCTCACTTGGAAGGAAAGATTGAAATCCCAGGAGTAAAGATACGACGTGGTATCTTACAAGGTGACAATCTTTCCCTCGTGTTTTGTCCAGCTCTGGACCCACTTAGAAACCTCAACAATGAACAAGGACACTGATACAATCTGACATGCAACAGAAAAATGACCAAAGAAACAAGAAAGACAACACACTGACTGCACATGGATAATCTAAAAGTCTTCGTTCAGAATAAGAAATTGGCAGATCAACTGAAACGAGGAAAGCAGTACTCGGAGGACATTCGAATGGAGTTGAGTCTTGACAAATGTGCCAAATGTACATTTGTACAAGGAGAATCCAAAAGAACAGACAACACAAAAATGCGTAAAATAATCAGCAAAGAGTATCTCTCCAGAATAAGACTAATTCTGAAGTTATCCGCATGTAAAACCACTGTGTGGTGTACATTCAGGTAAAACCACAACACATGTAAAAACGCATGATGTGCCTGTTAAACCACATGGTGTATGTGTAAAACCAGATGAAGTGCCGGTAAAACCACACAGCACAAATAAAACCACATTGCATGAAAAACCACACGGTGCATCTTTAAATGTGTATTCAGGTGTTTACCTGTATGGTCTTTAAATGTGTATTCAGGTGTTTACCTGTATGGTCTTTAAATGTGTATTCAGGTGTTTACCTGTATGGCCTTTAAATGTGTATTCAGGTGTTTACCTGTATGGTCTTTAAATGTGTATTCAGGTGTTTACCTGTATGGTCTTTAAATGTGTATTCAGGTGTTTACCTGTATGGTCTTTAAATGTGTATTCAGGTGTTTACCTGTATGGCCTTTAAATGTATATTCAGGTGTTTACCTGTATGGTCTTTAAATGTGTATTCAGGTGTTTACCTGTATGGTCTTTAAATGTGTATTTAGGTGTTTACCTGTATGGTCTTTAAATGTGTATTCAGGTGTTTACCTGTATGGTCTTTAAATGTGTATTCAGGTGTTTACCTGTATGGTCTTTAATGTGTATTCAGGTGTTTACCTGTATGGTCTTTAAATGTGTATTCAGGTGTTTACCTGTGTAGTCTTTAAATGTGTATTCAGATGTTTACATGTATGGTCTTTAACTGTGTATTCAGATGTTTACCTGTATGGTCTTTAACTGTGTATTCAGATGTTTGCCTGTATGGTCTTTAAAAGTGTATTCAGGTGTTTACCTGTATGGTCTTTAAATGTGTATTCAGGTGTTTACCTGTATAGTCTTTAAATGTGTATTCACGTGTTTACCTGTATGGTCTTTAAATGTGTATTCAGATGTTTACCTGTATGGTCTTTAACTGTGTATTCAGATGTTTGCCTGTATGGTCTTTAAATGTGTATTCAGGTGTTTACCTGTATGGTCTTTAACTGTGTATTCAGATGTTTGCCTGTATGGTCTTTAAATGTGTATTCAGGTGTTTACCTGTATGGTCTTTAACTGTGTATTCAGATGTTTACCTGTATGGTCTTTAAATGTGTTTTCAGATGTTTACCTGTATGGTCTTTAAATGTGTATTCAGATGTTTACCTGTATGGTCTTTAAATGTGTATTCAGGTGTTTACCTGTATGGTCTTTAAATGTGTATTCAGATGTATACCTGTATGGTCTTTAAATGTGTATTCAGATGTTTACCTGTATGGTCTTTAACTGTGTATTCAGATGTTTACCTGTATGGTCTTTAACTGTGTATTCAGATGTTTGCCTGTATGGTCTTTAAATGTGTATTCAGGTGTTAACCTGTATGGTCTTTAACTGTGTATTCAGATGTTTACCTGTATGGTCTTTAAATGTGTATTCAGATGTTTACCTGTATGGTCTTTAACTGTGTATTCAGATGTTTGCCTGTATGGTCTTTAACTGTGTATTCAGATGTTTGCCTGTATGGTCTTTAAATGTGTATTCAGGTGTTAACCTGTATGGTCTTTAACTGTGTATTCAGATGTTTACCTGTATGGTCTTTAAATGTGTATTCAGATGTTTACCTGTATGGTCTTTAAATGTGTATTCAGGTGTTTACCTGTATGGTCTTTAAATGTGTATTCAGATGTTTACCTGTATGGTCTTTAAATGTGTTTTCAGATGTTTACCTGTATGGTCTTTAAATGTGTATTCAGATGTTTACCTGTATGGTCTTTAAATGTGTATTCAGATGTTTACCTGTATGGTCTTTAAATGTGTGTTCAGGTGTTTACCTGTATGGTCTTTAAATGTGTATTCAGGTGTTTACCTGTATGGTCTTTAAATGTGTATTCAGGTATTTACCTGTATGGCCTTTAAATGTATATTCAGGTGTTTACCTGTATGGTCTTTAAATGTGTATTCAGGTGTTTACCTGTATGGTCTTTAAATGTGTATTCAGGTGTTTACCTGTATGGTCTTTAATGTGTATTCAGGTGTTTACCTGTATGGTCTTTAAATGTGTATTCAGGTGTTTACCTGTATGGTCTTTAAATGTGTATTCAGGTGTTTACCTGTATAGTCTTTAAATGTGTATTCAGATGTTTACATGTATGGTCTTTAACTGTGTATTCAGATGTTTACCTGTATGGTCTTTAACTGTGTATTCAGATGTTTGCCTGTATGGTCTTTAAATGTGTATTCAGGTGTTTACCTGTATAGTCTTTAAATGTGTATTCAGGTGTTTACCTGTATGGTCTTTAAATGTGTATTCAGGTGTTTACCTGTATGGTCTTTAATGTGTATTCAGGTGTTTACCTGTATGGTCTTTAAATGTGTATTCAGGTGTTTACCTGTATGGTCTTTAAATGTGTATTCAGGTGTTTACCTGTATAGTCTTTAAATGTGTATTCAGATGTTTACATGTATGGTCTTTAACTGTGTATTCAGATGTTTACCTGTATGGTCTTTAACTGTGTATTCAGATGTTTGCCTGTATGGTCTTTAAATGTGTATTCAGATGTTTACCTGTATGGTCTTTAACTGTGTATTCAGATGTTTACCTGTATGGTCTTTAACTGTGTATTCAGATGTTTGCCTGTATGGTCTTTAAATGTGTATTCAGATGTATACCTGTATGGTCTTTAAATGTGTATTCAGGTGTTTACCTGTATGGTCTTTAAATGTGTATTCAGATGTTTACCTGTATGGTCTTTAAATGTGTATTCAGGTGTTTACCTGTATGGTCTTTAAATGTGTATTCAGATGTTTACATGTATGGTCTTTAACTGTGTATTCAGGTGTTTACCTGTATAGTCTTTAAATGTGTATTCAGATGTTTACATGTATGGTCTTTAACTGTGTATTCAGATGTTTACCTGTATGGTCTTTAAATGTGTATTCAGATGTATACCTGTATGGTCTTTAAATGTGTATTCAGGTGTTTACCTGTATGGTCTTTAAATGTGTATTCAGATGTTTACCTGTATGGTCTTTAAATGTGTATTCAGGTGTTTACCTGTATGGTCTTTAAATGTGTATTCAGGTGTTTACCTGTATGGTCTTTAATGTGTATTCAGGTGTTTACCTGTATGGTCTTTAAATGTGTATTCAGGTGTTTACCTGTATGGTCTTTAAATGTGTATTCAGGTGTTTACCTGTATGGTCTTTAAATGTGTATTCAGATGTTTACCTGTATGGTCTTTAAATGTGTATTCAGGTGTTTACCTGTATGGTCTTTAAATGTGTATTCAGGTGTTTACCTGTATGGTCTTTAATGTGTATTCAGGTGTTTACCTGTATGGTCTTTAAATGTGTATTCAGGTGTTTACCTGTATGGTCTTTAAATGTGTATTCAGATGTTTACATGTATGGTCTTTAACTGTGTATTCAGATGTTTACCTGTATGGTCTTTAAATGTGTATTCAGATGTATACCTGTATGGTCTTTAAATGTGTATTCAGGTGTTTACCTGTATGGTCTTTAAATGTGTATTCAGATGTTTACCTGTATGGTCTTTAAATGTGTATTCAGGTGTTTACCTGTATGGTCTTTAAATGTGTATTCAGATGTTTACCTGTATGGTCTTTAAATGTGTATTCAGATGTTTACCTGTATGGTCTTTAAATGTGTATTCAGATGTTTACCTGTATGGTCTTTAAATGTGTATTCAGATGTTTACCTGTATGGTCTTTAAATGTGTATTCAGATGTTTACCTGTATGGTCTTTAACTGTGTATTCAGGTGTTTACCTGTATGGTCTTTAACTGTGTATTCAGGTGTTTACGACCTAATTCCACCAATCTGCTCCCCACCCAACCCCACATACCCTCACTCTTTCTGACATGCAAATCTTCCCGCCATATTTGTTTTGACTCTTTGCTTTTCTGGCCTTTGTAACAATGGATACTGTAGCCCATAACTTATTTGGCATCACCATGTCCCACTTGAAGACAAATGGTCCAGTTAAGACTCTTTCTTCCTGATATGTGCCTCACTGTAAAACCGCACAGCCGAAGGTGCCTTTGTGTGGCCTGTCGCGAGCAACTATTGTTGCTTGCTCGTTACACGAGTGAAATCCAAAGAGCAAACGATGTATTTTCAAAGTGATGGATCGCCTGCTCTCCAGACAGACAGCTGGGACGTGCACCCTTCGATGATTTTGGGACGATTCCATTGTTCCGGTGCGGCAGTCTCTGGTCTCCTGTGTGTACCCACATTTCACGCATCGGATAGCCAAGCTTCGGTAACCACGGCTGGGGTGGCTTCGACAATGAATGTGTAAAGACATCTGTGAAGTCGAGGAATGAGGGTGTGGCGTTTTCAAAAGGAGCAGATCGATGGTCGCGCACCCATCAAGTACAGGCGATGCACAAACCCATCCCGACTTGCGCTGACGTGGCCTCTGGGACTGCACACTGTGTGTCGAACCGTTGGTTCAATGTTTTCTGTCCGTCACAAACAAGTCATATTAACACCGCACGAAACAAGTCGTGCATCGGATCGCTCAATTTGAATCACGTCATATTTACACCACACTAAGGCCGAGGTCACATTTTTCCACGGCGGCCGTGGGGTCTCCAAAATCTGCGGCCACAAGCAATTATATGGCGGCCGCAGTATTTCCACGGTCACACAATGTAGCAGTCACATATGTATTTATTTTTTGCGTAGCCGCACGGCGTGTTTATAAATTGTGGAGACCGAAAACGTGGGGGTACCGTACGGTCTTTGATTTGAGGTCGCACGGTGACCTTAGGGTGTCCCTGCGGTGGCCATAGAATTTTCAAGGCAGACGCAAGGAGACCGCAGGGGGACCCTAAGGCGAATGTGCGGCCAGACGGACGGTAACGAGTGGGTATATATACCAGTCCTTTATTTTACTGAAATAAAAATATACCAGTATATATATAACTGAATATACTATAACTATAATATACCGTGGTTCCCCAGAATCCGAACGGCCAACCTGTTTGAACAAATTGGAATCCGAACAATTTTTTTCGAGAAAGTTTGGCCTTAAAAACCCAATATATTTTAAAACTAGAACGGGCACTCAGTAGAGCGCATACCTTCGCCAACGCTACATTTTGCCACCCCCGCCCCAGAAACCGTTGATTGTGAGGGTATTTAATCCCATACCACATCTGCCATCTCATATGTGTTATGATGGCTTAAAAACATTAAATTTCCTGCTGTTTCACACTGATTCACGTACATTGTACAATTTTAGTATGAACTCCCTGACCTTTTTGGGTGTCGGTGACAAGTCAATCTGATGACAACTGGTCACATTATAAGAAATAAGTTCAGTGACACCCCCCCCCCCCTCAATGCCCTAAACTCAACAATAAAGTCACTGTCAAATATTACACATCACAGGATAGGGAATTGAATTCTAAACATTTTTGAATCTACTTACATGCAAATTGTATAAGAATTGACCGCATTATGATAATAAAGGTCGTTGACCCCCCTCACATTTGACCCAAACGGCGAACAAAGGTAATGACGTCATTGTGTCATATCGTATATCACAAGATTGGGCATTGAATTCACAACATTTTGGCATTGGTTGCATGCAAATTGGATAAAAATCGACCGCTAATCGATAAAAATCGACTATGGCAAAATGACGATTTTGACCTTTTCATGACCTCAACCTTGACCTTTGTACTCTTAATTTTGTAATTGGTATTAGAGTGTGGGGAACAGAACAGTCAACATTTTGGTGTTGGTTTCATGCAAATCGGATAATAATTGACCGTGTTATGACTAAAACCGCACATTTTGCAATGTCGTGACCCCCCCCCTGACCTATGACTCCCAACCGCTAATAAGGGTTATTACGTCATTGTGTCATGTCACATATCACAAGATGGGGCATTGAATTCTGAACATTTTGGCATTAGTTGCATGCAAATTGGATACAAATTGACCGCGCTATGGTAAAAAGACGATTTTGACCTTTTCATGACCTAGACCTTGACCTTTGACCCGATCGCTCACAAAATCTAATCAAATGGTCCTCGGATAATAACCAATCATCCCACCAAATTTGCTGCGATTCAGTTCAATACTTTTGGAGTTATGCGAATAACAAACAAACAAACAAACACACATATTCACAAACAAATAAATAAATACACAGCGATCAAAACATAACCTTCGCAACAAACTTGCGAAGGTAAAAAAACGAACAAAACGTAGCGTTCATGTTTGTTCACGTGTCTCCCCCACCTGTTGGACCCGCATCTTCACGCTTTGTTCGATCAGTTCGTCGTTGGAAGTACTCAGTCACATTTGCTCTACGGCGAGGTTAAAGCGGCCGTACGCCCTCTGAATTGACAGAAACGTGCGGCGGCCGCAGAGAAACTGAGGTGGCCTCAGGGTGGCCCTACGCCGTTTGGCTATATTTTACAGGCCGTAGGGTCGCCGTGGAATTATAACTGCGGAGTTATAACTTTTTTCATTTCTACGCTCGCCGTAGCAATTCGACAAAGCCAAGCTATGACGTAGATGTGTTCCACGTCGACCGTACGTAGGGCGTACGGTGGGCTTGCGTTTTCCGTGCGGCTGCCGTAAGCTCTTCTTAATGAAAAATGAATTTTCCCAACCCCCAAAAAATTACGGCACCCCCACGTTTTCGGTCTCCACGATTTATAAACACGCCGTGCGGCTATCCGAAAAATAAAAACATGTGTGACTGCTACATTGTGTGACCGTGGAAATACTGCGGCCGCCGTATAATTGCGAGTGTCCATACATTTTGTAGACCCTCCGGGCGCTGAGTCAAATGTGACTTTGGCCTTACCTCGTGTTTTCACCTTCATTTTTTTTTAATCATCTTGTGTTTTAATTATTTACAAAAAAGCAATCCGATCATGTAGTGTGACGGACTGTCGGGCAAGGATTGAATTTCACAGCAAAACCGGTTGTAATTTTTAATATCCATGATTACGTCAGCCCGATGCACTTGATGAAAGTGATTGTGGTTCTGCAGGCATCACGTTTGATGAGCTGCCCTTGGGGCAGCGCTCTCACAGAGTGCGCGAGCGATCGAAACCCAGGCCGGAGCTCGAGCCTGTGTGGACCTTTGGATTGGTGATTGTACCAGTTTACATACAATACACCGCCACCGAAGGTCATTTACTCATCTTATTTAACCTTAAACATGGGGAATTTCAGTTTAAAGTGTCTTGAAAGTGGGTTTCTTTGTGTCCACGAACGGATTAATTCACTTTCCATTATTTCTTATTGGGAAAATATTTTTTGAATCCGAACCTTTTGCAATCCGAGCAGCCTCCTGGAACGAATTAAATTGGGATTCTGGGGGCACCACTGTATAGGCAAACAACTATACTCCGATCTCAAGCGGTAGCGCATGGTGGACGCACGGTCGATGCAGACTGCCGCGGAGACCTACGTAGGTGCACGGCGGGCGTAGGGGAACCGTGTGTCGACCTTGCGTTGCCTTCAGATAGTAACACAGATCGCGAGGCCACCGTACGGCGACCGTGTAAATAATGCGGCTGCCGTAATTTTTGGGGGTTGGGAAAATTCATTTTTCATTGAGAAGAGCTTACGGCAGCCACACAGAAAATGCAAGCCCACCGCATGCCCTATGTACGGTCGACGTGGAACAAATCTACGTCATAGCTTGGCTTGTCGAATTGCTACGGCGAGTGTAGAAATGAAAAAAAGTTATAACTCCGCAATTTCATTCCACGGCGACCCTACGGCCTGTGAAATATAGCCAAATGGCGTAGGGCCACCCTGAGGCCACCTCAATTTCTCTGCAGCCGCCGCACGTTTCTGTCGATTCAGAGGGCGTACGGCCGCTTTATCCTCGCCGTAGAGCAAATGTGACTGAGGCGTAAACAAGTCGTGTATCGGATCACTCAATTTGAATCGTGTCATATTTACACCGCACTAAACAAGTCGTGTATCGGATCACTCAATTTGAATCACGTCATATTTACACCACACTAAACAATTAGTGCATCGGATCGCTCAATTTGAATCATGTCATATTAACACTACACTAAACAAGTCGTGTATCGGATCGCTCAATTTGAATGGCGTCATATTTACACCGCACTAAACAAGTCGTGCATCAGATCGCTCAATTTGAATCACGTCATATTAACACTACACTAAACAAGTCGTGTATCGGATCACTCAATTTGAATCACGTCATATTTACACCACACTAAACAATTAGTGCATCGGATCGCTCAATTTGAATCATGTCATATTAACACTACACTAAACAAGTCGTGTATCGGATCGCTCAATTTGAATGGCGTCATATTTACACCGCACTAAACAAGTCGTGCATCAGATCGCTCAATTTGAATCACGTCATATTAACACTCCACTAAACAAGTCGTGCATCGGATCGCTCAATTTGAAACATGTCATATTAACACCTGACGTGGATTTCTGTCCTTGAACATCGTCGTGATCGAAGAATTCTTTAGGTTGTTGAGGGAACTTGTCCTCCTCGAGGGTTCAACATCTCGCCGACTCGGTTTTGCATGTATCGTGATAAATAAACCACAGAAATCCAGTAAAATCAATGTCCACAAGGAGTTCATTCTTTTGTACAATTTATTTGCTGTCTATCCTCTCGTTCTACCCCTGATCTCCGCTCCTTCATATATATGTATATATATATATATATATATATATATATATATATATATATATATATATATATATATATATATATATATATATATATATATATATATATATATATACCATTTTAGAGTAGAGAGGGCTTTTGATAGCAAAGAACAGAATGTACAGCTTATCCGCCCGGTCACCTTGTACTTGCAAAATAACCAAACAATGTCCAAAGTGTCAAAGAAAGACAAGATTTTAAGTCGGTGGTAGGATTTAACAATTAAATAATATAACAGTTGAGAGTAAAAAAACAACCACTTTGACCTACTCAGACTGAGGCAAAGGTTTCTTGTCTAAAGAGTAATAATTTCCCCAACACACCGCATTAAACAAGTCGTGCATCGGATCGCCCAATTTGAATCATGTCATATTTACACCGCACTAAACAAGTCGTGCATCGGATCGCTCAATTTGAATCACGTCATATTTACACCGCACTAAACAAGTCGTGCATCGGATCTCTCAATTTGAATCACGTCATATTTACACTACGCTACACAAGTAGTGTATCGGATCACTCAATTTGAATCACGTCATATTTACACTACGCTACACAAGTAGTGTATCGGATCACTCAATTTGAATCACGTCATATTTACACTACGCTACACAAGTAGTGTATCGGATCACTCAATTTGAATCACGTCATATTTACACCGCACTAAACAAGTCATGCATCGGATCTCTCAATTTGAATCACGTCATATTTACACTACACTACACAAGTAGTGTATCGGATCACTCAATTTGAATCCCGTCATATTTACACTACGCTACACAAGTAGTGTATCGGATCACTCAATTTGAATCACGTCATATTTACACTACGCTACACAAGTAGTGTATCGGATCACTCAATTTGAATCCCGTCATATTTACACTACGCTACACAAGTAGTGTATCGGATCACTCAATTTGAATCACGTCATATTTACACTACGCTACACAAGTCGTGTATCGGATCACTCAATTTGAATCACGTCATATTTACACCGCACTAAACAAGTCGTGCATCGGATCTCTCAATTTGAATCACGTCATATTTACACTACACTACACAAGTCATGCATCGGATCTCTCAATTTGAATCACGTCATATTTACACTACACTAAACAAGTCATGCATCGGATCTCTCAATTTGAATCACGTCATATTTACACCGCACTAAACAAGTCGTGCATCGGATCTCTCAATTTGAATCACGTCATATTTACACTACACTACACAAGTAGTGTATCGGATCACTCAATTTGAATCACGTCATATTTACACTACGCTACACAAGTAGTGTATCGGATCACTCAATTTGAATCACGTCATATTTACACTACACTACACAAGTAGTGTATCGGATCACTCAATTTGAATCACCGCATTATTGATTTATTTCTTTGCTGGACTAGTCATTTTCCCTTGACCTGCGCACCACTCCATCGTTGCCAATGTTAAATAGTATTTGGTACAAAGTACATTTGCGGTCATTGCAGTGAGTTGTTCATTGCATGGCATTTGGAGCCTTTTCATGAACAATGTAATTTGTGTGTGCCATATTTGATTGGATAAACGTGTTAAGTGTGTGAAATGCCATAATTTTGCCAAATGTGAGAAAATCCTTCGTTGCCGGATCGTGACATTCTTGTTTCATTTAATCATGGACCTGGATTCCATGGCTAAGAAAATTGATACGGGGCCTTTACCTGGCGTTAGGTTCATTTGCAATGGCCCGCTACCACGATGTTATCTTATTTAAGTGTTGATCTTCGTTTTGTAAGTTCATTAAAACATGAACCTGCTCCATTCTCCAGAGATCTTCATAGGCTTTGAACGCTCCCCATTTGCCTGGATACGAGAGACATCAGGACTTCCAACGGTGCCAGCGAGGGCATTGCTTGCCAAACAAGTGTCACGTGACCTTGGTGGTAATGAATGTGCAAATTTAGATGGTGGAAGGCAAAATGAATGAGGACCGGCGGTCGGGGTTGCTCCAACAAGCACGTATCTCCGTACGTTGGGAATGAAGAATGCTCGTGTCTCGACGCTATTTTATTGTAACGAAATAAATATATCATCAGATCGTGTTCACTAATTGGGTGATTAATACATCTTTGATAACAATCCAGACCGATTGAGGTCACGACATGCTTATCGCAAGGAATTGTTGGGATATAACCAGGAGAGAGTTTCTTTGAATACGATAAGCATGCTCCTTGTTTTCAGGGAGAGCGATATTTATGGTGCGAGTTTAGAGTGTTCAGTGATTACGGACACCTGGCCAGGTGATCTGTGAACATGGGTATGGAGGAAAACTACAGAAAAATGGCCATGAGTTGGCTGGCTCACTTCCGATCAGCTCCCAAATACTGGTGTGTTTGAAAGTCAATCCGGTCAATTCTCAGTTATTGGGAAAATATTAATCTGATTCGCATAATGATAACAGGTGAAATCATGTAAAGATTAAAACGGTTAATATATTATTGCAGTTTACACCAAGAATATTACAATCTGTACGAATCTTCAACAATGTAAACACCGTGTGACGTCATGGAAGGATTGGTCGATTGCCCACATTTTATTTTACCACTTCATGTTTATCTACAGACCAATGTATCTCTATCTACCTGAGTGATCTGGGTTTACAGACCAATGTGTATCTCTATCTACCTGAGTGATCTGGGTTTACAGACCAATGTATCTCTATCTACCTGAGTGATCTGGGTTTACAGACCAATGTGTATCTCTATCTACCTGAGTGATCTGGGTTTACAGACCAATGTGTATCTCTATCTACCCGAGTGATCTGGGTTTACAGACCAATGTATCTCTATCTAATCTGGGTTTACAGACCAATGCATCTCTATTGACTTGAGTGATCTGGGTTTACAGACCAATGTGTCTCCATCTACCTGGGTGATCTGGGTTTACAGACCAATGTGTCTCTGTCTACCTGGGTGATCTGGGTTTACAGACCAATGTATCTCTATCTACCTGGGTGATCTGGGTTTACAGACCAATGTATCTCGATCTACCCGAGTGATCTGGGTTTACAGACCAATGTATCTCTATCTACCTGGATGATCTGGGTTTACAGACCAATGTGTCTCCATCTACCTGGGTGATCTGGGTTGACAGACCAATGCATCTCTATCTACCTGAGTGATCTGGGTTTACAGACCAATGTGTCTCCATCTACCTGGGTTTACAGACCACTGTATCTCCATCTCACTGAGAAAACTAGGTTTACAGACCAATTTATCTCCATCTCCCTGGGTGATTTGGATTTTCAGACCAATGTAACTCTGTCTACCTGGGTGATCTGGGTTTACAGACGAATTTATCTCTATCTACCTGAGAAATCTGGGTTTACAGACCAAAGTATTTCTATCTACCTGGGTGATCTGGGTTTACAGACCAATGTATCTCGATCTACCTGGGTGATCTGGGCTTACAGAGCAATGTATCTCTATCTACCTGAGAAATCTGGGTTTGCAGACCAATGTATCTCTATCTACCAGGGTGATCTGGGTTTACAGACCAATGTATCTCTATCTACCTGAGAAATCTGGGTTTGCAGACAATGCATCTCTATCTACCTGAGAAATCTGGGTTTACAGACCAATGTATCTTGATCTACCTGGGTGATCTGGGTTTACAGACCAATGTATCTCTATCTACCTGAGAAATCTGGGTTTGCAGACCAATGCATCTCTCTCTACCTGGACGATCTGGGTTTACAGACCAATGTATCTCTATCTACCTGGGTTATCTGGGTTTACCGACCAATGTATCTCCATCTCCCTGGGTGATCTGGGTTTACAGATCAATGCATCTATATCTACCTGAGTGACATGGGTTTACAGATCAATGTATCTCTATCTACCTGAGTGATCTGTGTTTCCAGACCAATGCATTTCCATCTACCTGGGCGATTTGGATTTACAGACCAATGTATCTCTATCTACCTGAGAAATCTGGGTTTACAGACCAATATATCTCTACCTGGGTGATCTGGGTTTACAGACCAATGTATCTCTATCTACCTGAGTGATCTGTGTTTACAGACCAATGCATTTCCATCTAACTGGGCGATTTGGATTTACAGACCAATATATCTCTGTCCACCTGAGTGATCTGAGTTTACAGACCAATGCATCTTTATCTACCTGAGAAATCTGAGTTTGCAGACCAATGTATCTCTATCTACCTGGGTGATCTGGGTTTACAGACCAATGTATCTCTATCTACCTGGGTGATCTGGGTTTACAGGCCAATGTATCTCTATCTACCTGGGTGATCTGGGTTTACAGACCAATGTATCTCTATCTACCTTGGCGATCTGGGTTTTTATCGACAAACTTGGAATGCCAGGGTAATTCTCTGGAGACAAGCAAAGAGTTTCAGGTGGGACTCCAAATCCTTCAGACTGTGGCCTTCAATTGGATTTGAACCCACAATCACCGGTTTATGCATTCAGCGTCTTCACTATTCGGCCACCTTGGGAGACGATAAAAAATTCAACACAGGTTACACATAATGAACAAATCAACACAGGTACAGGTGTTTAGGATTTGAAGCTGGTATACTAGCATCGTGATGCATCCCATTCGCTCTTCTTGGGACTTTTTAAAATAATTTAGTGCACCTCACACCAAAATCCAATCATTTGATTCCCTTTCCTTTGACAGGACTGCCTCACGTGTAGCTGGTGTCACGCTGTTGGCCATAAAATTATTTCTAAAAGTTGATTACGACCAACACCATCATTCTCACCATGGTATACCTTTGACTGTATATATCCCTTCACACTAACTTCATGTTTGTGGAAATGTCACACAACAAGAGAGTGACACCCTCTCCATTAATAAAATGTACCACCTATAATTTTCTCACCTGAGATCTCTATCTCTTCGATGAGGCGACTTAATCTGCCACACCAATGACTGCATGGGAGTGAATTCTCTCACATCCAGCTGGGGTATAGTAGGAGACCTCACCTGTCTGTTGATGTCCAGCTTTCCTGATAACCTGTCTTGCTATCTGCTCACCTGGGTTTCTCTGACAATGTGCTGCGAAGCCATCTTGTCGGTCATCTTCATATCTGTTGAGACACCATCAAGCTGTTTGCAAATAGCCTTTCTCACCCTGATTTAGCCAAGATTTTTTTGTTTTTTTTTGTAGAGTCAAGGGTCGCGGAAGAGTTAGAACACAGAACGGATCAGAACGTAACTTGAGAAAAGAAACAGCAGAAAGATAGGGGGGGAAATGCCAACAGTAGGGCCGAGGGAGAAAATAGATGGAGACAGACAAATAAGGGATGCGGGTAATGATGAGCAGTATGGAAGAATGCAAGTGGTGGACAAGGTGGGTACAGAAGCAAAAAAAAAATTGGGTGAGGATGTTTTGGATGGGGGATGATTTGAGATGTTGGTGAACAGCTGTCTTAAAGATCTGGAGGGAAGAATGAGATTGAAGAGAATGTGGAAGTTTGTTCCACAGGTGGTTAAAAAGAGAAACAAATGAGTGGAGGTGAGTAGTGATTCTGGATTTAGGTAGTTTCACCAGAAGGGGGTTTATGGTGGACCACAGTTGAGTCATCATCAAAATAGATAAAGAGGATTTTCCAGAGTCAGTAAGATCATTGATGAAGATTAGGAATAGGATGGGGCCCAGAACATTGCCTTGGGGTCACCCCAGCCTTGGCAGGGAGAGGAAATGAAAGGATTATGTTGAGAGCCACAAGTTGGCTACGATAGTAATGGAAGTCAGTAATCCATGTGTGGAGTTGACCTTGGATGCCATAGGCAGAGAGTTTGGAGAGCAAGGCGAGATGACAGACTGTATCAAAACCTCAAGATATGTCCAGAGAGGTGGCCGTGATCTCATGTCTGACATTGAGAGCCTCCATCTGTTGTTGGGAGAGTAGAAGCAGCATGTCCAAGGCGGAGTGACCTGGTCTGAATCTGTATTGATCTTATTTATTTATTCGTATGCAGCCTGTGGCCGCTTGGTTGCATCATTTTCTGGAGGCGAAGCTGTGCCACTGGCAAAATGCCCCCTGTTACTAGCATGCTGCTACTGATTTTGCCAACCTCGGAAGGATGGCAGGCCGAGTCAACCCACCTGGTGTTAATTCATGGGTGACAGAGGCTTGAACTCAAGACCCCAAGATCTTAACCGAGCCACCCAAACCGTTAAGCCAACACCAGGATTTGAATTGATCAGAGATGAGGTTGTTGGAGAAAATGAAGGATTTCATATCAAATGTGATGATGGATTCTATGATCTTGCTGATGATTGGAAGTCAGCTGATGGGCCTGTAGTTAAGGGGATCAGTTTTTTCACCTTTTTGAGGTATTATGTTCATAGATTTCCAAGCAGATGGAAGGTGACCTCAGGCAAATGACAGGGTTAAAAGGGCAGAGAGAAGATGTGAAAGAGCAGCAGAGCAGTTTTTTTTAGGACACGTGAGCTGATGATGGATTTCCTCCATATTTGCATGTTTTTTTGAGCGACATACTCTCACTTACTTTGTTCTTACAGACAGGTGTCTCAAAAGGGTCTCCAAGGACCTATTTGGTGATTAGTCCACACAAATGACCTTAAATTCTGGTGTTTTTTTGTAAGAGAGAAAATTCTCAGTTCTGATGTTATGAACACAGTGGGGTTTATTTTTTTTTACTGGGAAGAGGACACATTTGCCAAGCTTTAATAAACTCTCATAGGGAATGGAAGCCAGTTGGAGTGGATGGAGGAGTAAGGGGCCGATTGTCGGTTTAGCTGAGGCACATGCTTTTATAAAGGCTGTGAAACATAAAACATGGTTTTATAAATGAGAAAACTCATCAGAACAGTCACAAAATCACCAGTGCTTGTGCTTTTGTGGTTTTTACCATGTTGGGACCTCCACACACTCAAATGTCATGTTTCCCAATTACGCCTACAGTAGTTCTTGTCTGAACGGAAAACACTCATTATCCTTTTATAGATGACTCCGAGTCCGTGGCCCAGAAATGGAAATCCTCACCCCACCCTCCCTCCATCTCCCCCCACCAGGGAATTTTTCAAAACAACAGTTTTTTTCTTAATAATGGTTCTCATACTTTGAAATGTGTTTGTTTCCCATTTTCGAGTACTTTGTGTTACGGACTAATCTGTGCTCGTAGCCTAAACACCACAAGTGTGAATGAGCAATTTGTAAAAACGTACCCAGGTGACTGTTAACATGTACGTATCTATTGATGTACAATGCAAGGCATAAAAATGTATCGATTGATCTATCTTATCATAAAAACTTATTTAAAAAAAAAATATATATATATATATATAGATTTGGATTTCAACATCGACGATAAATCCACTCAAAATATGCCAAATTTCACTTTAATTATCTTGACATGTAACACAGAGTCATTGAGAGTGCACTCACATCAATTACATACAACATCTTATACATGAGCAACAAACATCAAAAATAACCTTCACAATGGAATACTTACATTGTTTTGGTATACAGACTGTATTTCCCAAATAAAATCTACCTCTACTCTTCATATTCTTCACTGCTGTCATCATGATCAGCACTGAAGATCACATCTGTCGAGCTCGTGAACAAGACATCAAGGTCATCATGTTCAATGGCATCGACCGAAGTTTGCCTTTAAAAAAGAATATCTCCAGCTCCTGTGTAACATCACAACAGAGTGATAATAACGACCCATTGGAATTTTGAAACAAAGTACACCACATCATGTGAAGACTTAAATATACACAGTATGCATGTATATGTATATACAATATACATATACATATAGATATACATGCACACACGCATATACTCTATGCAGGGCATTGGTGCTGCCTTTATAGTTGTTGAGGAACTCTGGGAAGGCTTCGAAACAGCATTTAGCACTTACCTTGTGTAAGTTTTCTTGGGTTGCTTTCTGCAGCAACTTTGGCTAGAAGAGCATGGGAGGGGTCAATCATTTACATAATCCAAGCCACCTGGGTGTCGTCGATTAGGTGAGAACTGATTGGCTATTCCCTCCATTCACAGGTGAGAGATGTGGGTGGGTCTTTATGTATATATATATATATATATATATATATATATATATATATATATATATATATATATATATATATATATATATATATATATATATATATATATATATATATATATATGTATATATATGTATATAGTGTTATGGATCTGGAAACCATTGGCATTCAACATACAGATGTCCCAAAAGTCAGTTATGTCGTTAAGTATGTGTGTAGTCAGATCCCTTTCCTTTTGTCTAGTGGGAGAATCAAGGCGTGCGTTGCGATTTCTTTTGAGTTAGGTTATTAAATCTTTACATTCAACGAACCCTCCAACCAACAACCATTCCATTCCCCATCACGATCCACTACCCACCCGCTGTCTTCAAGCACTCTGACTTGCCAAGGCAGAGTCTTGCAGCCGTTCATTGCCGCTTCCACCAACGTTCCTTCCACAAACGTTGTAACTTTTGCACGGCGGCCTGTGCAACATTGATACTGTTACTCGTCAAGTATGAACCCGCGTGGAAGACTGGCTGGGGTTTCCCGGCAGAGGGCGTTTCAGCGTTGATACTGTTACTCGTTGAGTGTGGGCCCGCGTGGAGGAGTGGCTGGGGTTTCCCGGCAGGGGCCCAAGGCTCCGCCCCGTAAAGGTGGGCTGTCGGACCTGTCCAATCAGAGGTGGACAGCGAGGTGTGTTCACCAAGGCCCCTCCCTACCGAGGGAGATCCATAAATTCCCGAGCACTCTCTGAGACAGGGGGTCTTTTTGGGTTCTTGGAGAGTCTTTCAAAAGTTATTTTGATGAGTTTTTGGTGGGCGTCGAGGCGGCAAACGTGTCTCTACTGGCCCTCTACAAGGAAGGGAAGAGTGACCCCGACCCCCCTCTGTGGACTCTGGCCATTCACCACCCGAGCTCCACCACGAACCTCAAGTCCCACACGTGCGACTGGGGACCAAACCAGCGACCATTGTCAGGTGCCGCATCATGGAGCATGCTCTTCCTCCAACGGTCAGGTACACCACCGAACTCTAACCCCAGCTTGTCTTTCTCCACAGCTGCGAGGGTCCAAGAAAGAACTCTGGGTTTCTTTTCATTTTGTGTGTGTGTGTCTGCGTGTGGGCCCGTCTTTAAGTAGAACTGAATAAGTGTTTTTGGATCATTGTAAAGATTTCTTGCAGATTCGTGTATAGTCTTGCTTTGTGTCTTCATTTACTGTAAATAAAACTTGTTAGAAATGTTCCCAGTTCGTTTCCGTCCCTTCTTGAATTGGTCCAGCATGGTTTGGATCTGAGTTTAGGTGGGGTTTTATCCCTGATAATCCGTTCATTCCAGCCGGCATGGCTTTGGCAATTTCTGCTCGGCTGCACCCAAACCGGAGTTGGTAGTCGGTATTTGGAACTCTACCGCAGTCGGTAGAGTGACCCAGTTCGAGCAAGACGTGCCGAGGGCATGAATCCCCGGTAGTCGAAATCGCGTAGTTAATTCGGTAAATTGGTAATACACAAATAGACCCTACGCTACGTGGTTGAAATATTGGCGACCATGGTCGGTTAAACGACCCGCCGGCTCATGGAGTTATCCGAGTGACGGCCTACAATTCCGGGGAGTTTGGTGGGAGACGACGCAAACCTGCCCCACCTAGTGGTCGTTCTTGCCACCGACCCCCGGCCCACAACAATATATATGGGTAGGGTGGTCGACTTGGGATTGTAGCATCCTGAGTTCAAATCCCACTTGCTGTTGAATTAATACCAGGTGGGGTTAACTCTGCCTGTGATCCTTCCGAGGTCGGCAAAATGAGTGCCAGCTTGCTGGTATCCTGTGTCGGAATGGCGACCCATCCAGGATTGTGCCCACTAGCCAAGGAGACTGCTTGGGCATCACCAATGCTCTGCACAGAGTATGGTCCCAATGGATGGATGGATGGATGGAAGTGATTCTTCACCAGTGAGAGATGGAGCTAAAAACGATATGTAGTGTGATATCTCAAAAAGTTATGGACGAATCCGTACGAAAATTGGTGGACGAGTTTGGTGGGTGAGAAGAACAAGCCGATTCGATTTTGGAGATCTGGATCCAGATCCTGCCAATCAGTGGGATACAAAACTTAAATCGTTCAGCCTGGCAGAGGTATGCGTACTACCGAGTGCTGTTCGAGTTACATGATGGTTCACAGTTTTAACTGTGTATTCTTCTTCATCATCATCTAGACCTCTGTTCTTCATTGCATGGCCCACGAACCGCTGTTGGCCCCTGGTGCCCTAAAGTGCGGCTTCTGACGCGTGGCCGATAATACACAAATATGAAAACACCCCATCATAATCCGCCATAAATGCTATCAAATTGACCCAATGGTTTCAAATGAGTGTTCCAACGTGGAGCATAAAAGTAACATCACGGGTTCAGTAGATGACAGTACACAAACAATTATGCTTGTAGCTCAGTTAACCACAACAAAGAAGAGTACATGAAGGTGGGGCCTAAGAGTAGCCTTGAATCAGATACAGGAAAGTGTTGATACTTGCATAGATTTGGCAAAAGATTGGCAGATGGAATTTAACCTGAACAAGTGTAAGGTGTTGGGGATGGGGAAGAACAATGAAAATAGAGATTACAGGATGCAAGGGGTAATTTTGGAGCGTGTCACACAGGGGAAGGATCTGGGGCGGTAATAAATACGGGAGGTAAGTGGGCAGCACAATGCCAGGAAGCTCTCGGGAAAGCAAATAGGGGTTTAGGTTGTATTCGGATGGGGATCATTTATAAATCAAAAGAGGTGGTGTTAACATTGTGTAGAAATTTAGTGAGTGTCACATCTAGAATGTTGTGTACAGTTTTGGTCACCACACCTCAGGAAGGACAACGATACCACAGAGAGGGTTCAGCACAGGGCTACTAGATTGCGAATCAGTTCATCCTTGTCACACACCCAACCTGCCCACAAAATTTCATCCGAATCTGTTCACAACATTTTGAGATATCCTGCACACAGAGAGACAGACAGACAGACAGGGGTGAAAACATCACCTCCTTCCATCTTCGTTGGCGGAGGTAAAAATATCTAATTTGTGGCACATTTTGAGTGACCCTCTTTCGTCGGTAAGATCTTTGTTTTTCAACTTTATTTACTAATCCGTGGTCTTCTTGTAACCTCTTTGCTCAATTGTTTGCATCCCTTTATTTATATTTACATTTATCAATATTTCTCCTTTGCAGTATCTTTGTTTCACAACAACGTAATTGTACTTTTTTCCTCAAATGCTTCATCTGTTCTTCAAATTCGCTTTTCTGACATAACGCTCAACATCTATCTCTCTAAAAGTTATAAAATAAATTAATTTAAAAACCGATGAAATTTAACTTGAATAAAATGCATAATACCAAATTATTTCTCATTCATTGAAGAGATACAGTAGCTGAAAGTTTGATTGTGATTGATGGTTCGTTACAACATCGATGTGTCCCTTGGGTGTATCAGGGTAGGAATCCATCATGAGCTTGGAATATTCTTGTGTTGTCACTAAGAATGATTGTAATTGTTTTGAAGATGTTCATCTTTTCGGTTTGAGATGTAACATTAGACCTCTCCCTCTCCATTAACCATCGGTATCATCAATCTCCCAACTATTAAGCTGATTGAATAGATTAAACAAATCAATGCTGTGAATCCTTTCTGAAGCCTGTATTTAAACCTTGTGAGTGCATTTGAGATTTTTGATGAAAACTTTGACTTTTTATAAATTATTCCATTCCTATAATCTAAATAGATAGGTGTAAGAAGCATTTTCAGAAGATAAGTCTTTCCAAAGTTATGAACTATGTGAAGTACCTGAATGATTTCAGAATAATTTTATGGTTGTTGACCTTTATACAGCTCTCTCAAAATGAGAGGAATTCCTTTCTTGATAAAATTGCAATTCGTACAACTAAACTGCTTGTATCTATGGCACTTCATTGGGAAATGGCTCGAAACGGTTACCAAGTTCCTTTTATATATCCTGGGCTTAGGTGGGCGGAGAAGGACTTTGCACGACGGAGGATGCCCAGTCGGTGATTGGCTTTGGAGGCCAGGTTGGATATGTAGCTTTCCCAGGAAAGATCATGGCAGATAGTGAGACCAAGAAGCTTGAAAGAAAGGACTTCTTCAAGAGGATTGTTGAGAAAGTGGATGGGGGGGGGGGGGTTCCAAACGGTCCTTTCAGAGAGACATAGTGAGAGAGTGAGATTTGTCCAGATTGAAAGACATGTTCCACGTGTTGGACCAGTTTGTGATTTTACCCAGATCTGCAGAGAGCGTAGAGGCTGCTGCTTGCCGGTCTGAGGGATGCAGATAGTATGGCAGAGGGTGGAGTCATCAGCAAAGAGATAAAGAGGATTTTCCAGAGTCGGAGAGATCAATGATAAAAACCAGAAAAAGAGCAGGGCCCAGAACGCTACCTTAAGGAACTCCAGCCTGGACTGGAAGGTGGGATGAAAGAACTCCATTTAGGGCCACACGTTGACTGCGACAGGAGAGGAAGTCTGCGAGCCATGAGTGGAGATGGCCTTGGATACCATAGGAAGAGAGTTTGGTGAGCAGGTCAGGGTGCCAGACTGTGTCAAAAGCACGCGATACGTATGTCAAGGGATATGGCTCTGATTTCACGTCTGGCATTGAGGACCTCCATCCATTTTTGGGAGAGCAGAAGCAGCATATCGAGGGTAGAGTGACCTGGTCTGAATCCAGATTGATGATCGGAAATCAATCCATTGGAGAAGAGGAAGGATTTAATGTCTGAAGCGATGATGGATTCCATAACCTTGCTGATGATTGGGAGAAGGCTGATTGGTCTGTAGTTGCAGGGATCTGTTTTTGCACCTTTTTTATGCAGGGCAATAATATTTGCAGATTTCCAAGCGGATGACCTTGAGCAAATGAGAGGGTGAATAGAACAGAGAGAGGGTGAGCAAGAGCAGAGGAGCAGGTTTATCGGCCATTTTGCGGGCATGTTCGCAGGATTTTTTTTTTGCTGTTTTTTGCGGGCGTATTCCTAGTTTTTTTGGTAGGGGTATTCGCTATTTTTTTTGCCTTTTTTGCAGGTGTATTCGCCTCTTTTTTTTGGGCGTATCCATGGGGGGGGGGGGTTGCTTTTCCGTCGGCGTATCCATGGGGTTTTTTTTTTTTTGCTTTTTCGTGGGCGTATTCATGATTTTTTTGGCTTTATCGTGGGCGTATTCGTGTACTTTTTCGCTATTTTGTGGTCGTATTCACTCGTTTTTTTTATTTTTTTGCTTTTTTGCTTTTTTACAGGTGTATTCATGATTTTTTTTGGCTTTTCGTGGGCGTATTCATGATTTTTTTTGGCTTTTCGTGGGCATATTCATGATTTTTTTTTGGCTTTTTCGTGGGCGTATTCATGATTTTTTTTGGCTTTTCGTGGGTGTATTCATGATTTTTTTTGGCTTTTTCTTGGGCATATTCATGATTTTTTTTGGCTTTTCGTGGGCGTATTCATGATTTTTTTTGGCTTTTCGTGGGCGTATTCATGATTTTTTTGGCTTTATCGTGGGCGTATTCGTGTTCTTTTTCGCTATTTTGTGGTCGTATTCACTCGTTTTTTTATTTTTTTGCTTTTTTGCTTTTTTACAGGTGTATTCATGATTTTTTTTGGCTTTTCGTGGGCGTATTCATGATTTTTTTTGACTTTTTCGTGGGCATATTCATGATTTTTTTTTGGATTTTCGTGGGCGTATTCATGATTTTTTTTGGCTTTTCGTGGGTGTATTCATGATTTTTTTTGGCTTTTTCTTGGGCATATTCATGATTTTTTTTGGCTTTTCGTGGGCGTATTCATAATTTTTTGTGGCTTTTTCGTGGGCGTATTCATGATTTTTTAAGGCCTTTTTGTGGGCGTATTCATGATTTTTTGGGAGTTTTTGTGGGTGTATTCATGATTTTTTTTGGCTTTTCGTGGGCGTATTCATGATTTTTTTTGGCTTTTCGTGGGCGTATTCATGATTTTTTTTGGCTTTTTCGTGGGCGTATTCATGATTTTTTTTGGCTTTTTCGTGGGCGTCTTCATGATTTTTTTGGCTTTTTCGTGGGCGTATTCATGATTTTTTTTTGGCTTTTCGTGGGTGTATTCATGATTTTTTTGGGCTTTTTCGTGGGCGTAGTCATGATTTTTTTGGCTTTTTCGTGGGCGTATTCATGATTTTTTTTGGCTTTTTCGTGGACGTATTCATGATTTTTTTTTGGCTTTTTCGTGGGCGTATTCATGATTTTTTGGCTTTTTCGTGGGCGTATTCATGATTTTTTTTGGGCTTTTCGTGGGCGTATTCATGATTTTTTTGGCATTTTCCTGGGCGTATTCATGTTTTTTTTGGCTTTTTCGTGGGCGTATTCATGATTTGTTTTGGCTTTTTCGTGGGCGTAGTCATGATTTTTTTTTTGGCTTTTCGTGGGCGTATTCATGATTTTTTTGGCTTTTTCGTGGGCGTATTCATGATTTTTTTTGGCTTTTTAGTGGGCGTATTCATGATTTTTTTGGGGCTTTTTCGTGGGCGTATTCATGATTTTTTTTGGCTTTTTCGTGGGTGTATTCATGATTTTTTTGGGGCTTTTCGTGGGCGAATTCATGATTTTTTTGGGCTTTTCGTGGGCGTATTCATGATTTTTTTTTGTTTTTTTCCTGGGTGTATTCATGATTTTTTTTGGCTTTTTCGTGGGCGTATTCATGATTTTCTTTGGCTTTTCGTGGGCGTATTCATGATTTTTTTTTTGGCTTTTTGTGGGCGTATTCATGATTTTTTTGGACTTTTCGTGGGTGTATTCATGATTTTTTTTGGCTTTTCGTGGGTGTATTCATGATTTTTTTTGGCTTTTCGTGGGTGTATTCATGATTTTTTTTGGCTTTTTCGTGGGCGTATTCATACTTTTTTTGGCTTTTCTTGGGCGTATTCATGATTTTTTTTTGGCTTTTTCGTGGGCATATTCATGATTTTTTTTGGCTTTTCATGGGCGTATTCATGATTTTTTTTGGCTTTTCGTGGGCGTATTCATGATTTTTTTTGGCTTTTTCGTGGGCATATTCATGATTTTTTTTGGCTTTTCTTGGGCGTATTCATGATTTTTTTTTGGCTTTTTCGTGGGCATATTCATGATTTTTTTTGGCTTTTCATGGGCGTATTCATGATTTTTTTTGGCTTTTCGTGGGCGTATTCATGATTTTTTTGGGCTTTTTCGTGGGCATATTCATGATTTTTTTTGGCTTTTCATGGGCGTATTCATGATTTTTTTTGGCTTTTTCGTGGGTGTATTAATGATTTTTTTTTGGCTTTTCGTGGGCGTATTCATGATTTTTTTTGGCTTTTTCGTGGGCGTAGTCATGATTTTTTTGGGCTTTTTCGTGGGCGTAGTCATGATTTTTTTTGGCTTTTTCGTGGGCGTATTCATGATTTATTTTGGCTTTTTCGTGGGCGTAGTCGTGATTTTTTTGGCTTTTTCGTGGGTGTATTCATGATTTTTTTTGGCTTTTTCGTGGGCGTATTCATGATTTTTTTTGGCTTTTTCGTGGGAGTAGTCATGATTTTTTTTGGCTTTTTCGTGGGTGTATTCATGATTTTTTTTGGCTTTTTCGTGGGCGTATTTGCTGTTTGCTTTTTCCTGGGCGTAGTCGCTGTTGTTCACTTTTTGCTAGTGCAGTCGCTGTTGTTTTTGCTTTTTTTGCAAGCGTTTTCGCTGTTTTTTTTTCACTTTTTTCGCGGGTGTATTTGCGGTTGTTTGCAGACCTATTCATGGTTTTCACAGGATTTTTGGTTTTCTCTTATGAATCACGAATCGCCGGGAACCTCTCCCCCTTTTTCCTATCTGCACTCATTAAGGGGTCTATGGTATTTGCTCTCTTCTCCGAAACTGAGAGGCAGACAGAGGAGATGGAAAAGCAGCAGAGCAGGCTTTTATGGCGTGTGAGCTAATTCCGTCTGATCAGAGTCGATGGTTGACAGAAACTTCTCCACCTTCTCCAGTGCAAAAGATGCAGAGTCTAGGAGCAGTTGGGTACGACAGGGAAAGATGGGTCCCGAGAGCGAGTGGTTGGGGACACAAGATTTTGAAGCAAACACGGAATTGAGGCATTCGGCCTTCTGACAAGCAGATTCAGCTGTGGTGCCATTTGAAGAGAGGGAAGGCATGGAAGGGGATCATACTCCAGAGACAGACTTGGTGTATCCAGAGAAGGATACACCACCAGGTTTTAGAGGATGGAGACAAGTTTGAAAGTTCATTTTTGAGGTTGGACAGGTGTTTTCTGGCTCTCTTAAGAGGACACACACTTGCTGCAGGCTTTGTGGAATGTGCTGATATTGTCTTCAGTCGAGTTTGCTTTCCAGGAAGAGAGGATAAGTTGTTTCAGTGAAACTACCTCACCACAGGATTCAGTGTACCATGGGAAGAAGGAAGGGTATTGTAACTGTAGATGAGATGGGATGGATCTGCACATAAGAGAGAGAATGATCCTGTGGAAGAATTTGCAGGCTGCGTTAACATCAGGGGCGGTAGATATGGGAGACCATTCCTGAAGTGTGGTGGTCACTTGTAGTCCCTGCCAATCTGCCTGAACGAAATTCCAGACTCTCCAGCACTGAGGCTGCTCTCTGAGAATAGCAAGAGAGATGTTAACCTTCACAAGCACATGATCAGATTAACCATTTGGAACAGAGAAAGAGCAAGATACATTGGCAGAGAAGTTGTTCATCACCAAATCCAGAAGGAAGGATTTGCCATTGGAAAATATGTGGGTAGGAAAGTTGACAGATTGTGTCAGTCCCAATGAGTCACAGAAGTTCTTTGTTGAAGGCCATGAGAGGGGAGTGAGGTACCCACTCACAGCCAACTGGCATTATGACAATTGAAGTCATCACATATGAGGAAGAGAGAGTTTGGATGAGTGTTTAAAAGTTGATCCAAGAGAGAGAGAGAGAGAGAGAGAGAGAGAGAGAGAGAGAGAGAGAGAGAGAGAGAGAGAGAGAGAGAGAGAGATATATATATATATATATGTATATATATATATATATGGAGAGATATATGGAGAGAGAGAGATATATGGAGTGATGTACATGGAGTTATGACTGCTTGGAAGATGGGACAACACACATAGAAACAAGAGGTGGGAGCAGAGAGGAAGCTATTGTCAGAGGTATTCCTGTGGGTGTGGTGGAGTGAGGAAGAGTTTTTGATAAAGAGAGCAAATCCACCACCAGGATGAGGCTTAGGCCTCTCATACCAGAGGAATAGTCCAAGAGCATGAGGGTTTAACCTGGACATTTTTGGTAACAAGCTGATTTTTTCAGGAAAGGTCCAGGAATGTGTGTGAAATAACATACTAAAAGTCCTCATGAATCCTCCTTGAGCGTTTTCCGCAATCCAAAATGGCGTCCAAAATGGCCACCATTTCCTGTTTTTCTCATAACTTTGCAAGTAGGTTTACCTATAACACATTTTAAATGTCTACACATATGTTTTGAAGTATAAGGAACTCAATATAATACATATCGGAAGATTTTGAAACACACAAAAACGAATAAAACCGCTTAAGCTCTTTCAGAAATCCAAAATGGCGTCTGAAATTGCTGCCGTTTCTGGTTTTACACCAAGGTACTTCAACACGCACTTTAAATGTCTTAATATATGTTTTGCGACTCAATGAAATGAATCATATACTTATTGGGAATTTTTCAAAAACACGCATTTACCAATAAAAACACTTGAGCTCATCCTGAAATTCAAAATGGCGCCCGAAATGCCCCTTTTCCTGTTGTTGTTTTCTCATAACTCTGCAACGAAGTAACCCAATAAAGCACACTAAAATGTCTTTATATATGTTATGGGAGTCAAGGAATCTAGATAAATTTTTATTCGCAGATTTGAAACACGCATATCTATACCAATAAAACTACTTGAACTAGTCCCAAAATCCAAAATGGTGCCAAAGATGGTTGCAATTTCCTGTTTTTCTCATGACCCTGTGACTAAGTTACCTCAATATGCACTTTAAATCTCTAAATATATTATGTCTTGAGAAATAAGGAACTCATTCAGATACTTTGAAGTACAAAGGAAACAATAAAACTGCTGAAGTTCTTTCTGAAATTCAAATGGTGCTCAAAATGTCCGCCACTTATCAACACACTGCTGTTTTAGCCTGTTTCAAGAGGCAAAGACATTCAAAACAAGATCATGCTAGAGATTCAAACCTCAAAAGTTTCAGATGAATCTTTACCTTACGCATGCACACACCTAGTTGCATCAGTCATTGTCTTCATCGTCGGATGCTGTATCTTCAATGTTGATTGTACTGTACTGAAATGGGAGATGCTTAGCAGGCAGACACGAGCGGAAGGACAGTCAAGCCAGGCTGTGTTGTACAAGTGCGAGTGCGGGCATACTCTGCCCGGCGGCTCCCCTTTATTCCGTATTCGGCACACTCACGAGCCGGGCGACTCCAGTATTACTACGATGCCTCAGACGGCGCGCACACCCTATATCCCTTGCAGATACGATAACCACCACGACCACTCCTCCCATCATCACGCCCATCATGCATCATCATCATGCCCCTCCCCGTAGGCCCGCAGACTACACCACACTCCTCCCTCCTAAAAGTATGATTATTAAATGATCACCATTATAAGAAGCATTATAAGGACTTCGGTATAATAATCATGAAAATAAAATGAAAAATAGCGAAGTATAATAGCACACCACATCATATAATGTGTCGATGCGAGTGAGTGGAGCAGCAAAGGCCAGGTTCCAAAGACGGAGGTGCACAAAGCACCCACCAAATTCTGACCGCGTTACCGATATGAAGCAGCAAAATGAGAAGCACAGCAGCACTACGCAGCAAAAACGCCCCCAGGCGGCCCATGCTGACATGGCCCTCGCCGAGGTCGTGACGACCTTTCGAGGAAACCTCCCCCGGCACCATCAAACGCCTCCGGCCCACTCCCCCCAGGCAGACCCGACGTAGATAAACATTCCGAGGCCGGAAGCCCGCTGTCTGGAAGCCGTGGCGCCAGCCTTAGACCTTGGCCGGGGGCACTGAACAGCGCCGCTGGCTGTATGCATTTAATGCTCCAAAACAACTCACGCACCACAATCAGTTGAGACGCCAACGCCCGTCCAAACAGCCTAGAGCGAACACAGAGAGCTGCGCTCGCAGCCAGAGGTGGGGGTAACGCCGACCAGGGCACCAATCTTGGTCCTGAGTCGACCTCCGAGACCCACACGGCAGCTAGACGGGAGCAACTCCACTTAAACCACACTGCAATCATAGGCTCGTTATAAATCACTACGAACATTATTCGAAGTATTGCAAACTCATTTTTCCGTACACCGCGCTTTTTTGATAAAATCCCAGCACATGACAAAGCAACTACCTGCGGCCCGAGACAATGGAAGGCCAACCCAACCTTTTTATTCGCCACCACCGCTCCTGAAGCCCCCACATCACATTGATCATAATACAACTCCCATCGACTGATCTCCGCCAAATCCACTTTCACACGAGAACTGCTGGCATTTATTTCAACAACGTTAAACTGCATCACTAGAGCAAGGAAAAACACATATGCCATTAACAACAACCCACAACCCGCATCACGAGTCCGCTTCTTGGTTGTCGACTTGATGTTGCGACTCGCGACTCCCTTTAACGCCACGGGCTCCCCGCCACCTGTTGAAGCTGCCTGAACAACACCGACGCGTATTGCCTCACGAACACTGCCGAAGCGCGGGAACTCATCGCGAGAGCTGATATGGCTCTCGCCGCTTCTGACCCGCACATCACCGCCGCAGGCAGCAACGAACGATCACTCCCGCTGCATCGACGCGGCCCCCGCCGCCAGAGCCTCGCCCTCGGTACTCGACGAAGGTCTCGAAGAGAGCACTGGCACATCTGCAGGTACGAACCGGAGATCCAGTCCGAGGTGCGCCAGCCCGTTCCGACCCAAAAGGGTCCGGCTCGCCGGGTCCAGCTCGCCGGCATAGTCATGCCCCGGTTGCAGGCCGATCTCCAGGTCACTGGGGTCCTGCTGCGGTGCCCCTTCGCTCCCGGTGCGACCGTGCTGCGGTGCCCCTTCGCTCCCGGTGCGACCGCGCTGCGGTGCGCGCCCTCGTCCTGCACCGCTTGGCGCGCGAGCACCCTGCGGCACCTGTGCCATCGCACGGACTCCGGGCTGCGCGACCTGCGGCAGTTGTGCGGTCACCGCGTGGACCTCGGAATTAGCCGCCATGCTCCAGCTGGAGCTACTCATTACGTCCTGGCCAGCAATGGCGCGGACATCCGTGAGTGTCTGCTCGACAGATGAAGCAGTCGCGACCGCCGAGTCGAATGTGATGTCGGTCAACCGTAGGATGGCTGCTCACAGACCAGAAATAAAACGATCTCTGAGCCATGCCGGACGCTCCTCTGTCGTGAATTTGCACGGCACAGCCGAATGCGATGCGCGGCCAGCACGAGTGGACTCAATTCGACACCCGATCCGTGCCTCGCTCACTTCAACCTCCCCTGCCACTGATCTTGTCATCTCCGGATCAATTGGAAGCAGGTTTCGACCCGGGACGGAAGGATCGCTTCGCACACCGCCATCTATGACCGTAACAATGGGTGATGACCCTCGGCCCACACACCGTAGACGACCTCGAGAGCTCAGACCGCCGTCCGAGTGATTGCATTGCCACGCTCGCCCACGACCCGCGCCGCAGACCGTGCGCATGGCCGTGCATGCCTGGCCCATCGCGATGACCCCTAGACCATCTGCTGTGCCCCGACCATCGAGACCTCGGACATTCTCCAGAGCTTGCATGACGTCCCACGCCGCGTTCAAGCCGAAACGCGTGTCCTCGACCAAACGAACAGTGAGCGCGGCCGTTGCCCACTCGACGTGGCCGAAGTCGATTCCGACGAAAGCGGGCACGCGTACGTTTGCCGTGCACCGACCCTCTGCCATGCTCGCGCTGGCGAGACCTTTGGCTCCGTAGCTTGGAACCGCACGGGTCATTTGCCGCCCTTACACACGCCGATCCGAAGATCCTCGTTCGCCAACTGTACTGTACTGAAATGGGAGATGCTTAGCAGGCAGACACGAGCGGAAGGACAGTCGAGCCGGGCTGTGTTGTACAAGTGCGAGCGCGGGCGTACTCTGCCTGGCGGCTCCCCTTTATTCCGTATTCGGCACACTCACAAGCCGGGCGACTCCAGTATTACTACGACGCCTCAGATGGCGCGCACACCCTATATCCCTTGCAGATACGATAACCACCACGACCACTCCTCCCATCATCACGCCCATCATGCATCATCATCATGCCCCTCCCCGTAGGCCCGCAGACTACACCACATTGATGTCCTCTGAAGTTGGGGTAATATCATCGTCGGCATCTATAAGAGTTGGTGCTGTATTGTTGCAATTGAGACCACTGCATTTACTGCACATTGAGGTACAAAAGAGCCCAAGTTTCTTGCAGCTACATGTCATGCTTTTGCAACCATCTGGTTTACACCCACATGCCACCATGTTCAGCAAAGTGTCGGGTGCAACAGCAATGTCTGTTTCTACCGGGGTAAGAGTCCCGTCCTGAAATCGCCAGCCCCATTCTGTTGGAGATAAGGAGTTACCCATCCATTCCTGGATGGTAAGATAGGCGCGATATGAATGTTGCTTTGCTGCAGCACTAGTTGGAGGTAGACTTTCTAGCTGAAAGGATGAACTCAGGGAACTGCGACCGATTGCCCGTTTGTATGCGATGTGATGGTAGTCATCAAGAGATTCAAAACTGCTGGCTCCATAAAGCTTAAGAATGAAGCCTTCCCCAGCTTTTTCCACCTCGTCATGGGTGCTTCCACTGTTTGTGAAGGTATCCAGCAAGTCGTAGTCCCGCTTCTTGTGCACCATGTTGAAAGCTTTACGCTTGCCCTGACGATAGATCGCAGAGACCGTGTCACATCCCGTCACAGCATGAAGAAACATCAAGTGATTTCTTGTGTCCCCTATGGCATGCTGAATCTCATGAATGTTGAAGACCGTGACAGGATTACTGCGGCATAGCATGTACACATCTGTGGAAGAGGTTGCCCGAGCAACTAGCATTACCAGTAAGTCTGTGTCCGTACCAACGACAGCAACTGGCACATGTTCTGACTCTGCCAGTGCTAGTGCTGTGGAGACAATCAAGGTGTCGGCGTCTGCTTCTGCCTGGACTTTTGGAAGAACTCAAGAGGTCTTATTGGTACTTGCGTGCTTCAGCATCTCTTAAGATGTATTCTAATGAGTTCCTCATACTTCAAAACATATATGTAGACATTTAAAGTGTGTTTTGGGGAAACCTGCTTGCAAAGTTATGAGAAAAACAGAAGAGGCGGCCATTTTGGATGCCATCTTGGATTGCGGAAAACGCTCAAGGAGGATTTATGAGGACTTTTAGTATGTTATTCTAGACATATTCCTGGACCTATCCTGAAAAAATCAGCTTGTTCCCAAAAATGTCCAGGTGAGGGCCTATTTTGACCTAATGCTCTAGGACTAGGAAGGAGTAACCAGGGAGAGAAACTAAGGAGTCAGATGTCTTGAAGGAGGAAAGTTTCTGTAAAGCAGATTATGTCTGGTTTGTCAGTGGCAACCTGTATGGAGATATCAGTCAGGTTCGAGCGAAGGCCTTGGATGTTTGAGGTCCACACTGTTAAGGAAGAGGGAGGGGAGGAGGCTTTTTTTTGTATACCTTGTTGAGGCTCGTGTGAGAGCTAACACACAACGCACATCAAGAGGGCATGAGACAAGAGGGGCGGAGTGGGAGGGACAAAACAGTGGGGAACAGACACATTAGGAGATCTGTGGAAGGAAGAGGGATGGGACGGGGAACATGGGGAATAGAAGATGGACATTACAGGGACTTTCAGGAATGAAAGCAGGGAATTTGAAGGAAGTGGGCTTGGTTGGATTATCGGGGGTAGAAAAGATTGAGGATTTGGAATGGGGGATGATAAGAGTTGGTGGTGAACAGCTGTTTTGAAAGCCTGGAGGGAAAAATGGGAAAGAATAGAGTGAGGTAGTTTATTTCAAAGGCGGGAAAAAAGAAGAATGAAAGAGTGAAGGTGAGCAGTGATTCGTGATTTTGGTAGTTTTACCAGAAGGGGGTTGTTGGCGGACCTTGAGCACCCTGAGGAAATGTGATGGGGACAAATCGCAGAGAGAGAGAGAGCAGTGGGGGGGGGGGGCGAGGCTGGAGAGGAGACGGGAGAAGACAGAAAGACCACCGACCAACCTGCGGTGATTGAGTGAGAGGCCCAAAGACTCAGCCTCATTGCGGGAGATGCTGATGATCCGAAATGCCCTGGCTTCTACAGCGTGAAGCCAAGAAAGGTGGGAGGCAGGAGCACCAGCCCAGAGGGGAGAGCAGTACTCCATCAGGCTACAGACAAAAGCTTTGTAAGTGGTCAGGAGTTCAGGAGGGCCGAGGAAGGACTTTGCATGACGGAGGATTCCCAGTCGGCGACTGACTTTGGAGGCGAGGTTTGAAATGTTGCTTTCCCAGGAAAGGTCATTGCAGATAGTGAGACCCAGAAGCTTGAAAGAAAGGACTTCTTCCAGAGGATTGTTGAGAAAGCGGATGGGTGGGTTTTCTAAACGGTCCTTTCGAAGAGACATCGTGAGAGCGTGAGATTTGTCCGGATTGAAAGACATGTTCCACGTGTTGGACCAGTTTGTGATTTTATCCAGATCTGCAGTAAGCGAAGAAGCTGCTGCTTGCCGGTCTGAGGGATGACAGATGGTACGGCAGAGGGTGGAGTCATCAGCAAAGAGATATAGAGGATTTTACAGAGAGTCGGAGAGATCATTGATGAAAACCAGAAAAAGAACAGGGCCCAGAATGCTACCTTGAGGAACTCCAGCCTGGACAGGAAGAGGGGATGAAAGAACTCCATTTAGGGCCACACGTTGACTGCGACAGGAGAGGAAGTCTGCGAGCCATGAGTGGAGATGGCCTTGGCTACCATGGGAAGAGAGTTTGGTGAGTAGGGCACGGTGCCAGACTGTGTCAAAAACACGTGATATGTCCAGGGATACGGCTCGGATTTCCTGTCTGGCATTGAGGACCTCCATCCATTGTTGGCAGAGCAGAAGCAGCATATCCAGGGTAGAGTGACCTGGTCTGAAACCAAATTGATGATCCGAAATCAGGTCATTGGAGAAGAGGAAGGATTTAATGTCTGAAGCGATGATGGATTTCATCACCTTGCTGATGATTGGGAGAAGGCTGATTGGTCTGTAGTTATAGGGATCTGTTTTTGCACCTTTTTTATGCAGGGCAGTGATGTTTGCAGATTTCCAAGCAGATGGCAGATGACCTTGGGCAAATGAGAGGGTGAATAGAACAGAGAGAGGGTGAGCAAGAGCCGAAGAGCAGGCTTTGAGGACACGTGGGCTGATGCCGTCTGGACCGGTTGCAGAATCTGACTCGAGGTTTGAAAGCAAGCTCTCCACCTTGTCAGGAGAAAAGGACACAGAGTCCGAGGACAGTTGGGTGCGACTGGGTAAAGTGTGTAGAGAAAGTGATGGGTTTTTGACACAAGATTTAGCTGCAAACACAGAGTTTAGACATTCAGCTTTATCACGTGCGGTATCAGCAGTGCGGCCATTTGAGGTAAGGGAGGGGATGGAGGGGGAACATACACCAGAAACAGATTTGATTAGACGCCACCAGGATTTTGAGGAGGAAGAGAGGTTTGAGAGTTCAGACTTGAGATTAGAAAGATGTTTTCTGGCTCTCTTGAGGGTAGATACACACTTGTTCCGAGCTTTATGGAAGAAACTGAGATTACCCTCAGTTGGGTTTGCTTTCCATGAGGCAAAGGCAAGTTGTTTCAGGACAACTGCCTCACCACAAGCTTTAGTGAACCAAGGGCGGGGGGAAGGGTAGGACAACTGAAGACGAGAGGGGATAAATCTGTGCATGAGGGAGAGCAGGTTTCTTTGAAAGAATTCCCAGGATGAGTTAATGTTGGAGAAAGTAGCGATAGGAGACCAGTCTATAAGTTTGATGGAGGGGTCTAGGGGTCTAGGGGAAGGGATGGGGAGGGCAGGATGAGGAAAGAGGGGGTGATGTCGGTAGAGTTGTTGACATTGTGTTGGAGATTGCAGAAGAGCTGTGGGAGAGGGCTGGATGGGGAGGAGGACAAAAGGCTCTGTGGTGATGGGATGAGGCACAGTCGGGAGTAATAAGAGAGGTGGCAGAGGGAAGTAGGAGATTGGAGGGGGTGGAGGAATAAGTTGGAAGAGAGAGACCGGGGGAAGGAGGAAGCTTTGTGGATGTGAGGGGAGGGGGTGGGAGCAGCTATGAGAGGGGGGAGGTTTGAAGGGGAGGGGTGAGAAGGGAGATTTGAGGGAGAAGGGTGTGAGGGGAGAATTTAGGGAGAAAAGGTGTGGGGGAGCTTTTGAGAAAGTTGAGAACGTGAGAGGGAAGCTTGCAGGAGGAAGAGAGTGAAGTTTGCTGAACGAGCAGTGTACTGAATGAGAGGGTGAGATAGTTGTTCGGTTGGAATGGAGCCCACGGATGTTTGAAAACCATACAGTTTGGGATACCAGAGGAGGAGCTGTTATTAAAGCAGATGACAGTGGAGAGGTAGGATGGGGGCACGATGGGAGGAGTAAGGAGGAGATATAGCAGGGGGGGAGTTAGGAGGAGGTATATATTTAAGGAGGTGGGGTAAATTTGCACTGAAAAGGAGGTGGGGTAAATTTGCACTGAAGTTGGGAAAAATTTTTTTGAGCCTGAGGACCCAGGTTTCTTTGAAAGAATTGATGGAACACGAATTGAGTAAGTGTAAGTCGTCGTCGTCGTCGTCGTCGTCGTCGTCGTCGTCGTCGTCGTCGTCGTCGTCGTCGTCGTCGTCGTCGTCGTCGTCGTCGTCGTCGTCGTCGCCGCAAAACCTTTTGTTCGCAGCTCTTTTATAGACTGCATCCGGATCTCCTTAAATACTAAACACCTGCACACATCCTCGCATTGAGGGTGCCTTTTGAGAACATCAATCATGAACTTTTAAATATATTCGGACATTTGCTTTAAAGTTTCGAAAAGTTCACGTTAATAATTAAAGATTATTCCATTTAATAGATTGTAATTTCGTAAATGCATTATTTTCTCGTCATGAATGACTATCGTCCATGACGGACGTGACGTGACGGCACGTGACGAATTATCGGAAGTTGTTGTTGTTTTTTTTTTTTTTTTAATTCTTCTTCCTCTTCTTGTTCTTCTTCTGGTGAAGACAAAACCTTAAGGACGCGGCTCTTGGACACATTTGTCCATGTTAGACATGGGATGAAAGAAAGGTTGAATTGAAGTCAAGTTTTTGAAGAAGAAGAAAGAGAGAGAAAGAGAGAAAGAGAGAAAGAGATCATTGGAAAAGACTTTCTTTTGTAGATTAGGGAAGAAGGAGGCAGAGTCAGGGAAAAGTTTGAAGAAAAGGTCATGAAGGTGTATGGTGAATCCCTTCATGATCAGAGTGGGATTGGAAAGGTGGATCGGCAAAGAATCGGAGGAAGAAGAAGAGGAGGTAGAGGAAGTCACATGGTCACAGGAGGTTCAAGGTGAGAAGGGAAAAGATTTCTTTTTTATTTTTTAAATATTTTAAGATGTGAAATGGATGTATCGTTGGGGGGAATTGAAATAGTGGGAGAGGGATTGTGGAATTGTGTGGTGAAAAGAAATAACCGAAGGTAATAAGTGGAAAATACAATAACACGATTGTGCACACAGGCGGGTTGAAGGGTAGGCCTCAGGCTCAGGGAAATGCAATATGAAAAGACTGATGACTGCTCACCAATTGGCACAAGTTCTAACCCAAAAATCGAACTATAAACACACAGTAAACACGGAGATAACAAAACAACAGTGAAAACATCACAAAAACGACCGGGAAAACTTATCTTTGAGAAAGTCGGCAGAGACCCTGAAGAGCACCGCCACCGCTCAACAACTAGAACGATGCTGAAGACCCAAAATGCTATTTTGGTTTCTCCGGGTCTTTTGGGTCCTCAGAGTCTTTTGGGTCATCTGAGTCATTGGGGTCTTTGAGGTCCTCAGGGATGTTTGGGTCTTCTGGATGTTGTGGATATTTTGGGTCCTCAGGGTCTTTTGTGTCCTCAGGGTCTTGAGCATCTTTTAGGTGATTTGGGTCTTCGGGGTCTTCGGTGAATTAACACCCCAGTGAGGGACAGCGACGTAACCAAAAATGATGCCTGATACAGGATATAATTAAATAATGCCGTTAATTATCTTCAAAAGGAGTGTTTTAATTAACTCAAACATCCAATTTTCACTCGTGCACTTTCTTGGATTTCCCTTTATCTGCAAGGTTTCATGGCTTTGGAGTTATGGAGGAGACACACACACACACACACACACACACACACACACACACACACACACACACACACACACACACACACACACACACACACACACACACATTTATAATTATTGATAAGATAAATCCATAAGATTGATAGCCCCTTTGAACAGCATTATGTGCAGGACAAAGGCACGCCTCGACCAGAATCTCTATTTGTTCACCTTTGTTCGAAACATTGGCTCTTTTTCTGGGTTTTATTGTTCAAGGTGTTTTATTTTGTGTGTCAACTGACTGCTTCGTCCCTTTAGAGTAATTTATTGGAAGCTGGTATGTTTGCAGCAAGTCAGAAATCACTCTGATCCATTCACAGCAGCCATTTAACACTCTTTCGTGAATAAAGTGGATTGTGGTCAATCGCTCTGAACGGTGGAAGAAGTGGTCGTATGTTACATCCAGTGATTAGTGGTTATATACCACTAATCGTGCATTAGGAGCAGAACAGTACGTGCATTATGAGACGAGGGCAAACCACCCAGCGTATTCCTTGCCAAGAAACTGATTCAGCATTACTGACCTGCCTTCAGGCACAACATCGTGATATGAATACGAATATAAGACAGGATATGGGAATGTTTTATTTTCTCAATCAATGAAACGATAGGGTTGAATGCTCTACCATCTTCTCATATCTGCTGTGAGGATGGATTAAAGTGCCTAGCCATGAGCAACACTGCCAGGCCATTGTTCTTGGGGTGACTATCTTGTATATAAAGTTGAGGCTCGTGTAAGAACGAGCAAACAGAACAGAACGTAATAGGACATAGAACACATCGGAAAGGGGAGAAACTCCACCAACAGGTAAGTGAGGTACACAACAGAGGGACACTTGGAGTTACAATGGGCGAGGGAAAGAATGAAAGCAACAATGGGAAAGAGAGGACATGGGGTGAACAAGCTTGATACAAACTCAAACGCAGTAAGAAGAGGGAGTTAAAAACAGGGGATGAAACTGAAATGGAAAGGAGGGAGGGGGTGGGGTGGTTGGGTGAGGGGTCGCACCATGCCTCCGATCAGGTTGACATTTAAAACCTATATTCCCCATCAATACTCAATCATAATTGTGAAGCATCTCAGATTGATACAGTGGTTCAAGAGAGAATTAAAAAATATATATTTTCCTTCAATTAAGTATGGCTACCAAACCAGGTGACCTTTCAATTATTTATGAACACCCTTATATTTTTTCTTTTGTTTTCTTAATGTTTTGTATACCTTGTCGAGGCTCGTATGAGAGCTAACACACAATGCATCTGTGGAAGGGAGAGGGATGGGGTGGGGAACATGAGGAATACAAGATGGATATTACAGGGACTTTCAGGAAGGAAAGCAGTGAATTTGGATGAGGTGGGTTTGGGGTGGATTAACGGGGGTAGAAAATATCGAGGTTTTAGATGGGGGACAATAAGAGGTGGTGGTGAACAGCTGTTTTGAAGGCCTGGAGGGAAGAATGGGGTTGAAGAGAGTGAGGGAGTTTATTCCAAAGGTGGGAAAAAAGAGGAATGAAAGAGTGAAGGTGAGCAGTGATTCGTGATTTTGGTAGTTTTACCAGAAGGGGGTTGTTGACGGACCTTGAACGCCCTGCGGAAATATGGTGAGGACATATCGCAGCCAGAGCGGGGGGGGGGGGCGAGGCTGGAGAGGAGACAGTACAAGACAGAAAGACCACCGACCTGCCTGCGGTGAGAGGCCCAAAGACTCAGCCTCATCGCGGGAGATACCAATGATCCTAATTGCCTTGGTTTCCACAGCGTGAAGCTGAGAAAGGTAAGAGGCAGGAGCACCAGCCCAGAGGAGAGAGCAGTACTCCATCAGGCTGTGGACAAAAGCTTTGTATGTGGTCAGGATCTCAAGTAGGCCGAGGAAGGACTTTGCATGACGGAGGATTCCCAGTCGGCGACTGGCTTTGGAGGCCAGGTTTGAAATGTGGCTTTCCCAGGAAAGATCATGGCAGATAGTGAGACCCAGAAGCTTGAATGAAAGGACTTCTTCAAGAGGGTTGTTGAGAAAGTGGAAGGGGGGGGGGAGGTTTCTAAACGGTCCTTTCGGAGAGACATCGTGAGAGTGTGAGATTTGTCAGGATTGAAAGACATGTTCCACATGTTGGACCAGTTTGTGATTTTATCCAGATCTGCAGAGAGCGAAGAAGCTGCGGCTTGCTGGTCTGATGGATGACAGATGGTACGACAGAGTGTGGAGTCATCAGCAAAGAGATAACGATGATTTTCCAGAGAATCGGAGAGATAATTGATGAAAACCAGAAAAAGAACAGGGCCCAGAACACTGTCCAGCCATTCTTTAGAAGGTTTTAAAAAGGTTTTAGGGTAAATCCAATATGGCTGCCAAACCACGTGACTGGTGATGTCATAAAAAAATTTCTGATGACCAATTTATCACTAAATGACCCTCAAAATTTTTTATACTGATCAGATGTCGTGTTCTACGTACGCAATTCTGATGTCATTATGAAAGCACCTGTGACATCACAGAAAATCACCCTTATTCCACGTGAGGAGTCCTTGCCATCTGCCAAGTTTCATTCTTTCCCATGGAATGGTTTCGGAGATAGAAAGGTCCAATGTTTCTCCTCTTTCACAACATGGCTGCCACACCATGTGACCTATGACATCACAATGATCATTTGAACATTCTACATGGATAGTTGCACCTATAGTGAAGATTTCGTGTCAAACTAACAAGCGGTTTCAGAGAAAAGGGAATAATGTAGTACAGACACACACGTATGTTTTCCATACACATGTACGGAACCAATTGATTTATGCCGCTTTTCACTTCTTGAGTCCAGACTAATGAGTCTAGCAAAATGAATCAGGGAGAGAGAAAGGTGAAGCAGTGAATGAGGAAGCAGATCTGTTGAGAATGAAACAAACAATCAAAACATGGGGTAAGTGGGTTTGTTTCTGAAAGTATGAGGAAGGGGTTCGAGTGGGGGTGGGAATTGAGAAAGTGAGTGATGATGGGAGGAAAAAGCAATGATTTGGTGAGTAAGTCATGAGAATAAAGGATTGGCCTCATCAGCTGAGGCAGACGCACAAGGTCAAAATAATCACAGACACACAAACGAGACAGCAATGAGAACACGATACCAACAACAATCGACACAAACAAAAGTGGACAACACGTGACGAAAACAGAGACAAATCCGTAACTCGATACTTGGCTTTGGAAATGCCTGAGAGGAAACCTAACACCACAAACAGGGGACCAAATGGTGGACATGAATTTTCACATGGACATCAGCAGTATGTTTATTCTTGATCATCCAACACCTCAGGGTGAGTCCTTCTCACTATTATTCCGGTTCGGAGTTGGATGCACATTGACGATGGATCAGCAGTTCTTCCAGTTCACCAATGATAAATTTTCCATGCCAGATCCGTTGTGTTTTGTTGTTATATTTTCATCCCTTTGTTGCTGTTTGTGTTTTCGTCCAATTTTCCAGATGAAACTGTATCTTGTCCTTCTCCATGTGGCCCAGGCCGAGTCCTCGGATAGTCTCTGTTCTGACATCGTGTGCCTCGTTTCCCTTCTTTTCTCACAAATATTGTCCTTTCAGTCTCTTCAACTTTATTCTAGTCGCCCTCCTCACTTCCCAAAAATAAAATAAAAGGAACTTTTCTTCACTCCAAAACATGTACTCAATCTTCCTGCACTCTCAAAACTCAATCTTCCTGTACTTTCAAAACTCAATCTTCCTGTACTTTCAAAACTCAATCTTCCTGCACCTACAAAATTCAATCTTCCTGTACTTTCAAAACTCATTCTTCCTGCACTTTCAAAACTAAATCTTCCTGTACTTTCAAAACTCAATCTTCCTGCACTCTCAAAACTCAATCTTCCTGCACTCTCAAAACAATCTTCCTGCACTTTCAAAACTCAATCTTCCTGCAGTCTCAAAACTCAATCTTCCTGTACTTTCAAAACTCAATCTTCCTGTACTTTCAAAACTCAATCTTCCTGTACTTTCAAAACTCAATCTTCCTGTACTTTCAAAACTCAATCTTCCTGTACTTTCAAAACTCAATCTTCCTGTACTTTCAAAACTCAATCTTCCTGTACTTTCAAAACTCAATCTTCCTGTACTTTCAAAACTCAATCTTCCTGTACTTTCAAAACTCAATCTTCCTGTACTATCAAAACTCAATCTTCCTGTACTATCAAAACTCAATCTTCCTGTACTTTCAAAACTCAATCTTCCTGTACTTTCAAAACTCAATCTTCCTGTACTATCAAAACTCAATCTTCCTGTACTTTCAAAACTCAATCTTCCTGTACTTTCAAAACTCAATCTTCCTGTACTATCAAAACTCAATCTTCCTGTACTTTCAAAACTCAATCTTCCTGTACTTTCAAAACTCAATCTTCCTGTACTATCAAAACTCAATCTTCCTGTACTTTCAAAACTCAATCTTCCTGTACTATCAAAACTCAATCTTCCTGTACTATCAAAACTCAATCTTCCTGTACTTTCAAAACTCAATCTTCCTGTACTTTCAAAACTCAATCTTCCTGCAGTCTCAAAACTCAATCTTCCTGTACTTTCAAAACTCAATCTTCCTGCAGTCTCAAAACTCAATCTTCCTGTACTTTCAAAACTCAATCTTCCTGTACTTTCAAAACTCAATCTTCCTGCACTCTCAAAACTCAATCTTCCTGTACTCTCAAAACTCAATCTTCCTGCACTTTCAAAACTCAATCTTCCTGTACTTTCAAAACTCAATCTTCCTGCACTCTCAAAACTCAATCTTCCTGCACTCTCAAAACAATCTTCCTGCACTTTCAAAACACAATCTTCCTGTACTTACAAAACTCAATCTTCCTGCACTCTCAAAACTCAATCGTCCTGTACTTACAAAACTCAATCTTCCTGCATTTTCAAAACGCAATCTTCCTGCACTCTCAAAAATCAATCTTCCTGCACTTTCAAAACTCAATCTTCCTGTACTTTCAAAACTCAATCTTCCTGCACTTTCAAAACTCAATCTTCCTGTACTTTCAAAACTCAATCTTCCTGCACGATCAAAACTCAATCTTCCTGAACTTTCAAAACTCAATCTTCCTGCACTCTCAAAACTCAATCTTCCTGTACTTTCAAAACTCAATCTTCCTGCACGATCAAAACTCAATCTTCCTGAACTTTCAAAACTCAATCTTCCTGCACTCTCAAAACTCAATCTTCCTGCACTTTCAAATCTCATTCTTCCTGTACTTTCAAAACTTATTCTTCCTGTACTTACAAAACTCAATCTTCCTTTACTCTCAAAACTCAATCTTCCTGCACTTTCAAAACTCAATCTTCCTGCACTTTCAAAACTCAATCTTCCTGCACTTTCAAAACTCAATCTTCCTGCACTATCAAAACTCAATCTTCCTGTACTTTCAAAACTCAATCTTCCTGTACTTTCAAAACTCAATCTTCCTGTACTTTCAAAACTCAATCTTCCTGCACTTTCAAAACTCAATCTTCCTGCACTATCAAAACTCAATCTTCCTGCACTTTCAAACTCAATCTTCCTGCACTCTCAAAACTTAATCTTCCTGTACTTTCATTCTTCATCCCTTTCTTTTCTCAATATCTCCAAACTAAATATTCAATGAATGAAATACTTCTTCTTATCTTTTAAAAGCTTTGAAATATACTTTAACACACTTCACCTTCCTTATTTCTTCATCAGGAGCACTCCACCTATTCTTCGTCATCTTCTTCACAAGGATTATTTTAAAAACCTGTCTCATTCCTCAACGTTTGTTCCATTAATCCTCCCCCCGCACCAAAACAACCACTCTCCTCCGTGCCTTCAGCAAAAAATGTTTCCACCCCTCCCATGATGTCTGTCTCCGTACATCCAGATTGGGAATTTTGAGAAATCCACTTTACCAAAGTTGTCTGCTCATGACAGTTCCTCTTCACATCCTTTACAGTGTCAAAACCCTCCATGGCAGCATCCTCCCCCACATCTCCTACATGTCAGTGTCGTTCCAACCCCACTCTTTCCATGTGTTCTCTTAACATCCCTCCACTTCATATCCCCCCTCACCTCACCCCCTAAAAACTTCCCCTCACTCTACCCCTCAAATCTTCCCCCTCACCCTGCCCACTCCCATCTTCTCTCTCGCCCCTCCCCCTTTCAGCTTCACCCTCGTTCCGCCCCCTCTCAGCTTCATCCTCATCCTGCACCCTCTCATGTTTCCCCTCCATCCCCCCTGCCAGCCTCCTCCTTGTCCCACCCCTCTCAACTTTCTCTTGTCTTGTGCTTGCGAGAGTCGACATCTCTCTGATAATTCTCAGAAAGCCGCCTCGGTGCCGGCGAGTCTGGTGATTCACTCGGGCAGATTGGCAGTAACTGATTGGCAGCAACAGGGCAGATTGGCAGCAACAGGGCAGATTGGCAGCCATCTCTCTTCAGGACTGGTCTCCTAAATCTTCTGCCCCTGATATTAATTCAGCCTGGGATATTATATATTATCTTAACTCGCTCATTAACTCAGCAATAACTCCGCCACTAATAATAATAATTAATAACTAATAATGATATTTACTTCCACAGAAACCTGTTCTCTCATATGCATGGATTCATCCCATCTCACCTTCAGATATCCCACCCTTCTTTCCACCCATGTTACACTAAATCCCATGTTGAGGCAGTTGCTCTGAAAAACACCTTGCCTTCTCTTCATGGAAGGCTAATCTGACCGAAGGCAACCTCCATGAATTCCACAAAGCCCACACCAAGTTTGTGTCCACTCTCAGGACAGCCAGAAACCAACATCTGTCCAACCTCAAGAATGAAGTTTCAAACTTGGCTCCCTACTCTAAAACCTGGTGGTGGATTGTGAAGTCCTTCTCTGGTGTCTGCAACCATTCCATCCGTTCCCTCTCTTCAAATGGTACCACAGCTGACGATGCTCATGAGAAGGCTAAATGCCTCAATTCTGTGTTTGCTTCAAAATCCTGTGTCCACAACTACTCTCTCTACATATATATATATATATATATATATATATATATATATATATATATATATATATATATATATATATATATATATATATATATATATATATATATATATATATCGACCCCACCCAGTTGCACCCAACTGCTCCTGGACTTTTGCACCTGAGAATGTGGAGAAGTTTCTGTCAACCCTCGACTCTGACCGGATGGCATTAGCTCACGTGTCATAAAAGCCTGCTATGCTGCTCTTGCTCTTTGCCCGAGGTTATTTTCCATCTGCTTGGAAATCAGCCATCCTATTTTATTGGAAAATCAGCCACCTGCCTGATTCCTGATCTTCCTCAATGATCTCCCTGACTCTCTGGAAAATCCTCTTCATTTCTTTGCTGATGACTGCACCCTCTGCCGTGACATCCCGTGACCTTCAGATAAGCAGAATGCATGCAGCCTCTTCACTCTCAGCAGATCATGTTCATATCACAAACTGGTCAAACATTTGGGCCATGTCTTTTAATACTGACAAATCCTGACTCTTTCTCCTCTCTCTCCTCTCTTTCCTCTCTCTCCTCTCTCTCCTCTCTTCTCTTTCCTCTCTTCTCTCTCCTCTCTTTCCTCTCTCTCCTCTCTCTCCTCTCTTCTCTTTCCTCTCTTCTCTCTCCTCTCTCTTCTCTCTCTTCTCTCTCGCTATCTCCCAAAGGACTGTCTGGCAACCTCTCCCATCTACTTTCTTAAGAATCCTCTTGAAGAAGTTCAATCTTTCCATCAGCTATAATCTCTATTGGGCAAATCACATTCTAAGTTAGCTTCAAAAGCCAGTCGCAGACTGGGCATCCTCTGTCCTGCAAAGTCCTTCCTTGGCACACCTGAACTCTTATCCACCTACAAGGTCTTCATCTGCAGCTTTATGGAGTACTGCTCTTCCCTATTGACCTGGGCCTCACTTCACATCTTTCTCAACTTGATGCTGTGGAAATCAAAGCCTTCAAGATCATTGGAATCTTCCACGATGAAGATGAGTCTATGGGAGTATCTCTTTCACATCGCAGACAGGTCTGTGGTCTGTATCTTCTATCGTCACCTTCTGGTCTTTCACCCTCTGGCCTCGTTCATGCTTTGTTCCTCCCGCCCCTCCCCCAGGTTTCTGCATGGTGCACGTGGTCCACCAGCAACCCCCTTCTGGTGAAACTCCCAAAAATTCAGAATTACTGCTCGCCTCCACTCATTCGTTCCTCTTTTTTTTTTTTTTGCCTACCTGTGGAATGAATGTTCACATCCTCTTCAATCTTAATCTTCCTTCCAGGTCTCCAACACAGCTGTTCACCACCATCTCAGATTATCCCCACCCAAATCCATGGTCTTTTCCACTGCCGTTAACTGTCCCCAAGCCCAACTCTTTCCCAATTTCCATTTTTCCTTCCTGATAGTTTCCTGCTGTATCCATCTTGTCCAGCCTGTGCATCCTTCATCCCTACCCACCCATCCCATATTCATCCATCTCTCTATTTTGTCCCTCATCCTGCTGTTGGTGTGTCCCCCCTCTCTTTGTGCTATTCCTTTTGTTCTCTTACATCCTGAAATCAGTTATATGTTCTAGCTCCTCCATGAGCCTCGACTTTGAATGAAGAAAAAAAACTTTTTAATAACAAAAGCAGAAAGTCCTTCAACGAGGATGGATTCCACATTGAAGGACATCTTGGGAATAAGATTGGCAAACAGTAGTGGGGATACGAGTATATCCTTGTGTTTGGGGTACAAAACATGGTATGTTGTGCAAGCTCTTTGTTTTGTCTCAGGAAAGTGTAAAAAGTTGACATTAAATAATGAGTATTGTTGTCCCATCCCTGTGAAGATGAATAGCCTGTGGAAGGAATCCATTAATCTTGATGAGAGTTTACCAAAACAATTATCCTTGGTATATTGAGTGGTTTATATATATTGTGTGTTTGTCACGTGCTCGTTTCTCCATATGAATGAGATGAGAGGCAATGCTTGTGGGGGCTGAAGGGCTTATTGAGGAAGATTGATGATTTGATGAAGACAACAAGGTGAAAGTATCATTTGATATGTCCCATAAAAGAGAGCTTTCACATATCTCTATGTAAAGCATCAATGTAATGACGAAGAGGTCGCCATGAAGCCCCAGGAACCCGCAAAAGATATAGACGATGGCGATGGTACAGCCATGCAAATCATTGTGTTTGCACCACGTTCACCTTGCTCAGGTATATTTCCATGATTGAAAGAACTTGATCCACAGCTCGCATCAAACATAGCTAGGAGCTCGGAGGTTTAGTAGATGAGCAAGACGAGACGACGGTGTATTAGTGCACAGGCAGTAATTGGTTTTTCCTTGTAATAGGCCCACCGGGGACAACGGTTGAGAGATGCTGTTGTTGGCTACATTTCATCCACTATGCACATTGTACTTTAATGGTGGTGGAAACATAGCTCATTGATGACTTGAGCATGGTAAACGCTTGTGCTTACATGATGTCAACTTTAATTGCACAAAATACAAAGTGAATACAATTGAAAATATTGTACTGGGTAACTTTAAATCCTGACTCTCACTTTCACCTTTGCAACTTTCTTCTTGGTTATCATTCAGGCTTGACCTCTCTCTTGTTCATGTTTTCTGTTCTCTTCATGCTGGCTTTATCTTTCCTATGTGACATGTGTCAGCCATTTACTAAGAACCCCTTGACATGCAATGACCCATACTCTACACGGGTCACACTGGTTGTTTCTTTTTTGTGGTCCGCCGGACCACCTAAACGGATTTTTTTATTTCGTGGCCAGCCAGCATTTTTGGTGGCCCGACCGTATATTATTTGCTGGTGAATCAAAGTTCATAATAAATCAGTAGGCCTATCCACGTTTAAATTACTATTTCTCATGACACCTACACATCAAATTTCAACGCTTTTCATACCAGCAATCTCGCAACTCGTAATCACAGAACACTCCCTTCAGCTATTCATTCATCTTCCTACTAACACTAGCTTATTGTTGTGGACTCGGGGGTTTGAGGCTCGCCACGAGGGGAAGCTCTCGGGTTCCTTTCAAACGACCGGTCCTGAGGCTGCAGGGCAGAGATAACTTCGCACACCAGCAGGTTCCAATGCAACCACGAATGCCGATTAGCACAGCCAATCTGAGCAAGGTTACATTATTTCGCGTGATACCTTACCTGTGGACGGCCAGTCAGTTTGGGTCATGTGTCCTCCATGCGCACTTGCGTTAAACTTACGCAGCCGAGCGGAGCTGTCAAGTACGCACCGGCGAACAAAACACAAATTGTTGGGGTATAACTTCCCGGCTAAGCTAATGTGCAGACCATGCTGGACCAATGAAGGAAAAGAACAAATGAGCTTGGTACATTTATAACAAGCAATTTATTACAGCAAGGTGAGGAAAATTATGTGGCACAGAAATTGGTTTATTCACAAAATGTACAGCAGGGTGACACAAGGAATTTGTGGGTGCAGCAAAAGAAGATCATTGTTTAATTAAAGAGAGACAGTGCAGAGTTAACCTGATAAATTTCTACAATCTTAACTTATGATACACAGGTTACAGGCGCTATCACACACGCACACACGCACGCACACATACACACACACACACACACACACACACACACACACACACACACACACACACACACACACACCTGAGGAAATTAGAGGTAGCCCAGAAAGAAGAGAGAAAGTTGAAGTGAAGGTGACCTCGTTGTACCTGGCGTGGTCGATGGACCTACACAATCCAATCGCTAAGGAAGGAGGAGGAGGAGGAGGAAAGAAAACTAGGGGTGTTTATGGTATGTGAGTGGGAGCTGCAAAATGTGTAGTGCAGCGTGATGCAAGAGAAAGGTGTGAGAGGTACAAATCAGTCATCGTTGCTCTTTTAGTCTGTGCCTCCACAGTGGACGAGACACAGATGGGAGAAAAAAGATGAGAAGAAAGCTTAACCGGGAACGTGTGAGAAGTCTACAAATGTTTGGCAAATGACTGTGGAATGCCGTCAAAGCCGAGCGCTGATGACCCATGGGTGACCCGGCAATGACCCCGGCAACGCTCGCTCCACCCTGTTCACTTGGCTCAGTTGCGCGACCATCTCAGCTCGGATGATGGTCGGCTTGGCAAAGGCTCTGGACGAAGGATGAAGAGATTCTGCTTTACAAGAGAGTCGGCGAAAAGGGAGACTGAGCCTGATTTGCTCCCTTTTACAGAGCTCGGAGTGAAGGATGGGCCAGAAAACAGATCAAAAGACCTTGTCGGTGTTTCCGAGCTCCCCCATTGGCGCTTAGCCATCACCTCACGGTGTAGCCATACCCTGCCAGACTCCCAAGGAAAAAATGTCCTCAGTTGCCTCTGAGCCTGGCCACGTGACACCGCTCCGCAATTAACATTGGCCGAGGGTCCTGAGGAGCACTCTCCCGCCATGAACATGCGCTGAACTCCGTTCAGGCATTGTTATTTAGCGGAATACCAGGGCCACCCAGAAGTCATTGTACGAGCACCACCACATATTTGTGTTTCAAGTTACACGCCAAAATACCCCGACTTATAATTTCCTTCATTTCCCCGGCATCCTCAGAGACTGTGGTGAGTATCCAGGGACCAAACTGTGGTTGGGGTGTTTTGTAGTGTTTGTTGTGAGGTAAAGGAAGCAACGTCGCATTTGTGTTGAAGTCAATGAAGCGTTTGGAGTAGTTGAAGAGATTGTTGTGATGAGGTTGAAGTGGTTGGTCATGGTTGTGGAATTTGTGGTGAAGAGGTTGGGCGTATGTTGTGAGGAATTTTAGGAGACCTTTGTAGTGGACAAGGTGAGCATTGTAGGGTTGTGGTGAGGGTCTGAGATGAGGTATCGGTTGGTTGATTGTGCTCCGTTTAAACAGGAAATGGTGCTTACGCAAATGAGGAGATTGCTGCACCTTCTTGATGCTCCGAAGATTACATTTCTGGCTTGACGTGCATGCTTGTGTGATTTTGTGTGAAATATAAGGAAGTAAAATAAATGAAAGAAAAGGAGATTGAAGATCTAACTAAAAGCCCTGTGCAACACATCCTGTACCATGTACACACGAGACATGTGGAAAGGCAGAAATAAACGAAAACGAAAGAGATAACTGTTTTGGGGTCGCGATATGTTTGGTGCCAATGCCTCGGAGGAGTGCCGGTTATATATATATATATATATATATATATATATATATATATATATATATATATATATATATATATATATATATATATATATATATATATATATATATATATATATATATATATATATATATATATATATATATATATATATATATATACCGGGCGTAGTGGCATGCGCCTGTAATCCGGCTACTCGGAGGCTTGGGTTGGAGGATCGCTTGAGGACGGGGGCTCTGCACTGGGCAGGGTGTAGAGCAGCCCGGAATCATAGCGAAACCCAAATCCTGATCCCTGTGTCGTAAGAGGCGACCAGGGTTGCGTCAGGAAGGGCATCCGGCGTAAAACCTGTGCCAAATCAGTATGCGGATCATAACGGATGATCTGCTGTGGCGACCCCTAACGGGAGCAGCCGAAAGATGAACAACATATATATATATATATATATATATATATATATATATATATATATATATATGTATATATATATATATATATATATATATATATATATATATATATATATATATATATATATATATATATATATATACACGAGCTGAAGTACCCGCTAATACCCGGGAAATTTGCCCTACTTTCCTCACGCGAGTTAGACTGAGGCATTAGTTGCATGGAGAAAATTAGGAAGGCTTCTTTTATTCCTCAGATTTATGGAGGGAAGGCTTTCCTCATGCCTCATGCTGCCGTAATCCTCAGAGAGGTCATAGTTGAAGGCGGCCTTGAGCCACTCAATGTTTCTAGCAGAAGTGGCAACTGTCCTTGATGTCCTGCCAAAACCCGGACCTAGAAAGCTGGAACGTGAGTTTTGTGCTTCTCTCGCCCGTCGGTGTGACGCTCTATTTGCAGTTAGGCGATGCTCTTTCTCTCTCGCTCTCTCTGCAGCCGACTCTGCTTGCCTGGCTCGTTTATGAGCAGATATATCAGCAGTAAGACGACTCTCTCTCTCTCTCTCTCTCTCTCTCTCTCTCTCTCTCTCTCTCTCTCTCTCTCTCTCTCTCTCTCTCTCTCTCTCTCTCTCTCTCTCTCTCTCTCTCTCTCTCTCTCTCTCTCTCTCTCTCTCTCTCTCTCTCTCTCTCTCTCTCTCTCTGCAGCTGACTCCGCTTGCCTGGCTCTTTCATGAGCAGATCTATCAGCAGTTATCTGTTGCCGTGCGCCGTGCAGTTCAAGAATTCAAATAACAGGAGGAGAATGTGTATGTTTAAAAAGTCAACGAATCCGAACATTTTGTATTTCAAAAAACCTGAGCGTTTTTAACCATGAATCCTTTTGTTACGATAAATATAATACACCGGCGCACGATTCGAAAGGCTTTTTTTTAATGGGAATTTTTTTTTTTTAGAATATATATATTTTTTTAATATATATATTTTTTCATTGTTATGGAGAGCCACTTAGCGCATCCTGGAGCTGAATGCTAGTTCTATATATGTGTAAAGTATCATCAAGATCGGCTCACTGGTCTAGGGGCTTATTCGTTACAAAAAACACACGGACAGACAGAAGGACTGCCATTTATATAGTAGATGTATAATGTATATGTATATATGTGTGTGTGTATATATATATATATATATATATATATATATATATATATATATATATATATATATATATATATATACACACACACATATATATATAAATATATATACATATATATATATATATATATATATATATATGTATGTAAAAAAAATAAAAAATAAAAAAAATGTAAAAAACAAAATATATATATATATATATATATATATATATATATATATATATATATATATATATGTGTGTATATATATATATATATATATATATATATATATATATATATATATATATATATATATATATATATATATGTCAAAAAATATATATATATATATATATATATATATATATATATATGTATATGTGTGTGTGTATATGTGTATATATATATATGTGTATATATGTATGTATATATATATATATATATATATATATATATATATATATATATATATATATATATATATATATATACACATATATGAGCGTGGATCAGATCGCTGCACTCGCCTCACTGCACATCGCTACTTTGGGACAAACACTGCTGCATTATTAAAAACAACTCACCGCCACGTTACGAAAAACACCTCACCTCTGCGGTATGACAAACACCTCACCATCGCGTTATTAAAAACACCTCACCGTCGCGTTATTAAAAACACCTCACCGTCGCGTTGTTAAAAACACCTCACCTTCGTGTTATTAAAAACACCTCACCTTCGCGTTATTAAAAACACCTCACCGCCACGTCATTAAAAACACATCACCATCGCATTATTAAAAACACCTCACCGTCGCGTTGTTAAAAACACCTCACCTTCGCGTTATTAAAAACACCTCACCATCGCATTATTAAAAACACCTCACCGCTGCGTAATTAAAAACACCTCGCCCCCGCGTTATTGAAAACACCTCACCGCCGCATTATTAAAAACACCTCACCGCCGCGTTATGAAAAACACCTCACCGCCACGTTATTAAAAACACCTCACCATCACGTTATGAAAAACATTTCACGATTGCGTTATTAAAAACACTTCACCATCGCGTTATGAAAACACCTCACCATCACGTTATGACAAACATCTCAACACCGCGTTATTAAAAACACCTCACCATGGCGTTATTAAAAACACCTCACTACCGCGTTATTAAAAACACCTCACCGCCGCGTTATTAAAAACACCTCACCACAGCGTTATTAAAAACACCTCACCACCGTGTGATGAAAAGCACCTCACCTTTGCGTTATTAAAAACACCTCATCCCCACATTATTAAAAACACCTCACCGCTACGTTATGAAAACACCTTACCTCCGCGTTATGAAAAAAACCTTACCACCGCGTTACGAAAAATACCTCCCACCACGTTATGAAAAACACCTCACCACCACGTTATGAAAAACACCTCACCACCACGTTATGAAAAACACCTCACCACCGCGTTATTAAAAACACCTCCCCTCTTCGTTATTATAAACACCGCACATCCACGTTATTAAAAACACCTCACCACCACTTTATGGAAACACCTCACCACCACGTTATAAAAAACACCTCACCACCACGTTATGAAAAACACCTCACCACCGCGTTATTAAAAACACCTCCCCTCTTCGTTATTATAAACACCGCACATCCATGTTATTAAAAACACCTCACCACCACTTTATGGAAACACCTCACCACCGCGTTCTTAAAAACACCTCCCCTCTTCGTTATTATAAACACCGCACATCCACGTTATTAAAAACACCTCTCCACCACTTTATGGAAACACCTCACCACCACGTTATTAAAAACACCTCCCCTCCACATTATTAAAAACATCTTACCACCGCTTTATTAGAAACACCTCACCACCGCGTTATTAGAAACACCTCACCGCCATGTTACGAAAAACACCGCACCACCATGTTATGAAAAACACCTCACCACCATGTTATGAAAAACACCTTACCGCCACGTGATGAAAATACCTCACCCCCACGCTATGAAAACACCTCACCACCACGCTATGAAAACACCTCACCACCATGTTATTAAAAACACCTTACCGCCACGTTATGAAAACACCTCACCACCATGTTATGAAAAACACCTCACCACCACGTTATTAAAAACACCTTACTGCCACGTTATGAAAATACCTCACCCCCACGCTATGAAAACACCTCACCACCACGTTATTAAAAACACCTCACCACCACGTTATGAAAAACACCTCACCACCGCGTTATTAAAAACACCTCCCCTCTTCATTATTATAAACACCGCACATCCACGTTATTAAAAACACCTCACCACCACGTTATTAAAAACACCTCACCACCACGTTATTAAAAACACCTCCCCTCCACATTATTAAAAACTCCTCACCTCCACATTATTAAAAACACCTCACCGCCACGTTATGGAAACACCTCCCCTCAACATTATTAAAAACACCTCCCCTCAACGTTATTAAAAACACCTCACCGCCACGTTATGGAAACACCTCACCACCACATTATTAAAAACACCTCCCTCCACATTATTAAAAACACCTCACCTCCACGTTATTAAAAACACCTCACCACCACGTTGTGAAAAACACCTCACCACCGCGTTATTAAAAACAACTCCCCTCCATGTTATTAAAAATACCTGACCCACAAGCACTTATGACCCACAGAAACAAACTCAGCTTTATACACCAGATATACAGGGTGGCCTAAAAGTCACTTTACCCTTCCCAGTGAAGCATTGTTCTTGAAACCTTTTAATATACAGGTTTTATTGTACAGTACTTACAATAATTAATTTGTCATTGTATCTGTATGTGCTTCTATATTTTTCTGAGTCAGTGTTTCCGCATACCATTGCGGGTGAGGGCAGAGGGGAAGGGACGGAGGGAAGTGCGAGAAATTTATCAGGGGAAAAGTAACTTTCGGGCTACCCTGTATATATATATACAGTGGGGAGAACAAGTATTTGATACACTGCCCATTTTGCAGGTTTTCCCACTTACAAAGCACATAGAGGTCTGTAATTTTTATCATAGGTACACTTCAACTGTGAAAGACAGAATCTAAAAGAAAAATCCTGAAAATTACATTGTATGATTTTTAAATAATTAAATTGCATTTTATTGCATGAAATAAGTATTTGATCACCTACCAACCAGTAAGAATTCCGGCTCTCACAGACCTGTTAGTTTTGTCTTTAAGAAGCCCTCCCATTCTCCACTCATTACTTGTATTAACTGCACCTGTTTGAACTCGTTATCTGCATAAAAGACAGCTGTCCACACTCAATCAATCAGACTCCAACCTCTCCACAATGGGCAAGACCACAGAGCTGTCGAAGGACATCAGAGACAAAATTGTAGACTTGCTCAAGGCTGGGATGGGCTACAGGACAATAGGCCAGCAGCTTGGTGAGAAGGCAACAACTGTTGGTGCAATTATTAGAAAATGGAAGAAGTTCAAGATAACAGTCAATCTCCCTCAGTCTGGGGCTCCATGCAAGATCTCACCTCGTGGCCCCTCAATGATCATGAGAAAGGTGAGGGATCAGCCCAGAACTACACGGCAGGACCTGGTCAATGACCTGAAGAGAGCTGCGACCACATTATCAAAGAAAACCATAAGTAACACACTACGCCATCATGGATTAAAATCCTGCAGCGTACGCAAGGTCCCTCTGCTCAAGCCAGCGCATGTCCAGACCCGTCTGAAGTTTGCCAATGACCATCTGGATGATCCAGAGGAGGAATGGGAGTAGGTCATGTGGTCTGATGAGACCAAAATAGAGCTTTTTGGTTTAAACTCCACTCGCCGTGTTTGGAGGAAGAAGAAGGATGAGTACAACCCTAAGAACACCATCCCAACCGTGAAGCATGGAGGTGGAAACATCATTCTTTGGGGATGCTTTTCTGCAAAGGGGACAGGACGACTGCACCGTATTGAGGGGAGGATGGATGGGACCATGTATCGCGAGATCTTGGCCAACAACCTCCTTCCCTCAACAAGAGCATTGAAGATGGGGCGTGGCTGGGTCTTCCAGCATGACAACGACCCGAAACACACAGCCAGGGCAAGAAAGGAGTGGCTCCGTAAGAAGCATCTCAAGGTCCTGGAGTGGCCGAGCCAGTCTCCAGACCTGAACCCAAGAGAAAATCTTTGGAGGAGCTGAAAGTCAGTGTTGCTCAGCAACAGCCCCGAAACCTGAAGGATCTGGAGAAGATCTGTATGGAGGAGTGGGCCAAAATCCCTGCTGCAGTCTGTGCAAACCTCCTTAAGAACAACAGGAAACATCTGATCTCTGTAATTGCAAACAAAGGTTTCTGTAACAAATATTAAGTTCTGTTTTTCTGATGTATCAAATACTTATTTCATGCAATAAAATGCAAATTAATTATTTTAAAATCATACAATGTGATTTTCAGGATTTTTGTTTTGGATTCCGTCTTTCACAGTTGAAGTGTACCTAAGATAAAAATTACAGACCTCAACGTGCTTTGTAAGTGGGAAAACCTGCAAAATCGGCAGTGTATCAAATACTTGTTCTCCCCACTGTATATATATATATATATATATACACATATATATATATATATATTTTTATATATATATATATATATATATATATATATACATATTCATACATATTTATATATATATATATATATATATATATATATGTATATATATATATATATATATATATATATATATATATATATATATATATATCTATATATATATATATATATATATATGTATATATATATATATATAACACTTGCATGTGTCACATACATACATAAATGTTTGTATGTACATATATGTCTTTATGTATATACATACATATATGTATGTATGTCAGTACATGTACGAGGTCTGTCTAAAAAATAACGGGACTGACTTCACAGAAATTTTATTCCAAAAAATATATTGAAATCACAGCTTGTCCCCTTCAAAATAGTTTTCCTCCAGTCTCACACACTTGTCCATCCTCTTCTTCGATGCACCCCCAGAAGGCTTCTTCTGGAATCCTCCGGAGCTCCGTCGTCATGGCCCTTTTGATGGCCTCCACATCAGGAAATCAAGTCCCCTTGATCACCCCCTTGAGCTTGGGGAATAGGAAAAATAATCACAAGGGGCCAAGTCTGGCGAAATACAGGGGTTGCTCCAGAGTTGGCACGTTCCTCTCCACCAGAAACTGTCGGATGCTCAAGGCACTGTGAGCAGGGGCGTTGTCATGGTGGAGCACCCAGGCGTTTTTTTTATTTTTTTATTTTTATTTTTTTGTATACCTTGGTCGAGGCTCGTATGAGAGCTAACACACAACTCACAGCAAGGAGGCATGAGACAAGAGGGGCGGGAGTGGAAGGGACAAAACAGTGGGGAACAGACACATTAGGTGAACTGTGGAAGGGAGAGGGATGGGGATGGGACGGGGAACATGGCGAAGAGAAGATGGACATTTCAGGGACTTTCAGGAAGGAAAGTAGGAGAAATGAAGGAAGTGGGCTTGGGTGGATTATCGGGGGTAGAAAAGATCGAGGATTTGGATGGGGGAAGATAAGAGGTGGTGGTGAACAGCTGTTTTGAAAGCCTGGAGGGAAGAATGGGAAAGAATAGAGTGAGGAAGTTTATTCCAAAGGCGGGAAAAAAGAGGAATGAAAGAGTGAAGATGAGCAGTGATTCGTGATTTTGGTAGTTTTACCAGAAGGGGGTTGTTGGCGGACCTTGAGCGCCCTGTGGAAATGTGGTGGGGACAAATCGCAGAGAGAACAGGGGGGGCAAGGCTGGAGAGGAGTCGGTAGAAGACAGAAAGACCACCGACCAACCTGCGGTGATTGAGTGAGAGGCCCAAAGACTCAGCTTCATTGCGGGAGATGCCAATGATCTTAAATGCCCTGGTTTCGACAGCGTGAAGCCGAGAAAGGTGGGAGGCAGGAGCACCAGCCCAGAGGGGAGAGCAGTACTCCATCAGGCTACGGATAAAAGCTTTGTAAGTGGTCAGGAGCTCAAGAGGGCCGAGGAAGGACTTAGCACGACGGAGGATTCCCAGTCGGCGACTGGCTTTTGAGGCGAGGTTGGAAATGTGACTTTCCCAGGAAAGGTCATGGCAGATAGTGAGACCTAGAAGCTTGAAAGAAAAGACTTCTTCCAGACGATTGTTGAGAAAGTGGATGGGGGGGTTTTGTAAACGGTCCTTTCGAAGAGACATAGTGAGAGTGTGAGATTTGTCTGGATTGAAAGACATGTTCCACGTGTTGGACCAGTTTGTGATTTTATCCAGATCTGCAGTGAGTGAAGAAGCTGCTGCTTGCCGGTCTGAGGGATGACAGATGGTACGGCAGAGGGTGGAGTCGTCGGCAAAGAGAAATAGAGGATTTTCCAGAGAGTCCGAGAGATCATTGATGAAAACCAGAAAAAGAACAGGGCCCAGAACGCTACCTTGAGGAACTCCAGCCTGCACAGGAAGAGGGGATGAAAGAACTCCATTTAGGGCCACACGTTGACTGCGACAGGAGAGGAAGTCTGCGAGCCATGAGTGGAGATGGCCTTGAATACCATGGGAAGAGAGTTTGGTGAGTAGGGCAGGGTGCCAGACTGTGTCAAAAGCACGTGATATGTCCAGGGATACGGCTCGGAATTCCTGTCTGGCATTGAGGACCTCCATCCATTGATGGGAGAGCAGAAGCAGCATATCCAGGGTAGAGTGACCTGGTCTGAAACCAAATTGATGATTGGAAATCAAGCCATTGGAGAAGAGGAAGGATTTCATATCTGAGGCGATGATGGATTCCATCACCTTGCTGATGATTGGGAGAAGGCTGATTGGTCTGTAGTTATAGGGATCTGTTTTTGCACCTTTTTTATGCAGGGCAGTGATGTTAGCAGATTTCCAAGCAGATGGCAGATGACCTTGGGCAAATGAGAGGGTGAATAGAACAGAGAGAGGGTGAGCAAGAGCAGAAGAGCAGGCTTTGAGGACACGTGGGCTGATGCCGTCTGCACCGGTTGCAGAATCTGACTCGAGGTTTGAAAGCAAGCTCTCCACCTTGTCAGGAGAAAAGGATACAGAGTCCAGGGACAGTTGAGTGCGACTGGGTAAAGTGGGTAGAGATAGTGATGGGTTTAGGACACAAGATTTAGCTGCAAACACCGAGTTTAGACATTCAGCTTTATCACGTGTGGAATCAGCAGTGCGGCCATTTGAGGTAAGGGAGGGGATGGAGGGGGAACATACACCAGAAACAGATTTGATTAAACACCACCAGGATTTTGAGGAGGGAGAGAGGTTTGAGAGTTCAGACTTGAGATGAGAAAGATGTTGTTTTCTGGCTCTCCTGAGGGTAGATACACACTTGTTCCGAGCTTTGTGGAAAGAACTGAGATTGCCCTCAGTTGGGTTTGCTTTCCATGAGGCATAGGCAAGTTGTTTCAGGACAACTGCCTCGCCACAAGCTTCAGTAAACCAAGGGCGGGAGGAAGGGTAAGACAACTGAACACGAGAGGGGATAAATCTGTGCATGAGGGAGAGCAAGTTTCTTTGAAAGAATTCCCAGGATAAGTTGATGTTTGAGAAAGTAGTGATAGGAGACCAGTCTGTAAGTTTGATGGCTGCTCGGAGACCCTGCCAGTCGGCTTGAGTGAAATGCCAGACTCGACGGCGGTGAGGTGGTTCTCTGATAACAGCCAGAGAGATGTCCACTTTAACAAGGACGTGGTCAGAAGAACCAATTGGAGCGAAGGAAGAGCAGCAGATATTGTCAGGGAAATTTGTCAAAATCAGATCCAGAAGAGATGGAGTACCATTGGTTGAGATCCGTGTCGGGAAGTTGACCGATTGAGTCAGTCCGTTCTCCCACAGATCACTCCTCTTTTCCTGAACTGATCTTATGAGGCACCGGAGGATCTCCTTGTACACATATTGATTCACTGTTTAACCCTGTGGCAGAAACTCGAAGTGGACAATACCCTTGATGTCAAAAAACGCGATGTGCATCACCTTGACCTTCGACTTCGACATGCTTGCTTTCTTTGGTCTTGGTGATGCCGGACTTTTCCACTGACGACTCTGCCGTTTGATCTTGGGATCGTATTCAAATATCAATGATTCATCACCAGTAATGACTCTCCCGAGCAGCTCTGGATCGTCCTCGAGGCGCTCGATAATGTCTTGACAGATAGTGACTCTTTGCTGTTTCTGGTCCTCGGACAACAGCTTGGGGACCATCTTTGTTCACACCTTGCGCATTTCGAGATTTTCAGTGATGATGCTCCAGACCAGTGTTTCTCAACCGGGGTTCCCTGGAACCCTAGGGTTCCGCAAGAGGTCGCTAGGGGTTCCGCGAGAAACAGTAATAAATAGGCTGATGTATTTTTGAGTAGTTTTTGTTTGATTTAATATTCGTAATTTTACTATACACGTACGGCATATTGTAGGAAACTCCTTGGTTATTATAATAGAGGCTTCAACCTATTATATAATTTACAATTATAACAACCATAGGGAATGTATTTAACATGTCTCTATGGCGCCAGTGTGAAACCACCCTCACCGGTTAGTGGACATTCTGTACGCAGCGGATTCGTGTATCATTGAGTGACTGATTTAAGTACGGGACGCATGCACGGTGGCCATCTATCTTCTCTGTGCTTTCCAGCACGAAGTAAGTCTCTCTCTCTCTCTCTCTCTCTCTCTCTCTCTCTCTCTCTCTCTCTCTCTCTGTCTGTCTGTCTGTCTGTGTGTCTTAGTTCTGTTTACCTTTATTGCTTCAGCTTTATTTGTTTAAGTTTTGTTTATCAAGTAACATGAGGTGTTTTTTTAAATTGTCAAACAGACTCGGGTTGACAAACGCTTTCAAAAATGACGTTTTTAAATTGACCAAGCAGCACAACCCAATTACAAAGCAAGCAGATTGGCCCAATTCAATCAGATTTTTTAGTGGTTTGAAACATGTGTTTGAACAGTGAATCGCGGAAACTTGCGAGAAACGACCTCGTGATGTCATCAATGTAAACAAAACAAGAGTAATAGGAGGTACGACGCAGCTGCGATAGCGCATAAGTCTAATACAATATATATATATATATATATATATATATATATATATATATATATATATATATATATATATATATTTAATCGAATATTTCAAACCTCGGTGTGAGGTCTCATAAACGAGCAGTATGTTTTTTTTGATTGCCAATAAATTTGACAAAAAGGGGGTCATTTTTTCCTTAAACCAGGTATCCGAAAAAAAATATATTTACCATGTGAACTACGATAAAAATATAAAAGAGCTAGATATTAATAATGGTATATAATAATTTTTATGCAGGGGTTCCCTGAGACATGAAAACTATTTCAAGGGTTCCACAAGGGTAAAAAGGTTGAGAAACGCTGCTCCAGACAGTGTCCTTGTTTGAGGGAAAATTCCTCAGCAATCTTCCGCACCATGAGTCGACGATCTGCTCACACCATCTGCTTCACACTCTTGATGTTGTCCTCTGTTCTGCTCGTTGAAGGTTTTCCAGACT